>NC_077224.1:24961168-25561168 GCF_024763615.1 Phlebotomus papatasi
GATTCTTTATGATCGATTTTGACGAGTAAGAGCGCAAATAAAAGGTCTTACAAAGCGCTACATTTTTCTAGAACATTTAAGCTTTGTCGGAACAATTCTAGGGGCGCCACGGTCAAAAACCAATTATCATATTACATAAACTTAATTATCTCGAGTTTTGCCCAACCGATTTCGATGATTACTTCGACATAATTGTAGACGATATTTGTGTCTACAATTCGTCCAAACATCATTTTTAACTGCTCGAAGTTCAAGAGAGAGCAGTTTTTTTGCTTAGATTATGCCATATGTCCGATTTTGTCGATTTAGTGTAACAAAATGATTTTTTTGCCACAATAATGCTGCGAAAATAGGATGGTAATGATATGATCGCTTTTACTCGACTGCGTTATTAAAATACGTTAAGAGAATGTTCTTACAAAATTCAATCATTTTTTGATATTGTCGTAGTCAAGGGCATGACAATTCCTATGTTTCCCATATGTTTCTAGCGAGCCGAAAAAACTTTTGAGTTTATTAGCTGTTTTCTGTCATTGTAGAATGAATTAGCAAAAAATATTAATACAAAATAAAAGCCAATTTAATAACAAAGAAGCAACCGAAAACCCCAAATTGGAAATCTGCGTATTTTTGAAGATATCTCGTGAAATGTGTACGAAAGGAGGAAAAAATTCACACTAAAACTGGTCGCATTTTTCAGAGCTAATGTCACCCCCCTGGTCGTAGTCATAGTTCGTCACATGGACAAAATGACCGCTGTGGTAAAAAAAAACACGTCCCATAACAAAAATTGAATTAACTCGGCTACCGAGCAACCGTTAAGATTAAGTTTTGAAGCAAAATTATACAGGCGATTCTCATCTATATTCCACTATCATCTTTCTATCAGTTCATTTACATCCTGCAAATTTTGATTTAAATACAAATTTTGGAATTTTTCAGAAATTTAATTCCAAATTGCTGTATAATATTTCTCATCTTTAGTTCCAAATCGAATTTGCATGCAATCCGAGTTTGCTCTCGTTAAAAATCTCACCTACAATAGGCTGATCTAGGCTTATCATTAGCTTTTGTATTTCATTGTAAAAGTAATATTTATTTTGAACCAAAATTTCCAGCTTAAATTGGATCTCATAAGTTTATTTAAATGAATAAAGAGCTTTTCAAACTTAACTTATAAATAACAAATTTTCGGTACAATGTTTGTCTCATGAATTATAAGCTTAAAACAAAATGATTAATTAATGTCCCATGTTCTACATTTCCTTCAAGATTATGTGTATTCTACTATAGCAATATGATATTTTAAAGATATTATATTATCTTGTGTTTGGAAGCAATTTCTGGAGATGACAAAGGAACTGCTTCAATAGATAAAAGCCCGAGCAAACATTATTCTACGCATAAAATTTTGGATTCAACGATAAATAAATTGCATCTGACATGATGATATGGGAGGAGTAGGACAAATTTGTTTATAATTACAGTGAAAAAGGAGAAAATTGCGAAAAGTCGGTGTTTGTTCTTTGAAGTCATCTTTCGTTTTCAGTAAATTACTTCCACGCCAAAAGAACGGCTAAAGGGAAGTCATGTGCAAATAATTTGCTGAATCGATTGGATTAAAAAGGTGTGAGATTTTGTGTACGTAACCTATAAAGTTTTCCCCAATTTCCGGAAGCGGATGACCTTTTATCGCGCAAAATTTAGCCCCGCGGGAAGACACTCATAAAACATTGAGAGACGTATTTAACGTATTTCGCCGAATTTAGGTGTTGTGTACCTTACCGATTATTACCTTTACCCCCGTGTCAGCTATAAAATATGCGAATCAACGCCAAGTCCCCATGAATAAATGCGATTTAATGTGGATTTACCGTCACGAGATGCGACGGTAAATTTCAATTAGTGAGTCCTCAGACGCCAAATACGAAATAAACTCCCGTAAATAATTAAATCATGCTGCTGTGAAAGAATTAAACTTGACCGTGCGATATGCAAACTTCGCGCCAATTTATTCTTTTACAATTGACCACAAACATCAATCGCAAATATTTAATTGGCTTAATCTCTTGTGTGACCGCGTGATATATAATTCTACTGAGCCAAAAAGCCCAACAAGAAGTGAGTGGGAGTCACAAAAGGAGTGAACAACTTGTCAGAGAGAAAATTGCTGCAGGTTCACTCAGCCATGGAATTTACTACTCAATAATCAATCCATTCTTTGCATATATAAGCAATTAATGTGATTTACTGTCCATTATGCAAACAATATAAAATCCATTAAATTGGCGCTCACGAGCTAATGTTTATGCTTTTATTCTTCATCGTTTTCTTCATCTACCCATTCGATGGATGTCCCTGGAAGACTTCTATAGAGATATTGCACTCTACAAAGCACTATATTTGCATTATTCTTCAGTATCTCACTTGCACAAGCTTAAAAATACAATAGAGAAGATGAGCAATCCGGAGGTTAATCACTACCAAAAATTTATTTCTTGTCTCTACAAAACCTATTCTAAAAGCTTCTCCCAAAAATTACATTAGGTCCCGCCCTCATCAAAAACAATCATTACTTTGAATTAATTTTGATATTGTTATATTGCTGATTAATTTGAATGTTGTCTCAAATTATTCAAAAATATCAAAATTTGTTTTCTGAAATTATATTTCAGTCACATGTATTAAATAATTAATTAAAATTATATTTATTGAGACTTTTCATACAGATAGGTAAAATTAATTAGATTTACGATTATTGTGAAGCTTTCCTAAAAGGTTTTTATTCTGATTTGTTGCTAATGTAATTTAAACTGACAAATTTATTTCAAAATCTGTATTAACTTACCTTAAAAAATGAGCTAATTATATTTTGTCAACTTTGAAGATTAAACATTTTTATAATTCTTAAAATACAAAATATACTATTTACAAGACAATTACAAAAATATTTGACTACGTAAACTAATAGGGCGTAATGGTTTTTTATAATTTCTAAGAAAGAAATCATTCAGTCCTAAGATAAATAAAAATTAAAGATTTACCACCCAATTCTTAGATAAATCTTTAAGTCTTAAATCCTCAAATCAAAGGTCGATTCGTATTCTCTGATAAAAATCTTGAATTTGAAAGTGTCAAAATTTATTTAAACCATTAAGACTGTAAATTTCGAATTCTACGCTAAAGTACCAACTTAAAGATGTCAAACGTCTATAAATCGCCTTTAATTTAAAAGCTGCTCGATAGGACCTTTTAAACCTCTAAGTCCAGTTTAATTTAAGATTTTAAAATGTTCAAGGGATGTGTTTAATCAAAAAGGTAAGTCTAATTTATCACAAAGATGTATATTTTTCTGGAGAGTAATGTAGTTGATCATTTACATATGTTTTTGCAGTGTTCCTTTCGGGTGGCCCCATAGAATTCAATTTTTCGGTGAGATTTGACCAAAGGGGATCATGTCTGTCACTTAATGTATCCCTGTATCTCTGTGTTCCAGAACAAAATTGACAAAGCACTCTTTTTGGCTGAGAAGTGTGTTGGGCCCTTCTTTCTTTTCTTTGGTCCAGATGAAGCTCCTGGAACCATAAATTGACCTCGTCACTTATCTACAGCTACTTCATGTTTGAATTACTTACCACTCAAAATTAATTGACATAAATTGCTTATTTTTTCCAGAAAAAATTCTGAAACTGGGAAATCTGTATGAGTAGGTTAAGTGTGCCAAATTCCGGCCATCTTGCAATTCCGGCCACCTATTTTGTTCCTCGAATTTCCATTAATTTTTAATTTTTACTTACTCTAAAGATTATACAATAGAAAAGAATAACGAAAAATGTAGCTTTGACAAACCAGATGATATGAAAAAGACATTAGAAGAATTCTCGAAGTGCAAGGAACTATGAGAATACAGGTGGCCGAAATAGGGCACTAAAGCTATGTCTACATTTTTATTCATTTTAAAATCTATCAAGAATGATTTTAGAGTAAATTAAGACGATAAACAGTCTACAAGGTTCCAAGCAACACGCCTTAAAAAGAAGGAATAAAAAAATCAATTTGTATTAAAAATGTTACATTTCAAACTTGAGACTTTGCCGCTTGCATGCAACTATGCCAAAATTTGGCACACTTACCCTAACTTCCTGTGTCTTCTGCTGAATGGGTTTGGTGTTTGGTTGAGTAACTGCCGATATTTCGGAGATAACTGAACTCTACTTGATTTACTGTGAGGAATTGCGACATTGAGGAGAAGAGGAACTGTAGAGATTGTTTTTTTGGTTGGCAATAAATCGAAACTTTATGCACCATTAAAACTGGAACGTCTTGTTTTGACATCGTGGATAATCAAATTTCTTAAGGGGCGCTAAAGGCTATTTTATCCAAAATTCTTATAACTCGGGTTTCGAAATCTTTAGTGTCAAAGTTAAAGCTTTAACTTAAATCTTTAGGCTTCTTTATCTCAGAATTGTGGGGTAAGTTTCCAAATTGAAGATTCACCTCTTATTTATTATTGCAATCTTGGCTCAAGATTTTCAGTTTCTTACGTTCAGCTGGTTTTTCAATTCAAAAAAAAAAATGTTTTGAAGATCTATTTCAGTTTCATTATTGCGAATTCTAATATATTTCCATTTTAAAAGCTTAATGAAATTTAGCATTTTAAAATTAAAGATTTTTTCGGAGAATATAAATCATCTCTTAACCCTTTAATGACGAGACAATTTTACTGACCGAAAATCAAAAAAAAATTAAACCGATAAACAAAATCAATGACGATACATCTTTAATTAAAGTCGGTAGGAAATTCGAATTTTCAATGTTTTCTGACATATATGAGACTACAGCGCCCCTGGTGTCAGTTTTACGAACCTCATCTTTCCATAGGATTATCGGGCATGTAAAGGACAACAAATATTTCCATATTTAGAAATAAATCGGTTTAGCATAATTGGTGATATAGGCAATTAAGTATCATAATACGGCAAAACGGTTTCGCCTAGATTCCAGGCGCAAAAACAAAATGAAATCAAAATGATAAGTATTTTTATAAATCATTTGAACCAAGCAATAGAAAAATAGCATGAGAACTCAGGGACAAAAAAAAGTTCAAAATTGTTGCATATAGTGATTAAATTACGGAAAACATTAGACTAATCATGTTATATCCGAAGCATTAACTTGACTGACTAAGCCTTTTTGACTTAAAGGAAGAAGTCATTTTTTATTTAACAATTACACCTTAAGCTTTCCTTAGCTTATTTCACAGTTAAGGGATAGGCATTGCCAATAAAAGCCCCTTTCAGCCCTTCAATAAAAGACTTAAAAGAATTAGATATAGTGTGTTAAATTTTGAAAACTTCAGAAATTGTAATTCCTACATCCTAATTCTGATTTTTTTAATATAACCATATATTGAAATAGATCCCGGCCAAAATCCAGAAAGTCAGATTCCAAAAGCTAAATCCCGAATCTTAAAAGTGTCATAGCTACTCCTATGATTGCACCCGCGTTTGCTAGAAGAAAACCAACATTTTCAGTATTTTGAGAAATTATTCCATGCATTGTCATCTGTATAATTTCAATACCTTCAGGATTTCGGCCATTCAAATTTAGGGATCTTGACTTTTCGAGACTTTGGTTATCGAAATTCTAGATTTTCGAAATTTTGACTTTGAAAAATTCTTGTTTTCCCGGGATTTTGACCTTTCGGGATTAAAATAACCCATTCGAGATTTCGTGCCATTCAGGATTCTGTCCCTTCGGGATTTTGGCCCGAATCGGGTTAAACATGGCATTACATTTTTATTTTTCCTACATTTCAATTCTTAATAACGTTTCAGAAAATGATTTTCACGTTCCTCAGGTTTGAAAACCATAATTTAATTTTTAAGAAAAACTGGACTAGGTCTCAAATTCAAAATTAAATTAATTTCTTTTTAAATTTCGATTTTTTTAAACGATTAAAACAAAGATTTTAAATGGAAAACAAATTAAAGTTAAACAAATGTATTTTTATTTCGAAAGTTAAAGTTTGTGTGTTATCTATTAAGGCAAAAGTTCCTTGATTTCCTCAATTTCAGCGCCACTGGTAGTATTCGTACAAAGTTTTAATGTTAGAAAAGGTTGTTAAATTCACCAAGAGACTTACTTTTTTAAATATCATCAATTAAATCTTAAGGATGAGTTATAAGGTATTATTTCTTAAGAAAAATATGATTTTGAGAATAAAACAAAGAATGTGACAACCCCTTGAAACTCTTCGCACAATAATTCTTCTCTAATCTAAACCAAACATACTCTCTCTCTAAAGAACATGTAGCTCTGACGATTGATTGGTAAATGGAGAAAATTAAACGAACACACAAATTGAATTTACAATAAAATAATATTTCAATTTGACTGTCGATCAAGTCTGGCAAGATTGAAACATTGTCGGTCACGAAATCTTATCCACACGGCGCGTTATGATTTGAACTCTTCGATAAGAATTTCAATGTAACAATGTAATCGATTGAGATTTTCCCATTTCTTCGCAGTGGATAAGAAATAAATTTTATACACGATTTGCCGGAGGACTATCTTTCACATTGTACTACAATTGAGGCCTCTGTGTTCTTCTCCTAACGGCTTTAGATAACTTTTCAATGAATAGAGATATACCGAAAGACATGGTTTGAGCAAAAAAAAATCTGAGACATGAAACTATAGAGTTTGCTAAAACGTGAAGATTTCATCACATTTGTGCAAAGCTTAAGTGGAAGATTAAAGTGTGAAGGGAGAACAAAATCTGTGTTAATCCGCAAAATTGCCAGCTTTTGCAGTTCATTTTCTTTGAATTTTTCACCACTCATAAATTCTCCCTAATTAAGGACAAATCTCATTTTAAATTCTTGATTTAAGTCCAAGACTCTCCAAGTTAATTCCAGCAAATGTTTCTGTAGATCGGAGCCACTTCCACTTCCCAGCACGGAAGTTAAAGACAAGAAAAATTTTCCATCCAACTCCAATCATGGTGATTTGACACAATTTTTCCATTTTCATATCCCTTCTTTTGCAATATCACTCAATTTTCCTGTATATGTGGCTCGAGGGTGGATGAGTTTTGAGGAAAAGGGAAAAGAACTCTGCATATGAAACTTGTTGCTACTCATAGTCACATTTCCTGCACAGTTAAACACAGAGCTAAAGTATCCCCGCAGGGCTGAAAAAAGGGAATCTCCCTGTGATGGGTGGTTGTGGGTGAACTAAAGGTATCAAAATCATCAAACAGAAAATGCTACAAAATCGCCCCAGGACTCACCATTGGAGACGGATATGAAAAATCGGTTTAATAGAATCCCCGTCCCTATGGATTTTCATTTCAATTCCTTCACTATTTGCCAGGAGTACGCTTCACAGGACCTTCCTCCTTCATTTGCAAATTAAGTCCTCCAATCCTGCCTAGAATAAATCAGAATAAAATGAATATTTACCGAACAAACTGGCACTTTATTAACTTTTTTCTTTTACTCTCAATACCACCTTCTCTTTATTATGCTTTTATTGAGCACATAGTGCTTTTTTTTTCCTTTTTCTTTTAATGTTTAAAGCTTTAAAGTAATTTTTAGCATACCCCATGGTATGATTTGTATCGCATTTGACACCATTGTGTTTTGCCACACGAAATTGCAGAAAACAAATTCGTTTTGATTTTTTGTTTTCAAGAAACAACATCAAAAAGATTCAACCTGTATCTAAAAAACTCGCTATTTATGTTACTTGTATTATTTTTTTAAACACTATTACAGTGCGACCTCGATAGTGTTAATTATTTACAAGATCAATTATTTCCAGGCCTGTTGACACTATTGGATCCGTTTGAAAATCCGAAAATTGATCCGAAAAAAATCAATTAATATGAACAATTTTGATACGAAGAGGTATTATTTTATTTTTGTACTAGATCATTGATGAATTCAACGCGATATTAGAATATTTTATTTAATTATACCGTAAATTCTATAAAGTCGCACATTAATCGAACTTTCATTGTTTTAAGTTAAAGAGAGATCAATATATTATTATCCAATAACACTGAAATTCCATTAAATTTTAGTTAAAAAATTAAATATGATCAGCAAAAAATAAATTTTACTTATCTTATCTGCACCTGTATCAAATTACGGCCAGCTTACAATTTCAATCACTTCTTTTGTTCCTGAAAAGACAATGGGCAAAACGGTCGAACCTTTCGCCACGAATGAGACCTATGCCTTCGTATTGGCAAAGGTAACAACTTTTGTTCCTGGACCAATCCCAAAAGTATTGTAGGAAAAGCACTAAAACGTATAAGAATTGTAATGATTTTTTTGCAAAACTCCTTTTATACAATAAAGGTTAATCGTATATATATTGGTCCTTTTTAAGAATAATTTGAAAATAAGGACTCAAAGAAAATTTACCTGGAACTTCCTCTTTATTTTCTCTGTAGTTTTCCAGATCTTCCTTATAAATCTTTTACCATCCTTCAAATTCATAAAAAAAAGGATTGTAATCTAGGGAAATGTCTCTTATGCAGTGATATACTTCTTGAAAAAAAAAAGAGTTAAAGCCTCTAAAGATCACAGGATCCGAAAAGATACCGTTATTTACTTACTTTGAGTAATAAATTCAGAGAAAAAATGTTTTTGATTAATTATATTCAGAACCTTTTGTTAAAATTCTGTAGTAACGGCACCTTTACAAGCCTATGAACTTCTGCAATCCTAGCTCCTTTTTGAAGGAGAACATTTCACTAAAGACGACAAAAGGATGTAATCGAGGCAATACTTTTAATGGAATTAAAGAATATTCGAGGATATTTGAGCAAAATCTGGATACAACAAAAATGGAGGGATAGGGATACGGTTTTTTTTAGGACAATGTTCCTTGAGTTCAGTTTTCTTTTAAAAAACGTTATTTGGTGCCAACAACTTACGATATGCCGTTATTTAAAAAAAGCAGGTTTCATAAAAATAGTTCTACCCGTTCTACCCATTTCTTAAGAACCGTTACTTTTAAGATATTTGAAAAAGTTGACGTGATGGACCATAAGTTTCTTCGGGTAATAAGTTCAAAATACACAAAGGAATCCGAAAATACATGTGATTTGCCATTAAACAAAATAAGGTTTCGTTTTGTTGCCCTTTAATGTGCGATGGCTTTAAAACATGGCTAGTTTGTATGGGAGCTACCAGATGGAACAGTCAAAGGGAAAATCTGAAAATATTTATTTAAAGCCTAAGTCATATATCGACTTTGACCCAAATTTCAGTAAGATCGGTTAAACCGTTTTCGAGTAATCAATTGTCAAAGTTGCGAATTTTCAGAAGAATATCGTTAATTTCCCAAGGATTGACAGTCCTTTTTGACTTGGGTCTCGGTAATTTTTAAGTCATACACCAATATCTACAAAATGGGCCTAGTCCCATCTCTGGCGAAGGGTTGGACCAGCTCCCATACATTTCTGACCATTGTCCTTTGCATGAATTTTCAGTTCTTACGTAAAGATTAGTAAAGATTATACGATACAAAAAAGAAGAACTGTCGATTCAGCGAACGAGATGATGAGAAAGTCCGGAAAAATAAGGGAGTATGAGAATCAAGGTGGCCGAAATATTACCCAAAACTATGTCTAAATCATCTTAACCCATTCTTTACCATGGTATTATACATCATACGCAAATTGAGTGATTTTTGATGATATATATCTGGGCATTTTTATCCGAATTGCTGTCGGGAATGGATTTTTAGTAACTTTAGTTATTTAATTACTTGAGAAAAATAGTCCGCCAGAGATGAAAATACATTTTGTTATTATTTTCTTGCTTCGCGGAAGGTCATGCAAATTTTTTGCTCAAAATGGCGGACGGAAAATACAACATCTCGTCGAATTTGTTAAAATTGGCCTCTTTCCTCTTTCCTGATTTGAATTCTAGTTCCCAATTGGTGTTCTTGGATAGTCACTCTATCTAAAGCAATACAGTTTGTAATGAATTAATGCACAGAATTTAAATTCAGTGACCGTTAAGACGTGTGTTTGACAGAGGCTCCCCGCGCCCCCATATGAGATAATTTTTTTTTCCTTTTAAAAACTTCATCTACTAATCTGTAGGAAACTAATTCCAAAATATGAACATTCTATCTCAAGTATTTCTGGTACATTGACTGAATGGGTTAAAATATATTAAGAATAATTTTGGAGAAAACGAAGGTGATAAACTCTACTTCAAGATTCCAAGCAACATTCCTTAAAAAGAACTAAGAAAAAAATCAATTTGTATTAAAAATACTACATTTCAAGCTTAAGACTTTGACGCTTTGCATGCAACTATTCGGATTTTGATACATTTACCCTAACTCTTCAAAAACGACAAGGTATTTGCGATACTTCCAAATTCAAAACCACATTTTTCTTACCGTAAACAATCTATGATTTGATGAATTTAGACATTTTCTTCAAATAAGAATATCAAAGCGATACTAACTAAATTAATATACTAAACCTACCTACCGGTTTTGGCTGTTTTTCCTAGCGCGCTCGGTTAATTAACAGACCGCGGTAGGTAAAATGCTTAACAAATTTTTCTAAAAAAAAATTAATTGTACTGTTATTGTACTGTTACTGTTGTACTGTTGTATTATTGTACTGTTTAAATATGTGTTAAAAAGTTTTTAAATCGGTCAATTTGACCAATCTTGGTAGGATTAGTGATAATAAAATCAAACAAATGAAAATGCATTTATTTTTTTTATGTTAGGAAGCGTCACTATTGTAGTGGTTTAAAAAGTCATAATTCGAAAGCAAAAACCAAGAGGAAAAAATAAATAAACCATTCAATATAGAAAAAACGTTCTTAAAAAATGATATCAATTTAATGTTTTTCAGTGAAATAAAAATTAAAAGAAAAAAATAACGATTTTAAAATATAGCGCTCGCTGGGGATCTCAGTGGCGCAATAGGTAAGACCGTTGGCTCTTGGACGGTGATATCTCTGAATCAACAAAATTAAAAATAAATTTGCTAAATTAATCATGTATTTTCTGTATTAATTTTTTCTGTGAAATTACCATATTAAATGATTATTCCGAATATCAAATTTTTGTAATATATGTACTTTCTTCATTAATTTTGAATTAATTCTTTCTGTATTTTATATTATACATTTTATATTAAGTTAGAGCTTAAGTATTCTTTGTTCAAAATGTTTTATCGATCTTGGAATGATGGAAAATTTGAAAAGTGTGGTTTTATAATAAAAACCACTAATTTCACTTCATAAAACAACCATTCACTACTAGTCATATCCGTAGTCTGACTATTATATCTCCCCAATTATGCTTAAAATATTTTTTTACTGACTATTTGATCGATTATTTTTTTGTCTCCTTACTTTGAATTAGTTGAAAAATAAGTATTTTTTCGAAAAATCTTTTAAGACCGTTTCATATATTTTTTTGATTTTTTTCCAAAATCTATGTTTTTTCAAATGTCTAAGTGAATCAAAATCCAAAATCAAAGAATAGGGCACCTCTAGTTATTCCTTAACGAATTCGAATGAACAATATAATCCCAAAACTTTTCAGTATCATTTCATAACCAATTTACGGTTAAACTACGCGGGTTTATGTGATCAATCTTAATTGGATTTTTCGGCTCTTAACCGAATTTTGTGTTGAATCTTAGTCACTTGTACGGATTTTATGTACAATCCTAGTTGTTAAAACCTGTAAATAATTCTTCTGAATTTATAGCATATCTGGTAAATCAGAATAAGAAAACGTATCTCGAAACGTTGTATGCACCTTAACCTTCATATTAATTTCTCGTATAGTCCGAACGGTCCGAACTGACCAATTAAATAAATATTTCAATAATTTTGAAATTTTTTGAGAACTTACCAAGACTTTAGAAAATACTTTCGTAATTTCACAGGGCAGATATTCTAGCTTTTAAAGGTGATTAGGAATTAATTTTCAATAAGTTATGAATCTTTAATGTGTAAAGACAAACATTATTAATTCATTAGTTCTATTAGGGATTTAAATGTTAATAATTTGCCTTGGGGAAAGACCTATTAATTTCAGAGGATATGCAAAATTAGTTTGTGGTATACATTGTTAAATTACACAGGACAGAAGATGATCCAATATTATTCTTTACTAATTTATTGCTGCCCCATTTTCAGAATTGGCTCCAACTGACTAATTTTAACAAGGAATTTTACTATAGTAAATCATATTTATAATTTCTATAGAATGTTTGATTCAACCCGTTCAACCGCAACTGAAAGCTTTGAAATACTGATTGTACTGATTACACGTAACAGTGGCAAATTTATTGAATTGTATAGGGTATTTATTTTCCTTTAATTTCCTCTTGTGTATGCAACGGATCATCTTCAGTAGTGCTATATTCAGTGCAAATAGTGCCATTAATGCTTTAGTGGTTTATTATTAATAAAGAGGGTGACTGTTCTGTCGATTCCAGTCACACTTAAATTAATGGCTGAGGAGCGATTGTGGTCAAAGGTGATGATTTTCCTGCTGTCTGTATTGGCAACCAAATCAATGAGATTCAATTCAAAATGGTCAGAAATCACGTTTACGGCCTTTTCCTCTCACAAAACTCTTCCCACCGCGAAATGAACTTCCTGCAGAGAGCATCGAGGTCACAAGGTGAAATCTTCAGCGATAAGAATCTTGAACTTGTTCAAAAAGTTTTCATACCATTCGCTCTAAATCTACTTTTGTGATGATATCACTGAGAAGATTGGCACAATTGGCAATGCAGTAGTACTTTACTCTGCAATTTTCCTCGAATTTGGGCCACATTACGTAATCTTTTACGTATTTACCATGCGCTTTTTCCTTTCTGAAAGTATATAGCTCCAATTCTGTGAAATACAGCAGGTTGATGGTCCATTTTTCCTCGGTGCTTAACCGGAATAGTGAAATATTCATCTCAATTTCCAGAGGCAATTCCCATTTCAATCGCAATTCAAGAAACTTTTATTATCCACCAGAAATAAGTACGGGGAGAAAAAGCAATGAAAATCAATTTTAGTGCAGTTGATGGTTAGCCAAATATGAACTAACATTTGGCACAAGAACAGCCCAGAAATATTGCCAAAAGAGCCTCCAATATTGCTATCCTAAATCCAAAGAAAAGCATAGTTTTTATGATTCGGGGCAATTTCACTTCACTCAATGATGCCATTTCTACCACTTTTAGTACTTTAAGACAAATTTGAATGTCTTATCCTTCCACTCAATTGGTAATTCTTTGGAAATTTGTAGAACGAGATGTTTGAATAAAAATGCACAAAAACCTCTTGATCATACGAATGACAACCTGTCTAAAAAAGTTTTATAGTGGCAATTGGAATTTAGAAACTGTTTCACAACTTCTTATCATGAGATTACTTTTTGATCTAATCTAGGGGTTTTTAATTAACACAAAATAGTATTTTTGGATATTCGCGGTATTCCGAATATGATATAGAATATTCTCAAATCCGGCCGGCCGGGAACGTAAATTAGCCACATATATATTCGTGATCAGGAAGTGCTGAAACACATTTTGGCCAAGTTTGAGCGCGATCGGACGACATGAAATTTTGTTAGGATTATAGTAGGTGAGATTGTTAAGAATCTCACCTAATAATATACCCCTATTTTTTTTTCGTCCGAAAAAAAATCCTGGCCGGAGATACATGGCGTCAAAGATGGCGCCTCGCGCTTCATTCCTCAATTGCGATTTTTAGTAAATATTTTAAAATGCTCTATTTCGGGAACGGGTTGAGATTTTTTCTTACTCTTTATTTTTATTTGAAAGATAATTTTATACTCTTTAAAACGATATACTTGATTTTGCATTATGTGCTTAAGTTTCTTTGTAACGGTATTTTAAAAAATTTTTGAAAAAAATTAAAAATTAATTTTTCTCAAAAACCCCATTCTAAAAAAATTTCATTTTTTTACTGTTGATCAGTAACATTGAGTACTACATTCCCTGAAAAGGCGAGCTTCCACTTTTGCACTTACTTTTTTTAAAAAATATTTGAAAAATTACCATATTTTCAAAATTAAAAATAACCAGTTAAACTCAAAATTTTGAGTTCAACTTTTCAGGGAATATAGCACTCCACAATACTTATAAACAGCCAAAAAATCAAAATTTTTCGAAATCAAGTTTTTGAAAAAAAATTTTTTTTTTTGAGTTTTAAATACAAATGTCTTTTATTGACAAAAATAAGCCTTTAAATTATATTAAATACATGTACTAATTATGTTTTTTTGTTTTCTTTTACTTTTTCAAAAAAAAAAATTTTGGAAATTTTTTTGGATTATTTTTGAAAAAATTAAAAAAAATTTTTTTTTTGAAATTCCGTTTAAAAAAATCTACATATTGACACATGTGTCAAATGTATCTTAAAGTTTGATTTTTGTCAATAAAAGACATTTTTATTTAAAACTCAAAAAAAAATTTTTTTTTCAAAAACTTGATTTCGAAAAATTTTGATTTTTTGGCTGTTTATAAGTATTGTGGAGTACTATATTCCCTGAAAAGTTGAACTCAAAATTTTGAGTTTAACTGGTTATTTTTATTTTGAAAATATGGTAATTTTTCAAATATTTTTTAAAAAAAGTAAGTGCAAAAGTGGAAGCTCGCCTTTTCAGGGAATGTAGTACTCAATGTTACTGATCAACAGTAAAAAAATGAAATTTTTTTAGAATGGGGTTTTTGAGAAAAATTAATTTTTAAATTTTTTCAAAAATTTTTTAAAATACCGTTACAAAGAAACTTAAGCAGATAATGCAAAATCAAGTATATCGTTTTAAAGAGTATAAAATTATCTTTCAAATAAAAATAAAGAGTAAGAAAAAATCTCAACCCGTTCCCGAAATAGAGCATTTTAAAATATTTGCTAAAAATCGCAATTGAGGAATGAAGCGCGAGGCGCCATCTTTGACGCCATGTATCTCCGGCCAGGATTTTTTCTCGGACGAAAAAAAAAATAGGGGTATATTATTTTATCGTGTACTTTAACATATGTAAAATTCAGAAACATCTAAGACCATGACCCCTCGATTTGCGATTTTTTCGGTCGTTTTGAGATGGATTGGCCCAAATAAAAATGAAGTACTAAATTTATCAAGACAAAAAGGCCTGTCCTACCCCTAGCTTTACCCTACGAGATAATATTTACATTTTATTAACGTAGATATTACTTCTAAAAATTACGTAAGCCCTGTAAGCAAAGCTTTCGAAAGACTGCCGTCATTTTTCTGTCAGTTTTGACGTAACTAATTTAAAGTAAAAATAACGTAATATTGAGGTAAGACAGTGAATAGGAGTTACTTCAAGTTATTTCAGTGACGTACGAATAACGTGAATAACGTTCTCATGACTAAATTAGTACACTGTAGTAAAATTTTGCTATTCCGGCAAAAGGGAAATAAAATCAAAATGAAATATTAAACAATACATATTAAAACATTTGATGATGAATAAAATCAATAAACGAGTAAATATTGAAAATTCAGTAGACTCAATATTCTATTTGCTACACTCAATCTAAATTAGCAATATATTTCCATTCCTTGTGCCGCCTATTTACTGAGAAGAAGAGAATTGAAATTTACTTCCATTAAAATTGCATTGTGAATGTGTTTCACGGTGCTTAAAGTTGTTTACATGGTATGTTTACTTATTCATTGCATGTAAATAAGCAGACGCACATTTTTCAGCCGTGTCAAAGCTTTCCAAAGATCCCGCTGTGAGTTTAGTAATTCTTGGGTAGTATTTGGGTTAACCCATTTAGCCAATAAATACTCATTTTCCGATAAACTTTCCTATTTTTGCCCCCAGTTTTCTTGTCACCCTCACTTCACAAACACCAATCTCACTAATGTGTCCCCAAAGTGGCAACAGTCTCCAAATTGTTTCAAATTGTCTTCCATGGGAAGATGGTCCAAAAGTCCTAATACGAAAACTTTTTTTTCTGAGGCGAGAAAAAAACTTTCCTCCCACACTCAGCATCTTTTATTAGCTTCCTGTGAGTTGATTGATTGGTTTTATTCATCACTCCGGAGGAGCTTTCCCTTCTTTGGGGGCTTCTTTTCTGCTTTTCCTTCGCGCTGAGTTCCATGAAGAGGGATGAAGCGGAAGCTGCACGACAGCGGGATAATTTATTTAGGAGGAAGAGCAACTAAAGAAATGACGAGATGAAAAACATTGTAAAAAAATTGGTGTTTTGGCGGCAATAAGATATCAAAGAGCAATGGAATGGAGTGCCATCTCGGACTGGGTAGGGTAGAAATTGGTAGAGTGCGCAATGTGAGACCGTTTGAGGAGATTCCTGGTGCGCCTGGGAAGGTAATCGACAGCGAGATTCAGTCTGTTTTGGTGTATCGTGGAGTTCGGATCGTCAGCAGCTGCTGCCGTGGACTATTTTTGCCGCTCGTGCATGTGCTGAAGCCAAGAAAATTGTAAGAAAGAAGAGAGAACGAAGAGAGCAGGAAATTGTGGGATTGCTCGGTTTAGAGTGGATTAAAGTGGCGGAATCCCATAAGAAAGAGTGTGTAAGGCATGTGCAAGAGGTGCAATGTTTAAAGTGTTTTCACTGTGAAGTGTTTATTGGATAATTTTGCGTGTTAGACACTTGTCCCGGAGGGCCTCGTGTGCAGCTTCCGGGTGATCAGGGAAAGTATTATTAGAGAGAGAGAACACTAGAATAAAAATTTCCTCAAGAGACAGAGTGTAATATCAGTCAGTGTGTCTTCCTTGTATGCCCCGGAATTGTCTTTGGGCCACTCTACCATGGAGGAGGAGCTACGTTGTCCTGTCTGCAAGCAACTCTTTGCGAGTCCCGTGCTCCTGCCCTGCTACCATGCTCTATGCCTAGGCTGTGCCCTAGATCTGCAGACACCCTCTAGCACCACAACCATTGTCACGGCTCAGGTGCATCCAGCACCACCTAATCATCAGCATCCCCATCACGTATCTTCCTCCTCATCTGCATCCTCAACTTCCTCAGCTTCCTCCACTTCCTCTGCTTCCTCCACGGGCAGCTCCAGTGCCCCCGAGAGCGTCTCCTCGGATCAAGATCAAGCTGACAAAGTCAGCATCCTAAGCGAAGCCGATTCAGGTGTGGTCTGCTGCACTTCCAGACCTGGCTCCTACGCCGGCACCCCCAATCTCCAGGGTCTGCTTTTCCCACCATCCGGTGGGGCCGTTTTCTCCCTGGCCTGTCCCCTCTGTCGCAAGATTGTCTTCTTCGACGAGGGTGGGGCTCGCAATTTGCCCCCCTATCGCGCCATGGAGTCCATTGTTGACCGATTTTGCGAACGCGAGGCTCTCAGGTGTCAAATGTGCGAATCCGAGCCGCGTGTGGCTTCCGTTGTGTGTGAACAGTGTGAGATCCGCTACTGCGACACCTGTCGCGAACTCTGTCATCCCGCCCGTGGACCCCTAGCCAAGCATAGTCTCACCAAACCCCGCGGGGCTTCCACGGTCAGGGAGTCCGTCTGTGCTGAACACACTGAATCTCTGAGTCTCTACTGCATCACCTGCAAGTGTCCCACGTGCCAGCAGTGTCTCACTGAGAATCGCCATCATTCGCACGATGTTCAAGCCATCTCGGCCATGTGCAAGGCTCAAAAGGTAAGCTGGCACTTTCACTTCAATCTCCGTAATTGGGTAGCATACATAATGACCAAATTTGCGTTGCAAAATATAGGGGAACAAAAGGGATTACTTCTTTTAAGGGGCTACCAAAAACCTAAAGGTGATATCTCAAATTGTTTAATCTACAAATTAAATTTTCAAATTAAAAGAGAATTTTCTGGGTGATATCGATATGGAACAAAATATTCTTTAAACATTCTTACGGCGTTATCACACTTGCACATTAAAATTCTAATGTGATTTACATTAATTGTTGCTTGTGAGCGTCCAAATATGTTATTTATGTGTTTGAGTCACTTAATATTTGGGGTTTTTCTATTTATTGATAAAGAAGTGGACTTGGCCTGCAAAAATAAGTTTAAATTTACCTAAAACATAAATATTTTTAACATAAAAAAATTAAGAAGAATATCGCATTAATTTTTCGCATTAATGCTATAAATCAATTTATATCAAATTTTGTGGGCCAAGTTTACCTTTTTATCAACAAATAGATCAAATTTTGAATATAAAATGATTCAAACACATAAATTACACATTTGGACTCTCACCAGCGACAATTAATGTAAATTATATTAAAATTTTAATGTGCAAGTGTGATAACACAGTTAGGTAAATAAAAATTAGTTTCCAGTAATTTGTGTTAAATTAAATGAAATATTTAACTGACATACATTGGGACCTCGATAAAGTCAACTAACTAACTCCAGGCCTACTCTATTGAACTCTATTAGATTCGTTGACACTATCGAAGTCCGTAGAGTAAAAAAATATCTTTTGACTCTATCGAGAGTTATTTCTATCGAGGATTGACTCTATCGAGGTCCCACTGTATTTTTCCAGGAAATTTAATTCAATACAACTTTATAGAGGATCTATTTTCTCTAATACAAGGAAAAATATGTTTTCTAAGTCATTTTCTATAAGCTTATTTGGTAATGGTTCCGCAAAGACTTTAACTAAAAGACTTTGACTTTTGCATATTTGAAAACAAAACAATTAAGTCATTTGGAGTATTATTAAGTTGTGAGTAGGGGGCACCTTTGAATTGGGACACCTTCCTAGAGTTTTTTCTCCTAATTTTAAATAAAATTGGACCTTACTATGATATTATTTAGCTTCTCAAACCTATTGAGAAGATAATTATATTATGATAAATCTAAGTTCTATTCAAAAAGAGAAAAAAGTCCAATTTCAAAGGTACCCCAATTCCGTCTATAAAAAACTTTTGAAAAGATTAGTCAAAATACAAATATAATATGCAACAAATATAATATGTTGAATTTTATTTTAGTAAATATTCGACCGTAAAAATAATCGTGTTAGTTCTCTCAATCCTGAAATTCAAAAATAAACATTCAATAAATTGAACTAAATAAAAATATGTTTACAGTTTAATTTAATAAATACATGATAACATAATAAATATTTCAAAATTATTGTTAGGGACCTGAAAAAAGATTAGATTTAAAATTCTAAAAAAAAATAATTATCTTTCTTTTATTTAAAATATTAGGAATGAGTTCTTTTATTAATTTCTTATGCATAAAAAGCAAAAACATTGATAAATCATTTTCGAAAAATTCATTTAAAAATAAAAATTTAGATTATACGATATGATATTCGAGATTTTTATATGTTTACCTAGATAAACAAAAAGAAATATTCGAGTAAGAAGATGATTCATTATTCTTACTGGAGATTAACTGAACGATTTAAATAAAAATTAAAATTTGAATTTTTGGTATAGTTCAATACAAGTTTAATTTTCGGAAAAAAAACCATGAGAAATAAAATTCTTCGGCTACATTATAGTTTATTCTCTCTACTCACAAGTGGTGTAAAGTCTTAAAGAAATATATGCATTAATTTTGTCAAATTCCAATAATCGATTCATAAAATAGAATTTTGTGAAAAACGCAATCGGATTTTAATCGTCTATCGACCGAATCTTATTGCATAAATTTCCGAAGGCTTTAGGGAATACCGAGATACGTTAATCTAGCAAATGCAAGTTTTCATGTCTGTGTTTATGTCTTATTGATATAAGTAAAATTAGGATTTGAACTGTATAGTACCGTATAGTTCAAAGCTCTAGTGACCTAATCTAGAAAGGATAACGGAAAATGTATTATACATTGGCTACATGTGCGATATCAATCATCAAAGATTATTTCACTAAATACACTAAAGTCCCCTAAATTAAAATGTGTCACTTAAACTTAAAGAGAAAGACTTTAAATATTTTTTATGATATTTTTCTAATTGGGTCAAAATTTATTAAGATGCTTTGAAAAGTATTATGGTAGTATACAATAGTACTTTCTGACCTAAGTGCTCCTATTATTCACTCCTTAGAAATCATTGTTTGTTAGCCTTTCCTGAATGACTGGCTATATCTGCCTTGAGAACAGTTTTCCTGTTTTATTTTAAATAAAAAATAATAGGGGAGACAGGGGTAGATTTAACCTGATTTAACAATGTCTTCATCCTCAAAAGTACTTTTGCATCAGTTCCTGTTTAACAGTTCATAACGAATTTGAACCGATTCATAAATCACTCAAAATATCGTCCAAAAACTGGCTTAGACTTAGAAGTATTAAAAATGATTTTCGGATAAAAATTACTTATCGGTTATGAAACAATTCATTGCCGGTTCATCACCGATTGAAACCAATTCAGTCCTATCAAAAATTCCAAGACCTTTCCAACACACTTAAAAATAATACCATTCAGTTAATAAATATGCTCTTTAGAGCCTTATGAACGTTTGTTCTTGAAAACCCGTTTTAGAAATAATTCAACGGTAATTTGGTATATGGAGTAAATATCTGCCTTGGTAATCTCTAGAGCATATTCAAAAATGAAAAAAAGTTCACGACGCGTTTTTAGCAATCCCAAAAACATGGTTTTGGAGAGACACAAATTTTTATAGCCATTTTGTAAAAATACTTTGAAATTGTATCATAAGGTAATCATGATCAGTGTAATCATAAATTATACTGATCAACGAATGCCGGTGATAAGTCACAATTTTTGTAAAATTAATTATTGTCGAATTTCTTAATGGGTTAAGGTTCAATCAATTCCTATTTCCTCATTTACACCGCTTATTGTCAGCTATAAGTTAATTGGTAATGTTTTCCGGAGATAAGAAAACCTTTATTCTTTCAATATAATAATTAAGTTACATGTTCCTAATTCTATTCTTATTCGGCAAGATTAATTAATATTTAAAATATTTATTTTTTAATTACTTATTATCTAATTTAGATATCCGAAATATCTTCTCAAAAAATGACAATCTCATAATTTTTAAGCCTAAACTTTTCCAAAACAAGAAGCAAAAATTACTCCTGAAAATCACCCACAACTTCTTCCGGTTGATTGATGAGCTGTCGATGGCTCACTTTCCGGCAAAGACCATCCATAGCCGGAGAGCAAACACCAAAAGACGCACGTTTTCCGTATCACTCTCCAGTGTTTAAATAATTAACCACCTGTCAACCCATCAATTATCATAATCCATCATTTTGGTGAATCTTGAAGCCTTTCACTTTCGAAATTGTGTCAAATGTTCGTCTCAAATCTTCTGGGCAGCAATTGTGGATTGATTTTTTTTTTGTTAATGAAAAGATCCATATTTGCTTTATACTGTGAGAGAATTAATTCACTATTTCTTCCACGTTCACAATGTTAACAAGTAAGGCACGCAGAACAGTGCTCTCTTTTATCCTGCCATTTGAGAGCCACAAGCCGCCCTCACCGGCCCCCCGAAATGCCCTCCAAAGCGAATTGATTGCCAACGCACACCTTTTGTTGCCATTCCATCATTCCATTTTTATACCTTTACGGCCCTCTCGCTGTTTCTGCCATGTCGATTTATTAACAGATAAGATTCTCTCGTCCACACTCCACTGGAGTCGTAAAGCAATCTCCATGCCATGACATATTGAAGTCAGAACCACATAGGGGTATATGTCCACTTATTGGTTACTTTACATATAGATAACTCACTTTATTATTATTCAGGTAAAAATTGCCAGTTACTGGAAATCTTAATAACCACTTTCAGGCCAGTCATTAACTCTTTCGTCTCTTTTGGGACTCTGAGTACCCAAAGCAGCATATGAATATTCTATGAAAAACAATGTTTTTTAATTATTCAGAACTGATATAAATCCGATTCTTGTGGATGGTTACAAACTATAAGGATGTCCAAATGTAAGATATTTTTTGCTGGACCTCAATTATTTCCTGAGCTTAGATATTTTTGATTAAAAAATTGTGAAATTGGCTTGCAGCATATGCTGCGGTCCGGAAAGAGTTAAGAGTCTTTTCATTAAATCTGAATACAAAATGTATTAGCATAACGCTTCATAGAGAAACTAGACATTCCCGATCGGATTTTTAAATCATTTTTAAAATAAAGAAACTGGATTACAAATACCCTTAATGCCAGAAGAAATCCTGGTAGCCTAATGTCCTAGACACACTTACGACTTAAGCCGAGAGACGACTTAGTGGAAAATGATGGAAATGTATTTTAACCATTATTTCTAATATAATTACGCTAAGCCGTCTCTCGGCTAATCCTCATGTCTGTCAAGGCCCTAAATGGGGATTCGATCACGAGTTACTTGCATCTTAGAACATTCTTTACTCCACTCATATTAAGTAAATATAAATATTTTATTAAATATTCCCTTATATTTTGTATCAATTTAAAAATTACCACTTATTGGCCACCTTTGTGACCACTTTCCGGCCATGGCTTAGGAAGTTTTTCTAATGCTTCTTAATAAGCCTTAGAGTGGAAATTTTACTTTTCAAGGCTTTTAGAATACTCCAATCTACTTATAAGTGATCTGATATACTGAAGTGTGATCTGAGTCACTGAAAATGAATAAAGAACAATGGAGAGAAAGTCTAAAAACAAGTAGTTGCATTGTGTTTAGCTTGGAGATTATATTACCTGCCTCAAAGCATATTATGGCCAATTAGTGGTCATATTACTCTACAATGTTGTTTGAGATGGGGCATTTGGGTGCAAAATCACAGACTCGACACTGACGCACAATACACTGCTTAATCACCGGCAATCACTCATTGCTATCGCCAAAGATTTGTATTAGGGGTTTGACTTGAATTGGAACATGATAAAATTCAGATTTGAGCACACGTTTCGTTTAAACACCTTCGAGGTAAGGTAAATAGCAACTTAATTAGTCTTCCTCTTGTTCTCTCCATAAATCCAAAGTGTTATTTTTTTTCTTAAAAATTTCTCTCACAGAAAACTTCTGAAGAAAAAAATACAATGCCTAAAACATATTTCTTCCTCAACGGTCCTTCTAATCCAAAAGGGTTGGAAGTTTATGAGAGTTTGTCCAAAACTCGAGACTTGCCATTCACACTCTTACCCTCAACCTCCCAAGAAACTTTTGTTTAATAGTTTAATTAAAAAGGTTATAAATTCAGTGTATCCCTCCAGGCAAAAGGAGGGGACACAAATTTGCTAAAAACTCCTAAAGCTAATGGGTTTTGTCCCCAAGGAATTTTGTTATTTGCATGTTGGATTTGTTTCTATGCACCAACATACACCGCACTTTAAAGCCATGCTGAAGTTCATTAACTTTTCTTGTCAGCTAATGGGGTAGTAACATTAAAAAAATATATATAAAATTAAATATCATTATTTTATACCTTAGAGAATTTTCAAATTAAAATTTAGATTTCATTTCATTACATTAAATATCTCGCATTTTAGTTAATTTCACTGAGAAAAAAACGGGGGTGTGATTAACTTTTTTTTCCTCATAACTTTAACACTTTTTATGTGTAAAAATATATCAACATTTTTTAATGTTAATTTTACACCTTTTTAAGGGTAAAATTAACATGAAAAAGGGTACCTTTAACCCCTAATACACCTTAAAAAACATAAAATTTACATAAAATAAACATTTCCGGAATGTTATTTTAACTTTTTCGGATATCTCTCAGTGTTGTAATTAAGTGTTGAAATTGGATTTTCTTCAAGATTTTCTTCCTAAGATTTATGGTTTTCAGTAGGAATATTAGTGCATGTCCTTGAGTTAGTAAATGTCTATTCTGAGTGGAAGAGAAATTTCGAACACTAGAAAAGAATTGGAATGTCATATTTCTCGGACCTTATATGCTTTTGGCGATTTATATACTTTTTGCTGTAAATATTACCAGTTTCTAATACACGTTTGTTTAGTACACCGTATTATTCTTCTCAATATTGTTCTTTCCCTTTTAGAATTACTTTCAGTTGCTTTTAGATAAAGCGTTCCTTTAGATCTATTACAGTCATAAATAGAGTAACTTTTTAGGTTTATCTCTAATTTAGAACATGTCTGTACTAAACGTTTATATTTTAAAGTTTAATTATTTGTTTTGTATTTAGGATAAAGTGGTACAAGTTGGACAATGCTACAAGTTGGACAGGGCTTTTTTCTTGATAAATTTCAACTTCATTTTTCTTTGTATATTTTTAATGCTTTAGTTTTATAATTTGGTTCATTGTGCTTAAAAACAAATTTTGTACTGTATTTATCAAAAAAAAACCATGTCCAACTTGTACCGGCGAATTGTCCAACTTGCAACACTATGTCCAACTTCTATCACTTTACCCTATAAAACGTCTTCTCAATATTCTAACTTTAAAAAGTGAGAATTGTAATAAATCACATCGGATCGGCTTTTCAAACATTTTAGAACATATTAATATTATTTACAATACTAAATTTATTGAAGTTGCAAAAATTGTACGAAAATTAATAATTAGGGTGGAATAACCGGCTATCGCCATGTTTAGGAAAAAATTAAATTAATTTAATCATAACTTTTGAATCCTTGTTACAAGATAAGTCAAATTTGACACAAAGTTACTTAGATGTATTGGCTCTAGATACGTGAAAACAATAATCCTAGAACATAACGCTGGACTACTTAAAAAACTGATTTTTATTAATAATGCAAAAATAACCATTTCGCCGCCACTTTTTACCACTTTTCGCCAGTTTTGTAAAATTTGTAACCACTTCTCGCCACCCACTTGAAAAGAACCACACTCGGTTATTTTAGGCAATGCTATGAAAAGAATACATTCACCATTTCTCTTTCCTTGTGGTCACTTTATTATTACTCTCTTTAAATGATTTTTCTTCACTTTTATTTGAGAAATCAAATTATGGGGCTTTTGCAGAAAGTAAACAATGCAGATTTGACAACTGAGAATGTACGAAGTGAAGTTAGCGTCGCCTATTGAAAAGATATGGCGACAGGTGGTAAAATCAATTCCAGAATATTACCACTTCTCGCCATGCCTCATTTTTATACAAAAATAATATAAAATGAAATATTAATTGACTAAATACAAATTTTATGTATTCCACAAGTGCAATTAAATATTCAATAGACAAATTATTTACCCAAATAGGTATTTTTGGCCTGATGAAAATTTGACGACACTTAGTACATTTGGTAAGAGATGTTGGATTCGATGCACTTGCTTAAAATATTGCTCTAAAAAGTGATCAAAATCGTGAATCCAAAACGAATAATTATTATTTTTCGATTCTATGCGAAGAAGCAGAAAAAATACAAAAAAAAATTGCGACTCATTTATTTCATAAATTGCGAAAAATAGCGATTTCAATGTAAGTGGCGAGAAGTGGGGCACTGGCGAGAACTGGTGATTCCACCCTACTTTTATTAAAATCTTTCAAAGTATTATTTTAAGTTCTAATTATATTATACAAAACTTCACAGGTTTTGCCAGCTAATGGTAGTTCTTTTAGTACACGCATGTGAAAAATTTTTAAAGCATTAACTTTTCCAGTGCAAAAATATTGTATTACTGATCATTTTAATATCCAATAAATTTTTATGGGATTTGTTACTCATATTTTTAATATTGCGTGCAACAATTCAATTGAATATTAAAATAAATTGAACTGGAAAATAATTTGTGTCACATAAATATTTTAAATTATTGCTTAAATTATCTCATTAAAATACTGATTTACAAAATAGTAGTCAAATGTTTTATTATCTGTATTCTTCTATTATTTAATAAGTATTGTTTTAATTAAAAAGAAAAGGTTGACATGAATATTTTAAATCTTTTCTGAATTAAAATATTTCATTAATGTCATTAAAATATTAATGTCAAAAAACTAATATTCAAATGATAAGTTATGATTATTCTTTTGTTAACTTGAACAATATGCTAGTGAGCAAAGAGAAGAGAATTTATTAGGCCCTTGCGGTGCAATGACAATTGACACCGCACGGGCTTTCCTCTATGACGCACACGGCTACTTGAGCCATTTGTTTTTCTCTTCTCTTTGCTCATCATGCACTTTTTTAAATAATTTTCCCACAATAAAAATGGATTAGCTAGCAAAATTATTTGTATACAAATCCGAAATTTTGAATCAATAAATCCCTTCCACAATCACTTTTTTATTTTATAAATTCTTGGATATGCTATTTTTTTAACACAATAGATCATTTATTATATATCATTCTTTTAAACGATAACAAATATTAAATTCAATAATTTTCTCATTTAGATAATTTATTTTTATCGGTAAATGGTAATTTTAATTTTAAAATCGCAAATTTCGTTCACAATTTCATTTAGTACATGCATGTACTAAAAATTCATTTAATTTCAAATTCAAATATCTCGTTATCATTATTCTTTAAATTAAATACTAAAGCTAATAATTTTTTAAATTCATTTTTATGAACAAAGAATAATTTGATTTAAAAATTACAAAAGTCGCAGTTTCATTTGATACCTGCGTGTACTAAAAATTCTCATGGATAAATTTAAAAAATTAGATCTTGTGTTATCATTATTCATTTAATTTTTTTCAATTAAACAATAAGATTTACTTTGAAATTAGTACAGTTACAATAATGTTTGTTGAAAAAAATAGATTAAAAAATTTATCGCTTAAAAGGACAAGGAATATCAAATCCAACAAGTTTTAATATCAATTTTATCAGTGAAGCATTGATTGAAAATTCATAAATCTCAGTCGCACTTTCATTTAGTACATGCAGGTACTAAAAATTCATTGAAATTTCTCATATGAAAATTTACATAATCAGATATTTTATTATTATTATTAATTAATATTTTTAAATTAAATACTGCGATATGTCTTAGAATTAGTACATGTTCAATAATTTTTATTAAACACGATATTTTATAAATTTAATGAGCGAGAAATATTAAATCCAATAAGTTTCAAATTTATTTTCATCAGTAAAGCATCATTCGCAAATTTCGACCACAATATTATTTAGTACAATCATGTACAAGCTTGTAGTTTCATTTAGTACATGCATGTACCAAAAATTCATTGAAATTTCTCATAAGCAAATTTACATAATCAGATATTTTGTTATTATTATTCATTTATATTTTTTAATTAAATACTGCGATATGCCTTAGAATTAGTACATGTTCAATAATTTTTAATAAACACGATATTTTATAAATTTAAAGAGCAAGGAATATTAAATCCAATAAGTTTCAAATTTATTTTTATCAGTAAAGCATCATTCGCAAATTTCGGCCTTTTTGGCCACATTATTATTTAGTACATGCATGTACTAAATAAAATTATTGAGATTTCTCATAGATAAATTTGCTGTCATACCTCCATTTGCCTTTAAAATCCAAATTTGAGTAAAATCCCAAATTCACTCACCGACTATGCAATGCAAACAACATAAAAGCTTCTCATAACTCAAAAGTTTGTTTCATCTGCTTTGTAATTTCAATGTTTAATTCGCAACTATGTAGAAGTGTGTATATATTATTTAGGGTTCCATTGCAATAATATTATACATTAAATTCGCTTTATCTACTGTTTACATTATGTCTCTATTCGCAATGTTTTATCACAGAAATAATATATACAGATATAAATTGACCATGATTATGCTGCATATGTTTTAATCTCTGTTCTTGTCGTGATTTTTTTTATGATATAGCAGAGTGCAAATACCGACTGTCAAAGTAACTTCATTCGAATATTTCAAAGGAAATGGTAACATTTTTGTATGGGGAAAAAGAAGAGTCAAAATGTTGCATTAAATTGTAGCCACTTTATGCGTTGACCACTCTTTATTTTATGGTACTGTGAAAGAAGAGCCGGAAACTTAGTTTTCCACAATAACTGCTCCATTTCTATATTTATAGCAAGACATGGAAGTTTAACGAGAGACTTCCAAGTCCCCAATTTAATATCTTTTCACAAAGTTCCCGAGGCACAATTTTGCTATTTACCAACGCATTAAATTCTTTCAAGAATGAAAAAAAGGAAAAGCTGAAAGTAATTATTTAGTTGGCGCGTGGTAAACAATTTCAACTCGTATTTTCGTCAAAATTAGAAATACGTTTTTTTTTCACCCAGAAACGTGTCTTTGGCAAAAGAAGAATGGTTCTAGGAAAACTTTGGTATTTAGGTGAGTAAACAGGAAAACAATATTAGTATTTTTTCCCTTGTAATTTGCTACATAAACCCTCGATACCCTTCGAAAGTCTCAACCTAATACACTTGTAGTGAGCCAAACTAAGAGTTCTTCACCCTGGTTTTTTTCCATTGTTGGGTGAAATTTTTCTTCCCTTTTGGAAATGCGGAAAAAATGTCATATATTTATTCATTTGAGTGAAATGTCTGAGGGATTCTAGGGGATGGGTATAGAGCAGCACAAAAACACCCTTCTTCGTCCGTCCCTTTTGAAATTCATTCAAAAGGATCAAGGGAACAAAACCTTGTGCAATTGCGTAATAATATTTTGTCGTGTGTTTCCTCTTTGCCTTAAACAAAAGTTCTCTTTCTCTATTGGCAATTGGTTAAATTTTCCAGGAGCAAAAGAAGTGTTTTTATTGTCGTGCCAAAAAGGCTTAAGGAGGGAGACACAAATTCTACGTCATTAACATCCCTTTGCGTCTTCCGCCAAAAAGAACAAAATCTTCAGACTGAATTTAAACTTGAAAATCATTTTCAGTCTTCCATGGCACGCAAATAAAATGCAAATGAGCTCTTAACACTTTTGTTCTGAGGTTTTTATAATACCCAGAGCTATGCTCTGCAGTTCTTGTTCTCTCACAGATAGATTCCAGGTATGATGCCCAGTCCTTTGTCTCTCGTCAGATTATGACGAATGCTTCGAAAGATATGAGAATTTTATTCATAAAAGCAAAAGGGCGATGAAGTGTGAAGAACTTTGCTGAATGCTCAAATACTTGCTTCCAATAATCTGAATTAAATTATGCTTCAGATTATTTGGTTTGATTTAATGAAATAGCCCTTAGAATATTGCAATAATTTCATGCTATTAAAATTACTAAGAATATTTTTTATTAATGATTCAAAACCGTTTCGGATGCGAACAAAACATCTTTGATTTTCGAGAATTTTTACTGTAAATTCACATAAATTTCTGCAAAGATCGCATTTTCGGCTTTGATTATCCTCAAATGAAAGGAAATATTTCAACCAGTTTTTATACTCAAAGGCATTCGCAAATTCGATAATCGATTCCGAGCTTTTTAAATAATTTAGGTTCGGATCTGAAAAATTCCTCCATGGCTCCGTCCAGTAATAACATTTCGAAAAGACAAAATGGCTTCGGTCAGTAATAACCTTTCGAAAAGATAAAGCCACTTAAAAGACAAGACAAACTTATTCCAAAATCTACCGGAAGCCTAAAATCCAAGTTTACGCACTCGCCGCTTTAGCGCTGATTGTTCTGCCACTTTGAATTTCGGTATTTTTGACACTTCAATTGTCAAGTGTCAAGAAAAATGTGCAAACGTTTGATGCAAAAAATGATTTTTTTGTGTAATTTTGTGGAATTTCAGGATAACGGAACGTTTGAATTACAATTCCACTAAAACAGATGTCCTTTTGATGAACTAGCCCACTTTTGTGTAACTCATCGGATTAAACTTTCGAACTTCCAACGGGCTTTTAGGTAAGTTCTCTCTGATATTCCTTCGAATCGGTACAGAACAAATCTCAATCGGAGAGAACTCTCAAATTGGGAAGGTAATTTCTGAATAAGAGGAAAGACTCTAGTCCAAGCCAAACCTGGAAGTATAAAATTTGAGTTCACATATTCGCCGTTTTAGCACTGGCTGTTCTTCCGAATCGAATTTTCGGTATTTTTGACACTTCGTTCTAAAACCATGACAAAATGCGCAAGCGTTTGCTGCTGCACGTTATAATTTTAATTTCATTGAAGTAAATGTCCTTTCAAGAACTTATTCACTTTTTGCGATTCCTCGGTTTAAATTTTCGAAGTTCCATTGGATCTTTAGGTAAGATCTGTATACCTTCGAATCAGAGAGAGCTCTCAAATCGAGAAGGTTAATTACTGAACGTAAGGAATTTTTCCTTATTAGTCAATATTCAGAATCTAGAGAGAATTTGTACTGGTTCAACATTTATTTTCAAAATAATATATATAATTTTATGATTTACATTTATTTTCAAAATTCTCATTTTAAATCGCACAAAACTTTGTGGACGAATCAATAAATCGTAACTTACCCTTTAGACCATGTAGACAAGGCAAAACGATTTCGAATTAGATGATGTATAAATATACTCAATATGTATTAAAACTAAGATGTTTTGTTTAAAAATTTCTTTACAGAAAATTTGTTCCAAATTGCTCTTCAAAATAGAAAAAAACTACACTTTCTGTTATAATACAGGCACACTTGGGGGATTATTACAGTGTTTACGGAAATTTTACTTTAGGAATAGTCCATTACGCGGCATTTATACGGGGATTTTTATTTATTGATTTATTTATTTATTTATTTTCATAATAATGCTTTTGAGCTTGCGCTCTTGGAAACATATATAATGAACGAAAAAGAATACCGTTAACAAATAAAAACGAAAATCAGGACTTTTAATTCGAATCTGTCTTTTCCAAATAAAAATAATCTCACTGAGTTTTCTCGCAGTGTCAGTTTTGGCTACTCTCAGGCACACAAAATACCGGACTGATCTTTCTCCCACGTCAGTGACTATTGCCTATCTTTTTGGTGAACAAAAATAAGACTTCGAAAGCTCTATCAGTACTGTTCGAATATTTCGAACTTGTTTCTAATATTTCTAATTTGCTTCTACCGCCGATCTTATCGGGTAAGACTACAGAAAATCCAGAACCCATTTTCTGAAATAAATATCCTTGAACAAAATTCATTCAAAACGTATAAAGTGTAATACGGGCTTCAGACAATCCTACCTAATTAGCTTCATACCTACCGGGCTTCAGAGTTACCTAATCTAATCACAATTTTTGGAAAAATTTAACTTAGGATTGGATTATAAAAATAATTAACCTATTAGACTCTCAAAAAGCTATAAAATTGCTCGCTATTTAGGAATTAGAGACCTTCGGGTACTGGGCTAAACCTCTAGTCTGAAGACCGCTTAAGTTATTATACTTCTCATTATACTCAAATTTTCAAGATCATGAATACGAGTATTAAAAGCATTATAAAACACATATCTATTAGTGATGCACTCCGCAAAGACATTTACTAGGCTTTATATTTTAGCCGAGGCACACTTGAGCTATTTTACTACAGATCAAAAGGAGATTTTATCTCAGGAAAGAACCACTAGAGGAGATTTTCTAAGGCTCATTGTTGAATTTCAGCGTTATGCATCTGAAATACTTCCATATGCATTGTTCCTCATTTATTTTCAGTTCAGAATCCTCTTTTGCGTTTGTGCAACAAAAAGCTGTCTCAGACTTGTGAAAAAGGGAATAATATTTGTGAAATGTCTCTGTATACAGATTCCAAGGAAACCACCCCATACCGCTTAATGATGTCACTGAATTTAAATACCATCCACCTTGGGTGTGTTGTCTTTGAGCAAATCTTGCGTGATTTGCTCCTTTACATGCCTCTGTCATTCAACTGGAAGAGACACAACATACAACTGACAAACAAACATCATACCCCCTCAAGGCACACGATAAAAGCATGAATTTGAGAAAGCGAGAGTTTCCTCTTGCTCCTGATTTCTTCCATCGATAAGGAAATTAAAATGAATCCCACCATGTCTATTTAAGTATTTTCAACAAAAGCCCTAGTTTTATGCAGGCCTATTTCACCCATAATACTTTCCAACCCCATTTCTCTCCTTTTCAAAATGAAGTCATTATGCCAGTTTAATCTCGGATTTCCGACGCGCTTTATTCTATATTTTTTTTTCATCTCTTTTTGTTGAGTAACACATCCAAACAATCAAGAGGAAACAGCGAAACATTTCCCAATTTTGCAGCATTTGAAATTCAGGAGCATTCAGCTGCAATAAAATAATTTTTCGACAGAAAGGATTCCCTCCTCTAATACGAAATTCAATTACAATTTCTATTAATGTTCCTGTGTGGCGTGGAGTTTGTGCCTAGATGGGATACTGGCGTGCACTGAATTTTCGGAGGGTATGATTTTAATGCCTTGAGGGTGTTGGAGGGATGGTTATTGAACGAGAGTGAGGTGAACAAAATTCCTAATTTTCGAGGGTGACGCCCAAAAGTACATTTATCGTCCCAATGACGTTCTTCGTGATGAAATTTATCATCCCGGCCGGCCTAATATGATATTGTGCATAACAATCCAATCTGTATATTTTATGCTGTGCCGAGAAGCTATTAAATTCAACTTAACCTATATGGTTTTGCAATAAATAAATTGATCATAAGTTAATGTACCCAAAAAAGAAAAAGAAAAAACTGCATTTGAAGTAAATTTTTTAGCACAGGACTGTGCTAAGCCAATTCCTTGGATCAGAGGTGTAAAAGAATCGTTTGAAGCCGAACAAACGTCAAATGAAACTTGTTCGTAAATGGTCAAAAACGCTACCAGAACAAACTCATTTTGACGTTTATTCGGTTTCAAATGGTTCTTGCACACCCCTGCCTTGAATTATATTAGTTACTTAGCACATGACTGTACTAATCGATTCCTTAGGTCATTCCATTAAGAAATATTGCAAAAACAAGAAAAAAAAATTGTTTGAAGTGCAATACTATGCTAAATCAATTTATTAGATTATTTTCATAAAATGTATTTAAGAATTACATTCAAAGTGTGTTTATATAATTGAATGTTTAGCACAGGTCTGCAGTAAATGAAACTCATTAGATTATTTTATTCAAAGACGTTACATATACGACGTATACGACGAAACATATTTAAAAAATTATGTTGATGTAAAATTGGTTTAAAATTCATTATTTAGCACATGACTGTACTAAATAAATTCATAAAAGAAATCTAAAATTTTCCTATAAAATCAACTAATAAAATCAAGAACACATAATATTTCATAAAGAAAAACGCTATTTTAACAATGTTTCATAATTTCTTAGGGTTCTTTAAGAAAGTCGTCTTATTTTTGTGCTAAATTTCAGACGTGTTCCAAATTAAGTTAAAAGTTAGATTATTAATATTGTATGATTAGTTTTATCGACTTTCTCGGTTTTATTTAGAAGATTGTTGTATTGAATTTTAATGAATTTCATTTACGTTTTGGGATTCAATATAGAACACTATGGTATTGGTTTTTATTTGTTATGCAATTGAAAAAAAAAAACTTTGGGGTAATAGATCAAGCAGAGTTGAAATAGTTTCTAGGTAAATCAATAAGTTCTCTTTTAGAGACATTTAAAGTTTAACGACAAATTGGGATTTATTTTAGAATATAGTGGTATTGATATTGTGTGTGGTATTGGAAACGTTGTGGGATTCGTTTTACTACATTGAACATTTCATTTAAACTTATTGTATAATCGATTTTAAAAACACTGGAGATTTTTTTGGATGTTTTTTTATGAAATTTATGTATGGGGAGGTGGGGCTACTTTGTGCTGTGGGGCTTTATTGATATATGATTTTTTTCACCTATTTCCAAATGAAGCTGTTCCTTACAATTGTTTTATTTAGATCCACAATTGTTTGGTCTATTCAAATTACATCATGTTAAACTACAGTTTCCTTTGAAAATATGCGAAAAAATCGTTTAACAATGTAGCTCAACAACTCAAACCCCACTTCCCCGTACATAAGGTTATTAATTTTAAGGCATCGCAAGATAGACTTCAGTGAACTTTGGTTCGGCCTTATGGCATTCTGTCATTTTATTAATCTATCCCTGTCAAGCATTATGTTATTGATTTTAAGGCATAGTACGATCGATTTTAGTAACACTCATAGATTAAAAAAAACATTGTGGTATTCATTAAGATTTATTACGTGGTCTATTTCAAAACAACTTTGAGATTGTGAGAATGCTTTTTTACTAATTCTAAATAATCGTGGAATTGCCATTAGAATTTCTTATAGATTTATCCGAACTCTAGGTGACATTTTAGTACTATACTATCATACCTTATGGTATTGATCTTATGATTTGAAATTCTATTCTTGGATTCACTGGGATTGATTTTAATTTATTTTTATATTTATTTATTATACAACATTATCAAATTTATTACAATCCCACAAACCTAATTGGATATAGGTTTATGGTATTGGTGATATTCATTGAGGAATATTGTGAGATTGTTTTTACAGCCTTTTTTTTAAATCTCCGAAAATTGTGGCATTATGGCATTATTTTTACTCACATTCGGATTTTAAGTTTAAGACATTAGTGGTATTCATTTTAAGTTTACTATATCGGACAATTAAGCGAATACCACAACGCTAGTACAAATACCAATACCAATAATAATTTTAATGACTTTAATTTAGCTTAAAATGTAATTCAACTCTTCCCCTACATTACGAATCTCATTTTAATTTAGCATAACGAATCTTCCTGTGATTTTTTTTTTGCCTTTGTGTAATCTTTTTTACCGGAAAGTCCTCTCAATGTCAGCATTGAGATAACACATATTGCCATTTGACAATATTAGTAGGAAAAAGCGACCCTCTGTCATATCCCTCATATCCACATGTGTGCTGAGGAAAATTGTATTTCATATGGTGAATACCTCTGTGGCTGATGGGTCTGTTGAGATTGGAATGAGTCATCGACTACCCCGAAAATACGGTCATACACCTTTTGAGTGTGACTGTGATTTTTTTTTGTCGTTTGGGCATTGAATGGGACAAAATGCACATCTTCGGACAAGAGTGGACAATCGGGATGTTAATAGCATTGGCGGAATTAAAAAAGAACACCTCTGGTGCGACCTAGTGTCGCCCACGAGATGTGACAGGGCAGACAATGGATTTGTGGTAGGGGCAGAGGAGTAGGGTATCGGACACAATAGGATTTTGGGTGAATTATCGGTCGTGAGGGGATCATAGGATGAGGAAGGAAGTGCAGCATTGATGCGGGGATGTAGCATATGTTGGCAATTGGCTCTGACGCGTCGTGCAAGGCTGCACAGTATGTGATACAGCAATAACAGGCAGGAATATTGCTCCTCCAGCGGTACAGGAGAGATTGTCCTCATTGTCATGTGAGGGAGAGATTGTTCATTTCGTATCGAGAGAATGTTGTCAGGGAGACAAATGAAACAAATATTGATTTTGTGGTTAAGATAACAAACCAGGCGCCACCAATTATTATTGTTAATCCTTCTACACATAGCATCTGCAGAGAAAAAGCCTTCTCACCTCGCATAGCCACCGAAGGCAAATAAAAAAAGAGCCAATATTGTGTATACGTATCAGAAGAAGGGTAGTAGATTAGAGGATGCCGCAGAAAATCTGGCACGGGATACGTGAGAAATTATTTGTATTGAAATATTTCTTCGACTGTAGGACTGTTTTTTATGGCTTTTGCCAGCGTGAAAGTCAACAATGGTATAAATATATATGACATGGTTTTGTGAAAGACCAAACTAACAAACTGCCGACATTGCACGCTCAAAACAAATTGTTAAAATTTTACAATGTGCTATCTAGTCAATTGTATCTTCTTTTGGTAACGTTCTGTCTTTCTATGCGCCAAAATGAGCCACCGCGAAATCATTTCTAACTTATATACATCACGATCCCCCGTGTTACAGCTAATGTCATAAATCACTGATTATTGACTCCTTTATGAAATCACATCGCACATTTATACACGTAAAAATCTTTTCACATACTGTCCAATTCTTCTGTTTCTCAGCACCATTCTTCATCCCGCTATAAATCTCTACCGTGTCTTCAGTTACAGAAAATTATTAATAATGCCAAGATCCATTTATGGGCATCAGTCCACAATATATCATATTTATTGAAGAAGGGAAAAAGGGAAGAAAAATTCACTCTCTTCTTTATCTTTTTATTTCTTCTTTTCTTGAGAATTCACGGATATTGGAATCTAAGTGGTATGCTTAATTTAAAAGTTCTAAAAAATAAAAATTTTACCACATGTCTGTACTAATTTTATTCTTGGCATATGACAGATATTATGCACAAGGGACCTGTTTCATTGCAAAATAATAATGATCAAAAATCAGCGTATGTCATAATTATATTTTTAATTATATTTTCTCCAAACATTTGCTTCTCGCAATCTCATTTGTTTTGTACTAAAAAACCAAACCAAACATCTCTTGAGAGTCTATTTCTCGCGCATTTGTAGAAACCATTATTCAGCTAATTACTCGGTATATAGATATTGAACATATAATTGGACCTGTAAGAAAATAATAAAAAAATCCTAAGTAAACATTCGGAACTTTAGCACAAATCTGTACTAATTTTATTCTTGGCATATGACAGATATTATGCACAAGGGACTTGTTTCATTGCAAAATAATAATGATCAAAAATCAGCGTATGATATAATTATATTTTTAAGTATATTTTCTTCAAGCATTTACTCCAAGTACCTCATCTGTTTAATACTAAAAACTAAACCAAACATCTCTTGAAAGTTTATTTCTTGTGCATTTGTATAAACCATTATTATCTGGTTAATCGGTATATAGATATCGAACATATAATTGGACCTGTAAGAAAATATTAAAAACTCCTAAGTAAACATTTCAGAACTTTAGCACAAGTCTGTACTAATTTTATTCTTGCCATTTGACAGATATTATGCCCAAGGATTCTGTTTCATTGTAAAGTATTTAATTATAATTAATTACCGATTTGTTGCTTTCCCAATATTTGTTTCTGATAGCTCGTCTAGTTTGTACTAAAAAAAAAATAGGCTCAACAAGAAAAACAATTCTCAAAAAACAATACACATTTGCAATATTTGTGGCATTAAAATTTTCTATAGTTTTTTACACATTGATTTTTGCGAGTTTTGAAGTCAAGTAACTGAATTTATTTAAACTATCCCATTAATCTCTTATATTTTAATTCTGTTTTATATAAAATATTATTTAACCAATAATTTTTATGAATTTTTGATTGAATTTAACTACTTTATTTGTCTTTGAAACCATGACATAAATCTCGTATTTTATAATTCAATTATAAAGAATATTGTGGCATTGACTTCAGACAATTTTTGGGATTGATTTTACAAGATCATCATTACAATAATTTTAATAGATTGTGGAATATTTCTTTTCAGAAAATTTGAGTGCATTCTGGAATCGATTTCTAAATAATTAATGCTTTAATTTTAAAACATCGTGCTACAGTTTTCTGGAACATTTCAGTATTGCTTTTCAGAATATTATGGCATTGATGGCCATACTGGGTATTCTGGCATTTAAGATACGCTATTTTGGTATTGATTTTTATAAAATCCTAATTTTGGCAAGAAATGGCACAGAATATAGAGCACAATTCTTAAAATTAGTGAACTTTTAGAGATTGTACCATTACTGTGAGAAAAACATTTGTGGTATTGAATTTCTTTAGAAAAAAGAATTATTCAGTCTATTCCCTAATATTTATTTTATATAGATTACTTTTAAAAAAATACTATACCATGATGCTATTCCCAAATTATATTTCGTTTTTCTTACTTTAATATTTTACGAGAAATAAGATTTTTTTTACCATGAATTGATTGGATAATGGTGCTATTCCAATATAAAACGGACATGATTTTTTTTAGAACATTACTGTTCTCAAGTGATTCTACAGATACAGAATCGACTTCTCTTTTATGTTGATTGCTCTCACGACTGTTTTGTAGTTTTAAAACACGGCGAAGACTGGGAAAACAGTTGAGATAGGAACCAACCATGGAACCAACGCAAAGAAAAGTCGATAATGTAGAAGCACTTGAAAACAGTAATTCGCTAAACACATGTTCATTTTTATTGGCATATAGCATCATAGGCCATGTGCTAAAATAATTTACAATAAAATCAGAGCAATTTTATTTTTTTTTAAATATATTTTTATTATAATAGTTCTATAAAAAATGTGTATTTTTTTTTGACTAAAAAAACTGAAAACGCTTATAGTGCTGTTCCAATGAAAAAAGGAATTCTTTCTCCTGATTTTTTTTTTAGTACATGGTTGTTCTCATGTGCTTCTACGTAAGCAACTCTTTTCATTGTTGGTTCCTGCTACGACTATTTGGTAGTTTTTGGAAACAGTCGTGACAGGGACCCACAGAAAGGAAAGTCGATAATGCAGAAGCACATGAGAACCGTCATGCACTTAAGAGAAATGTTCAGGAGAAACATATCCCCATTTTATTTATCATTAGAATAGCACTGATGAGGTAAATTTATTGCAAATATTAAGAAACAAACTTTAAGCAATTTTGCATTTTTAGTACATGCCTGTGCTAAAATAACCCGTTACCTATAATTCCTTATAAATGGTCAAATTTTAGTAAAAAATGTTCTATTTAGACAAACTTTGCTTATGTGAGATATTTTTGCAGGTTTACCTTTCAAAAAGCATTTTTTACCTTTTACCAAGATGTTTATGTAAAAATCAAAATATTTGTAAACTTTTTGGGCCACACTTGATGTCAAAAGATTTTGGTAACTGATTTAATCCAGAACAAAACGGCTGCCAAAGAAGTATGATGGAGAAAGAAGACAATCTTGGCATAAAAATTGGGAGTGTCTTTTGACTCTTTCGCTTCAATTGCACCATTGTTTATGTGAAAAAAAAGGAATTTTTTCTCGTATACAATCTCATGAATTGAGACATTAAAATTATACTGGGGATTTAACTTGATGTATCAGATAGCTCATCATCATCACGAGAGCTACAATTCAGCTCAAGCTGTTTTCCACTCTATGGAGAATTTAATGCACACGTCCAGTGCTAATTTGCCTGAAATTTATTACAAATATTAGAGATATTGTGAGCTATTATCAAGATTTATAGGAGAGAAATATGGTACCGTGACGGATGCCTTTGAAAATCATAAATTGTCTCATACAATTTGCCTTTCGTTTTAACGTTGAACCCTGAAAATGCTCACATATTGCGCTTGATGACATAAATACCAGCATTTTAACGCTCTCCATATGAGTCTCAATGGTCATTTTAATCAGTTGATGAATTTTCAAGATTTATCTGTGCCCTCCATTGAGCACAAGTGACTGAAAAGTCACAAAAGAATAAGAGAACTCCGAGATTCCGGGTGTAAAGAATAAATATTTAATACAAAGTTTCTTGTCCTCATGCCGCCTCTCAACTACCATTTTCACTTCCATATCTTTCTCCGAACAATACAAATGGTGTGGAAAATAAGTGTAAAGTAGCTTTAAAAATAGACAAGACATGATAGGGAACCTTTCATCTTTGCCATTTGTGCCCCGTCTTGTGCTCTAAAGGAATGTTACAGCTCCGAAACTGACCCGTGTCGAGTGCCTTGTTGGCTAAAGATCACGTACCAAGATCATTTGTCACATTCAGTAATTTCCATTTGAGATGTCCGAACAGAAACATTTTCATTCCAAACATCAATATTGACCGTTTTCAGGGTGTCTGTTGAAAAGGCAAGAGATACCAAGAAAAATTGCCCTAACTTTTCAACTTTGTCCACTGTTTTTTTTTTTATTATTATTTTTTTCTATTTTTTAGAAAAAGTTCCTCAAGTGCTTTTGATACTGTGAAAATATGACTCAAAGACTTGGACGTTTGTCTAGGAAAACAAAAGTAAATAAAGCGAAAACTAATCTTATTATTTGGCTTCTGTCGTTCTTCAAATTTTCAGCCTCCTCACGTCCAGTGTACACATAAATAACAAGATTATTGTCACCCTCTCTCGTCCTTTGAAGGACCAACTGAAATATCAAAACAAGCCATCTGTTTGGAATAGCACAATAGAAATTGGAAATTCCTCTTGATTTTCCAAATAAACCTAAACATCCTAACACGGGTTTCAGACTTACATATTTTGCTCAGTTTCCGAATGTTTCTCAATGCTAAATTACAAACAATTTTATTAATATTTCAAAATCAAATGTATCAGTTGCACATAATATTGAATTCCAAATTAAAATTCGATTTGGATTCGATCAGAAGTTGGAAAATTAAAATCATATTGCTAAGGGGTGGATTCGGTGGAATGATAATTTTTCGATAATATCGAATCGATTGTATCGATAAATATGTATCTGTTAGATTTAATGTAGGGTCGAATGAACACCTCTTGAACAGGAAACCCCTATTGACATTTTTGTCAAAATGACGTATTTTCATTAATCTACGTTTTTCGATAAGGATAAGTGTTCAAATTTCGCATTCCAAATACGGTACAGAGCAAGGTGACAATAGATCCTGACACGAGTTCTTAAAGCGCCAATAGGCGTTCCTTTCACCCTATAACTACCTTTTACAAATTATTGAACCATTTATTGTGTCATTCTTAAAAGAATGTGCCTATTGATAAATATTTATATTAGCTACAAAAACAAAAACAGATAACCAAAGATACTACCGAAAAGAAATTATCATGTCACCCCGGGTCTGTAGCTCGTAAAAGTTTCTGAGTTTCGCATTTAAGAGTCTCTGTAAAAAACAAAATTTACCAAATCAACCGACAAAAACCTGAAGAAATTAGTGCTAAAATATACAACGTAAACATTTATGATATCTATTAGGATTTTAGTCACTAAAGTGTTAACGATGTTAAAAAGAATTTCATAAGTTTTTCCAGAGAAATTTTAGAAATTCTTTTTTTCAGTTACAAAACTTAACATGTTTGATTTTTATTGATGCAATTTACTATCGAAAGGTGGAAGCTAATATTTTTAATGTGAAATTATTTGAGTCGAATAGACTACGTGTACTAAAATTAAGATATCGATTTTAAATCGTTCATGAAATTTAGTACAAATATAAGGATAAGATACTAATCATATATCATAACTTATATGATTTATGTATAGTCAACATAATAATAATTTTCTACCAGGTAATTTGGTCTTAGTACAAATTTAGTACAGCTGAGTTCTAGTTATTTGAAAATTTTGAATTTTGCCATAATACATGAAAATTAAAATATAAATATTTGATACTGTACAGGGCGAGAGACAGAGCGTATTGGTGATTAGTAAATACTCTACAAAATATAATAGAAATAATAATTATAAATAATTTTATAAAATAGTTACTAAATAATTTAATATTAATGAAAAAAAATAAAAGTAAAAAATGTAATTACGAAATGTTTTTGATAATAATATTACTTATCAAAATTTTGCTGATGCCGAAGTTACATTATTTGAATATGAATTAAATATTTAACGTGTTAAGTGAAATATGATTACCTATTTTTGATACAAGTAATATGTGACGTTTGAAAAATTATAATAATAGAAAATGAAAAATTTGCGATCATATTTCTTTTCATATTTCTGCCAAAATTTCCAACATATTATTTTTGATACTTTAGTAAGATCTTTCTCAGTTATTGTTGTTTAAAAATTTTAGTACATAAATAAAATTAAGTAACTGATAAATAATTAATCTTTAAAAAGATAAAAATATCAAAATGACATGTGAGACACGTTACAAAAAAAAAATTAGTTGACTTATTAAAATTATGTTTTACAATTAAAAAATGTTTCAAGCAAGTGCTAATATTTAGTACATAGCAGTGCTAAGTTAAGTATTAGTTCTAATAGGACCAAAGTCGTATGTACAGAATTTCAATTCACTATAAGCATATTCAGTATTTATTTTGGTCTATATTTTTAAGTCTTTTCATAATTAATTTTAATTAATAAAATTAATTGTGAAAAGAAATAAATAAATCTTTGATCAAAATTATTTTCAATATTTTTAAATGCTTTAAGAAATAGTACTAATGAATTTAAAAGTAAACGTTTAACGACACTGAAAGGTTATTTTTCTAAAGTCGGTTTAGCACATGGATGTACTAAACCGGCAATAAATCTCAATGGAAAACAAAATCCAACCCAAATGTTTTAATTTTCTTATAGGTCTAGGAACTTTTGATTTCACATTTGAAAAACTGTGTTCTAAAAGTGTACTAAATTTCAAGCGTGTTCGAAAATATGAACAAAATAGCATGGAGAACATACGGCGGAAGTAAATGGGATAAATAAGTAGATTAATCCCAAAGTATTTCACATTTTTCTATAAAAGACCTCTGTTCCCAAGCTCAGAGTAATATTTAACCGAAACAACTTCTAAAACAATTGTAACTGAATTTAAGGTCTTAGGTATATTCAGACAAGTCCATTATCAGTGCTGTTCTTGTAAAGACTTCTTCAGACATAATTTGATTTCAGTAATTTCATGTAGGGGAAAGTACTCTACCTTCGAACGTTCATGCTTTCGAATAATGTGAATTTATTTTATCTTCTCTAAGAGACTTGCACACAATTATCACGCAATTATCAATAATTATTGATAAGCTAACTAATATTTAATAGAAATGTTTAAGTCTCTTAAGAGAAATAAAAGAAAATTCACATTATTCGAAGGCATGAATGTTCGAAGGGAGAGTACTTTCCCCTAATATTTTGGTGAACTTTTGACTTAGATTGACAGAATATGGAAAAATCTCTTAAAATTCTGTGCACAGTTTGCTGTCTTAAATTTAGAATATTTGAAAAGTACCTGAAACTTTTAGTCTAAAACGTATGTATATAAAGCGGTCTTCAAACTCGAGGTGTACTCTAGTTCCTGTAGGTTTCTAAATCATAAATAGGGGAAGGTGGGGCACCTTTGAAATTAGGAATTTTTTCTCAGTTTAAGTACAACTGAGCCATATAATGTGATTTAGCTCCTCAATCTGTTTGTGCACCTAAATTATGTCACGATAAGGCTCAATTTTATTTAAAATAGGTGAAAAATCCAAATTTCAAAGGTACCACTTCCCCCTACTAAGCACTTTTTCGGCTTTCCAGGAGTCTAATAGATCATCCTTCAGATCCATTAAAGTTAAGCCATATAGCCAAGAATTAGGTCTGAAGCCCGTATAGGGGTCGTGTTGGAACCAAAAAGTTCTTTTTAAGGCTACATAGGGTAAGTGTGCTTAATTCCGGCCAGCTTGCAATTTCGGCCACCTTTTTTGTTCCTCGAATTTCCATGAACTTTTAGATTTTACGTACCCTAGAGATTATACAATGCAAAAGAATAAAGAAAAATGTAGCTTCGACAAACGAGATTATGTGAAAAAGATATTGGAAGAATTCCCGAAGGGCAAGGAAATATGAGAATGAAGGTGGTCGAAATAGGCTACCAAAGCTATGTCTATATTTTTATTCATTTTAAAATGTATTAAGAATGATTTTAAAGTAAATAAAGACGGTAAACTCTTTACAAGGTTCCAAACAACACTCTTTCAGAAGAAAGAATTAAAAAAATCAATTTATATTTAAAATATTACATTTCAAACTTGAGACTTTGATGCTTGCATGCAACTATGCCGAAATTTGGCACACTTACCCTAGTTCTTTGATATTTTGCTTAGATTTTTCTGCAATTGGACATAGAAAAGAAAGTCATTCTTAGATAATAAACTGATAAACACTTTTTCATTTACTGGACTTATATTGTTTTATCGAAATAGGGCTATAAATAAGCTATTCATGCAGAAGAAATGCTCTTTTCCTCTTAAATTCTCTCTTCTCAAGCTAATTTGAGGTGATATCAATATCGACGTGCACATGAAACAAGATTATGGTGTCTCAAGTCTCAATCACACCAGCCTCATCCTTCTTTCGCCCACATCATCTTCAGCAACAGCGAATCTTGTTTATACTCGTGCGCTAATGATAGACAAATGAGTTTCTTCTCACTTGCCAGATGCATATGCGTCTCCAAGTCTCTTCGTCTCCTCAAAGACTCCATCTCCATCATCGGGCTCAAGCCATCAACTGAGCGCGAATAAAATTGCCAATTACTGCATTTTCCCTACTCTTTATCTCGTCTCAGTCTAGTGAATATTTATGCATATTGGGTGGTTTAATATCGAGGAAGTTAGAAAAAAAAGAGAGCAAAACTGTATGGCACTAAATGGTTTAAAAGCCCCCTTGAGTAAACATTCAAATTAAAATCTAACACTGACGTTAATTAATCTGTGAACCTAAACAAAAATTATCTCCACTTATTAATTAGGCAACTTGTAATCTTGGGACGAACAAAGAAATTCTGCTGAGGCAATTTTTCTTAGTGTGATAAGGGCCTCAATGGGCGTGTTCAGAGTTCCACTTGGAAGAAGAATGATTGTGACACTTTCTTGACCTCATTTGACCCAAGTGCCTCAGGTTGGGGATTCCAGAGAAAACAATGCCAGAGCTTATCGTGGTGGGAAAACAATCGAAAAGTTGGCAATTTCATTTTCACTTAGCGACATTTTGCATAGGTCTTCAATGAGTGGCTTCCGACTTAATGTTGGAGACTTTGGAAAATCTTCCATTCCAGCAGGATTCAATTACTTTTCAATTAAAACTTTCTGATTGCACAGGAGACTCCAGGAGATGATTAGAATTGTCCTCAATTCTTTCGAGTTTTCCGGGAAATTTTTGAAAGGGGATGAGAGTTGACAAAACTTTGGATTTACATTGAGAAACAATGGAGCAGACATTGTCGGTCGTAGGTGATTTATTTACGATTAACATGCCAAGGGTTAACGACCCTGAAGACATTTCAATCAGGAGCATAAAATATAATCATTTATTGAGCAATCCCACCCAAGACTCAAGTAACGAAATGTGACGAAATCAGACAACGTCAATACAAAGAAGTTATTGGTTACTGTCAGAAACAAAGTTTTGTCACTTTAATGAGAAAAGTGTGTTAAAAGGATACTTTCCATATAAAACGTGTGAAAAATTTTGCCAAATTGGGGAATGACATACTTTTGGCGTAATTTTAACAAGATCTGGTTTTCCGATTTCAATTTATTTATTAATAATCAATGCTTTTGATCAAATGCACTTTAATGCAACACGTGCGCCCACCGCCGTCTCAACGCAGAGCTTAAGCGTAAGATGGTTCAGATTGTGCATAAAACGTGCGCTTCTCATATTGTGCATAAAATCTGCACAGCTGAAGCATAAAACGGTTTACATTGTGTCGAAAATACGCACAGTTCAATTAAAAAAGGATAAGATTGTGCTAAAAACAGTTCAGATCAATTATAAAATTGTTAAATTTGTGCTGACAACACGCACAGATAAAGTAAAAAACGCTCAAGATCATATTGACGATCTGCACACCTCAAGCATGAAACTGTTAATAGTGTACTGAAAACATGCACATCCGTTAAACATAAAACGGTTAAGATTAAGACACCTGTTAAAAATTTAGATTCAATTTTATTTGAGCTAAGCAGGACTTATGCTCAATTCCAACCATTTTATTTTTGAGCTGTGCCCGCTGTGGCGGTTTCGAGTACCCATCCGTTTTAAGATTTTACCGGGGTGCATTTCGATCTTAAAACTAATTTTATTACTCAAAAAACTATTTTGGGCAAACTTTTGAGTAGTATGAATCGGTTCAAATCGTTTGAGAACCTGTAAACGGTAAATGATGTGAAAGTACTTTTGAGGTATAGTATATAGCATCTTAAGTCACGAGTTCAGGCATAGCCTGGGACGGTTGCTCATCCTCTTTTCGCACATCTTAGATCATCTCACAGATCTTTTCACTTTTAAACGACTTTTCTAAATTATGTTGTTACAATGAAATTAGTGCAATATTAACCCCAAAAAAGAGTTAAACGAATTAAAGTTTATTTGACATCGATTTGAGTAGTTTTTACTGTTTGTTTTCCTAAGTGTACTTAGGAGAAACTGGGGCACCACCAAACACGGGGCAGCACCGAACACTAATTTTTATTTCTAAACTACTTGGACTATCTCGACCATTTCTTCATTGGACAAGCATCCCTATAGTGCCTATAAATTCCTATAGGTCTTGTCCTCAGAAGTCGAATATCTGATTAAAAAATCGCAGTGTTTTGTGCTACCCCGTGTTTGGTGGTGCCCCAGTTTCCCCTATAATACTTGGTGTATTATGACTTTAATTAATTCGTGTCGTATAAACTTTTTACCAAGCGAAAATCTATCCCTTGGTATATGATACTTTTAACTGAGATTTCTTTTTAATAAGAAGAATACACTTATGATACGTTTATTAAGAGTTTGTGCCAAGCAAACAACAAACATCCATGTCAATTTAGAGCTTATTCCATTTAATAGAAGAGGAAACTTTTTTTGTAATAAACTTTCACCAAAGCACAGGTCGTCGTTACTATCCCTAACCGTTAAATTAGTTCAAGACCAACCAACGACAATAACTCATAAAATTTTCTAGAATTTTTGGAGACATCCAATTTAAAGTGTTGACACTGTCGGAAGTTTGGACACATTGTGCTCATACGTCTCAAGGAGAAGTACATTCGCAATTTCAGCATTAGGGAGATATGGGATTCTGCCACAAGTTTTCGTCTTGGCCCATTTATCTTGTTTGGCCTGAAACATTTGAATGAGAATGTGGAAAAAAAAAGGAGCAAGAATAGGCAAAATTGTGCTAGACCCCACAAAATAGGAATTCTATCGCGTGTTATATATGTTTTGTCATGTTGTCTTCCTTTTCCTTTTATTTATAGTTGATCTGGGGATCAAAGTTTTCCGAGATAAGAGTCCCTTTATCCCCTGGTACAGGGGTATCACCCACAATTCTCTGAGAATAGAGGATATTTTCCAGTTTTAGGGAAAAACTTGAGACGGGGTTTGAAGTGGAAAAAGATGAATAATAAGATCAAAATGTGATCTAGGACAAATAAAGTGGCTTCTCAGTGCCTCGGTCATAAGCCCCCTCATCCCTGTTTCTTTGCTATCATTGGACTAAAATCACGTAGAATTGAGGGTGTTGCCCACAAAATGCAGAAGGGTGACGTTTGTTCCTCTTTTTGGTCTTCATCTTTTATTTGAGAAACCACCCACAACACTACTGAAGTGTATTTCTATCAGTTTAGCAATAATGAGATAAAATTGTGCCAACAGCTGTTCACCTTCCTCATCGCAGAGATTAAAATTCAAGCATGGATATTATAGGAGTATGTTCTGTGGGAAGTGAATATTGTGCTTCGGTGCGTGGATAAATTTATGATCACGCAAAGAGAGAGGGTGCAGGGATATAAGATGGAAGTTCTCGAGGGTGCGGGAGCATAAGAGAAAATGATTGCATTTTTGTGATAAATTGAACGTCACCATCCGATCCCTCCATGAACATGTGTAGATATTATTAAATATTGATTTCATACATCCATCTAATTTTGACTCTCACCCTTGAGCCCATCCACAGGAAATTTATTCATAGACTTCCAGAGTGCAGAATACTACGGTAATTTCCATAATTTTTATTAAATTCCACACTGAGATAGCTTCAAGTCCCTTGTCGATGGTAGACACTCTGCTTTTTCCACAAGCTTGTCCCCTTGACACATAATAAAATATAAATTTCGCCCCCAACAGACATTTTTGCTGAAATTGCCTTTTAGTTGTCTTTACATGTGTGTGTTTACTTTACCAAAAAGCCATTTGAATATTTCTTGGGTGGCAGCTCAAGTGTAAAATGACTACAAATCGTGCGTTATATTTTAACTCTGGATGCACTCTGCAGAATCTCGAGCGAACCCAGCTGACATAGTGCAATATCCCGATGAAACTTAATATCACTCACGTGAAGCAATTTTAATTATTTATAGAGCTATTCTAAAGTGTATGAGCATATCACCGCTCCGGAGGCGTATGTCGATTTTCATGGATTCTAATGAAAATAAAAACAACTCTTGTGGCATTTGAAAATGCAATAATTTTGATCTTTGACGTTGTCTTATATACAATAATGTCTAAAATGGATATAAGAACGCTAGCACCAAACCTCATAGAGTGTAGTGAATCCACCTGAATGCAATTCGGTTACCTTTATTGCTAAAAAAAATCCTGGTGATTTGTAGAGAATTCGAACCGGGGACATTTGTATCATTGAGCAAGTATTCTATTCAAAAACCCATTATACGTATACGGATAAACGTTTTTGTGATACTGAATCAGCGATATTTCTGGAAAGATAAACCAAATTAGAATGTTTACCAATACTCAGATATTCTAAAGAAGAAGAGTGCGAAAGAGTAAGATAGACTATTGCAAAATATATGAGAAAGAAATGTGTGGAAGCACCATTATGGGTCTGCCACACCTTTCAGATCAGGAAAATTTCTTTCTTTCTTTCTTTTTCTTTCTGACACATTTTACATATGTCTATCTTACTCTTTTGTATTCTTCTTCTTCTTCTTCTTCTTTTAAACATCACAACAAATCCAATATAGCTCAGTCACAATCGAGCTTAGAATGCGAAAGAATAAGATAGACATATGCAAAACGTGTGAAAAAGAAGTGCAAATTTTGATGTCATGAAATTTGCCCGATTGAGAAAGTACGACGAGCGAAATTCAATTAGGGACAGACCTATAAGTGGGTGGTATGGGTGGTTTGTAAGTCCGATCGATTTAATATTTTTTGTGCCTATAGGCGTATCGAACAACACTTCTTATGTTTATGACCCACATGCATTCGCGTTCGTGCGTGCACGTCAGTGAATATATCAAATTTGTGGGCGACTTTTTTTAAATGAAAGTGAAAAAATCTGATTAACGAGAATTATTTTAATAATATGAACTTGATTCCTTATTCTTTATAACAGAAATGAATCTCTTAGGCATATTTAAGACCAATTCATGAAAAGTTTCTTGCTTAATTCGCTCCATGTCAATTTGACATTCAATTCAATTCATATTTATTCATCAGATTAATGCATTCCCTTCCTTTGCGGCCATCGCCGTCTTAGCGTTGTTACTCCGGGACGGAAACGATGGAAAGTCCCTTCTCTGGTTGTATGTTATACAATCACAAGATTGCTAGGAAGTCTGGGCTGCTAGGTCTGAGATGATTAGATTAGATGATTGGTGGATCATCTGTACATTGAAGGTAGAAGAGCCCTAACGGCTACGGGTTCCATTTCTGTTAAAGCATGGCGGACCTCTCCTCTAGTCAGATGTCGTACGCATTTAGCCAAATTATTAACTACCACGGGAGCAAGATAGTTGATGCTCCTCCTGAATGCTTCCGAGGTTGGACGTGGCACCTGCAGTAACTCACCCATGTGTGAGCCCGCATCATTCTTGAGGTCATCTACGGTCATTAAGCCCAAAAAAACACAGATATTGGCTTAGGGATCAGCTCTAAAAATGATAATTGGTGCCAATACACTCAGGGATCGGCCCAAAATTTGGGGAATCAGGCTTAGCTTCTAAATTCATGAGGTCTAGTGAATTTTATGAGGATTAGCGACATGAGCGCCAGTGACAAAAATATAAAACTTCACTTTGGGTGTTTTTGGGTCCTTTTTAAAATGTCAATTGGGTGAAAAAACATGGAGAGTAATGGTACGCAATGTCACAAAATCTTAAAATGCATTGAGATTGGCGTAATTGGAAGATCAGAGTATCTGTACGAAAAATCTATTGATATTGCACTTTAAAAGTGTTTCAACAATCAAAGTGTGCACATTAAATAGAAATTTATGCAAAAACGCTAATCCTTGATCCTAAATCCTCAGTGTATGATATTCTGGGCTGATCCCGTACCGCCAAATTTTTAAAGCTGAGTATTCTCGGGGATCAGCCTGTGTCTATTTTCGGCATTACGGTCTCTTTTTTCTCATTATTTTATCTTGCAGTGATGCCTCACAGATTTTCAATATTATTTGGGCCAGGTAAATCAAGTGATCAATACAAAATTTTCAGTTCTTTCTTCTGAAATGACGCTATTACAAGACTTACTTAGTAAATTTCCGCATTATCCAGCAGAAAGATGGCATTACCACTGATTTAGGCGTATTGATATGACTGAATCAATACGCCAGGGTTACTAAAAATTTACTTCTTGAGGACTAGTATTTGCTATGGTAAATTTTGGAAAAGCGGACACTTATGTTCCGACTTTTGGTATGTCCGGCTTTTGATACGTTCGACTGTCCGACTTTTAGCAAATTACCCTACATGCTAATTCGATAATTTCCAAAATATATAATTTATCAATTTTACAATTTTACACAAAAATGGGGCGAATATATTTCATTTATCTTCATTGATGAGGAAGGAAACACCAAACCTAATAAATCTTCATGGATATTTTACACAGCGGTTTTCTCTAGGTCAGTCGGGTTGTTCTTTTTGTTTCAACGTTGTATTGTCCGCGCAAAGGGTGTGGCAAAATGATTCTTTACCAATTTCCTCAACATGCCATTTCTCATCATAAATTGTGTCCTCTGTCGAAATTGCCACACTTGGGGCTATTCTCTGACGAATTATCGACTGATACGGAGACAGTGATTGAGAGAAGAGTCATGCGGGTACATGATGTTGATGTCGTCATCTGCCGGTGGAATGTGCAACGGAAATTGAACTGATTATGTGCAATTATGAATTTTCTCTGGTACATTTTGCTTGGCCCGTTGGTGTGTGCGTTTGCGTGACGATTGTCCAGTAATTGGTGTTGAGACCAGAGACTTGAGACATAATTGACCAAAATTGCCAGAAAGTCTGTTTTCTGCCCTGGGAATCAATTACGGGTTTTACTTCTCAGGAGGGCGACAACTTCATTTTCAAGCTTCTTGCCTAGAAGTTTGTTTCAGAATTTTCATGGGGAATGGGCAGAAAAACTGGATCGCTGCAGAGTCATGCTTGTTCTTTTTTTATCATGTATTACTCCAACTCTCCATGAACGTGCCAGATTCTCCAGTTTTGTGCGAGAAGATGATGGTCAAAAGGGAGGAAACCTGTTGGATGTCCAGTCCAGTCTTGATCTGTGACTTTTTCCTCCAATTACTCCTAACAAGAAACCCCCTTGTCTGTTTGATTAAATGACCATTAGACAGCACATTCCCAGATGACCACATTTTGATGGTCAATTTAGTCCAACGATGGCATGATTGACGCTTATTTAACCAGAAGAAATATCTCTATGAACAATACGGTTGAAGGGGTTTAACTGGCTACTGCTAGGTTTTGCTCCACATCTAAAAATAATCACATCTAAAACACAAGAGAAGCGAATTTTATAAATAGCCACCAGAAATTCTCATCTGATGATGAACACCTCGTGAATTTAATTTTTTTTTATTATTCTTTCTCCTCATTCTTCTTCGCGCCCCACAATCTTTATTGTACATGACGATGATGGAGAAAAACGTTAAAATCGTGTTTCTTCTAATCTTAATTGTTGATTGGCCCATTTGGTCCCAAGAATGATCAACTGTGACACTGAATGAGCATCAATTTAGTCGATATTTAATTAATGTGCTACCCACGTGCTGCAACTGTTCAGTGTACCTCAAATGATCGAGATAGAGGCGTGATTATAGTAATTTAGCAATTTTCGTAATGATTTCTATATCAAAAGGCCACCATTTTCGAAAGATAGTACACAGATAGATTTTCACAGTGGGAGACAAATGTCATAAATTTTTCAATTACACGACACTCAACACTTGGAGAAATCTTTTGAAAAATAAATCCAATGCAAAAGTACTTCTTTGATGTGGAAATGCAACACCATGCTCTGTTTACAATACAGTCTATCTTTCAACGGTTTTCGGTGTTTTTCTCATCCTTTGCAGTTTCACTTGACACTCTGAATATTTTTTTAGTGGCGTAAATATTTTGTGGAGTAAACACAGCTAATGAGATGAAGACTTTGGCAATAGATCTTTGTGTCCAGCTGGGTAGAGATAATGGAGCTATTATACAAGAAAGGGTTATAACACGGTGAATTATTCGTTATTTAATTTCCTATATTTCACCAGCTTTTATCTTCTAACAGATAAAATCTCACTACGTTTGTATTAAAAAAAAGCACTTACTATTTAATATTTCATATTTAGTACACGTGTGATACATTACATTGCTGACTTAAAAATAAATTTCACTGCTATATTTTTTATGATTTGCATCCTTTATTACTCGAATTTATTCAAGAGAATTGATTAAAGACAATTTTAGTACATATACGTGTGCAAAAATTGAGACCTCATTTTAACAAAATTAAACAGAATATTCTAAAGTTACAGGAATCAATTAGTATTTGCATTTTTGTTTTATTTTGTTTTTATTTCTGATTAAGATTACGGAAACACTTATTAAATATAAAAACATTCGAAGCAATTTGATGCACTATGACACTAACTACATTTAGTATATTTTAGTACATTTGTCACATTTGTTCTAAAAATTCAATTTCTTCAATTATGAAGTATATCTCTATTTCCGTCTTTCCCTTACTTTAATTTTAAAGATGCTCAAAAATAGAAAATTAAGGTAAAACGAATCCTCAACGAGCAGTTACACAAAAAAAACTACATATAGTTTTTTTTTTTTCAAATTAATAAAAATTTATTTTATAACCCTTAAAATTTAATAATTTTCATAAACTTTACCGACTTAAAAGTAAATTTCATTATTTTACGTTTTTAATAATTTTATATTCTTAATTTAGCGAATTAATTTCATATTGTTTATTTATTTGTTGTTTAGCACACACATGTACTAAAATTGTCATCTAATTTTATCTCTCAAATTTCGATATATTAACCAATATGTAGTATTAAAGAAAAATTCCTAATAAATTATACTAAATGCTTGTATCTCAAATTAGGATCGTATTTAATTACCGTTTTATTAAATTACATTTCATTTCTGATACATTTACAGAAGTACATGTAGAATACATGAAAAAATTATAAATAAATTTTATGTACTACTCAAATACTTATAATAAAAAGAACAATTAAAAAAATGAAAGTTTTAATTCAGGAAATAGGGAATTTTAGTACATACATGTTCTAATAAAATATACAAAATGAAATCACAAGTTTACTTTGAGTAAAAATAGTATTAAATCTCCCCTTTTTATTAAACTGAACAAAAATAAAAAAGGTTATTACAAAATATAAAAAAAAATCAATTACACTTACATAACTATAATTTTGCCAAGTCAATAATCATTTTATTTATTATTGAGTAATTTTCTGAGAATCATAAATTAAAATTAATTTAAAATATTGACTTCTTTGTAACCAGAAAAAAAAATCTGATATTAAAAAATATGAAATGAAAACCACACAGGCTGAAATTGCAAAGAATCTTACCTAATTTATTGGTTGGTTTTATGAATAAATTGAAATTAAAATTGAATTATTGAGACAAATCCAGATTAATAAGTTATAAATATTTAGTCTTGTAATTTAGTACGTGCATGTGCTAAACCAGTTTATAAAAGATCTTGATGAAATTTTATTCAAAATTCAATAAATTTGTATCCATCCTAATTATAATATTTTTATGCTGTAATAATTAACTTCTTTTCAAAATAAAACTGAATAAAAATTAAAAAAAAATATTAAATTGAATAACTTCGAATGTAAAACGCATAAATTCTCTTTATCTGCTTCTGTTTAAGAATTATTTTGAAGTTATTGTTATTTATTTTTAGTACATGTGTGTTCTAAACTAATTTATTAAATAATTTAAATTTATTTTAATAATTACTAGCAATTTAAAATTGGGAAATTTTATTTGAAAATAATTAATTTTTGCATCCACTTTTCTTAAAAATTTTCTCAAAGTTATTATGATTCTAATACTGATCTAAATTGAATCAAATCAAATTGTAAAAAAAGGAAAGAAATGTGTACATTAGCCATATACATTTATTTTTTTTTTGAGGTCCTTATTATTTGTTCTAAACTTCTTGTGGGTCATGTTTAGAACATGCATGTGCTAAATTAATTCACTGAAAAAGTAGAACAACAGAGAAACTTTTGACAAGCATTTAAGAATATTTCTCTAAAAATCTCTTTTAAACTTCTTTTATATTGCTGTCTCTTGAGTTCAAGCAATAATAAACTCGAGACCAACAACCCCTGTGCAATTCGTCATACGTACAACTAGCAATGGAGAATTTGGGGTATGAGAATAAATCTTCCTATCCTGAAAGTTTGTTTTTCTTCTTGAATACTCCTGCAACACGATACAATCCTTAAAAGGAAAATTATACACAACTAAGGAGGGTATCTGTTTCGACTGTATTTAACTCCAAAAGAGGAGAGAGCTTATGAAAATTTCCAATGAAAAACTTTAATTAAAGTCCGTGAGATGTGCATGGAAAGAACTGACTTTCATTTGCATATAGAAAGACTTTTTTTTGTTCTCCTGCGAAAATTGTTGCGAGTCCCAACAGACAAGGGGTATTTATCATTTTATTGTATACGGAATTCTTTTTTTTCTTTTAGATTTTTATGGGACATTCATGTTGCTAAATAAAGCCACAGTGGCTATAAATTTAATACTCGCAATTTACACGTCATCAGTCAGTGTCCGGCGTCATGAGGCGACCACGGATGACCATCCATCGTTCACAGTCACCAGATTGACTTTCTGTGGTGACATAAATATGAATTTGTAGGCTGGGCACGAGAATTTAGTGAAATATGGTGAATCTCCACAAAATTTATTGCAATTTGATTAACTGGGAATTATTGGCAAATTAATTTCATGCGCAATTTTTCTATGAACTGGCAATAACACTTGTATTCGGTGCTATCCGATATGATTCTTTCACAATTACAGCTATTGTAATTCTGAAAATGGCCATCTTCCAAAAGTTGAAATGTCCTTGAAACATCCCTAAAAACGTATTTTCAAGGACAAATATTAAAAATGATCTGGAAATTGTATTTCTTAACCGACTGATACAAGTTTGGTGTCGTTGGAAAGGTTTTGGAACCCTTGACATTACTAAACCGATTCGAATCAGTTGTGAGCAATTGATATAGAGGAGACCGGGCCGAATTAGCCAGTAAATGAAATTTTTTATTGGGTACAATTTTTATTAAAATGTTTGTATCGTGATAACAAATATATAAACTTCCCTATGGTCATTCCCGGGATGCACCTCTGGTCCTCTCAAAAACCCAACTCTTCTCCCCTGTTAGCGCTATCTATCTAGTCATTCTATTAACCGGGTCAAAGTAACAGACATTCTGCATAACGTTTACAAATGCTTCAATAAATAGGAAGGGAAGTGTAATTTTGGGATAAACAGTGGGTTCATTAATATTCCGTCTAAGACAAGCTATAACACTTCATTGCCTAATACAATGCGTGGCTAATTCCATCCTGTTCTCCCCTACACTAATTCCGAAACGATACTTATTTTTTTATCAGAAAAGATACGAATTAGCAGAATAATCAAATTCTGTCAATAAAAAAATTAATTTAGTTAGAAAACACTTAATAATTTAATCTAAATCTTAACAAAAATGAGTTACAATAGTTTTAAACTTAGAAAAGGTTATTCACTTTGCTAAAACTTCCATAAATAATTTCATTATGCCTTCGGCACATCTTTTGGTTCAGGAAAATTTCATATTGTCGAAAGTCACTTCTCTTTCTTTCTTAAAAGCTTTGCATGTGTCTATCCTACTTTTTATCACTCTTCTTCTTCTCTTAAACATCACAGCAAATTAAATTTAGTTCAGTCGAATTTTGAGATCGAAATAGAAGGTTAAGGCGTAAGAAAATCTTTTGAGAAAGAAAGAGAAGTGAATTTTGATTTCATGAAATTTTCTTGATCTAAAAGGCGTGCCTTGGACGTATAAAATCAAATTTAAACAGTAACTGCATTTATTACTTTCAAAGCAGTGATATTTTCATACAAGTTTAGGCAAAGAAAAATAAAGAGGGTTTGATTTTATCAGCAAACATAAAATTAATGACATCAATTATACAAAGTTTTTTAATGAATTAGGTTTCTTTTTGCCCAAAAATCAAAATGATTCATTTTATTTTTTTTGCTCACCAACTTTAATATTGTGTTTTTTTTTCTGCCTTGCATTACCGACCAAATCGCTATTTTGCTGATCAACGGGATCAAATCTAAGTTGTTCTGTAAATACTTTTACTTTGTTCTGTAATCGGTAAATTCTAGGTCTACTTGAAATCGTTCCAGAACAGTTTTAAATTACAAAAATCTATTAAGGTGTTAATCTAATGATAAACGATTTTTTAGCACTTTACTGTTCTCAAGTACTTCTGCATAATCGACTTTATTGTGATGGTTCCTGTCACGACTGTTTTATAATAGATATGGTTTTAGAATACGATGAGAACTGGGGAAAACAGTCGAGAAAAGAACTAATAAAAAGAAAAGTCGATAATGCAGAAGTGCTTGAAAACAGTTTTTTTCTTCATTTTGTTTAGAATAGCACCATTAATCAAATTTAAAAGTATTGCCTCACAAACTGGATATCTAAAAAAAACAATCACAGCTCTCATAAAATAAAGCAGACTTATCAATGGCATTTTACTGCGTGAATATTTTAAAATAACGTTCGTCCTTGATAGCCTAACGAGTGTCAGAGCTGAAAATTGTTTGCAACTCGTGCCAATAAACTCAAAAATAATTATCAACACTCGGGTATATTTTCATATTGATGATGAATTGGTCGTGGTGCAATTAACAGTGGCGCCATGTGTACAAACTTACAGTGTGTGGAAAATTCTGCAAATTTTCCTCTCTTGCAGTTGCATTAGTAAATAATTGCCGTGAATCAACAATGTCACATTCGCGAGGAGGATAAAATGTTGTAACATTGCATGATTCTAAATGTACAGAGAAGATCGAGGGACGAAGATGGGTATCAGAGATAGAAAAAGTTGCTGAACACCCAAGTAAACAACCATCAGAAACACATTCTCAGCAATTGTTGCAAATATCTTCATGTTATCTTTCTTGAGACGCTTGTTATGCCGGATTGTTCACGAATTGCATAAAGTGTGAAATTTATACGCCATCAGCGATTCGAACCAGCGATTGCCAACCTGAGAAATATATTCAAATGGCACAAGTATCTCTTATTATTTCACCATTAATAATTTTTGCACAGAGAAGCAAATTGACGACTCAATTGAGGGAGTAAGAGAAAATAGACACTTTGCTGTTCTTAGGAAGACATTTGGTACTTTGTGGGGAATAACGTTAGATATTTTTATGATCATGAAGAAATTCGCAGTAACTTATAAGAAATTACAGTCATTTTCACAACAACAAGGTGATATCACTCGTTGTTAAGAGCATCAATATATTAAAATTTAAATTTTATCTCAGTTACAATTTGAATAATAACTGTTTGATATTGGTTTAGAACATGTAAAGTATACTTAACGCATTCCACAGCAGGTGGAATTGTTTAATATATATTTTTTAATTTATTCATAAATCAATCCAATTTTACAATATAAGTTGATAAAAAATAAAGCTCCGCGTAACTAACATGAAAAATATCCATGGTCTGTAATTTGTCAAAAATAGAGGAAAGCGCGCTATCTTCGGACGATTGAAGATTCGGACAATCTTTTTTTTTCAATGTTTGTAATGAATTTGACGCATTATAATAGTACATTTAAACAGCTAGTCCAATGCATCAAATTTTCTAAAAAGAGCCGTATATCAAATGCATTGATGATATGAAAAAAAAACTTGACATGTCTGAAGCTTGGGTCGTCCGAAGATAGATCACATTCCCCTATACTCATATATATAAAAGTTTTAGAAGAAAAAAATTAAATTTTGTAAGTGAAAAACTAGATTTTGGAAAACAGAACTCAATACCAAAATAAAATATACCAAAAAGCTTATGAAAAAATTTCACTGCATATAGAGCTCTAAATTGAGTACTGCTCAAATTTGATTTCTTTTCTAACTAAATTCAAATTTTTACTGTTCATATGTACTATGCCAAATTTTGGCTAGAAAAAAGATAAGCGTGATCAGTAAAAATTTTGGAATAGTAAAAAAAAATCCCAATTTCTGTCGGTAAAAAAGCCATATTCTCTGTAATGAAATCGAATTTCATCAGTAAAAAAATACTTTGGTTAGTAAGAATGTAAATTTGTATAGTAAAATTAAATAATTCTGGTCAGCAATTAAATTACTTTTTAAAAGGTAAAAACAGATTTTGTTAGTTCAAAAATCAATTTTGATCCTGAAATAACTCAGTTTGGATCAGTGAAAAAATTTTTAATTGAATTGAAAAATTGAAACATTGTTTTCTTACTAGACAAAGCTGGTTTTTTCTAACCGAAATCGATTTGACCTGCCATTTTGTTGACCGAATTTTAATATTTATGGCTTCGGCACACCTTTTAGATCAGGAAAATTTCATGATGTCAAAATTCACATCCTTCTCTTTCTTAAAAGCTTCGCATATGTCTATCCAATTCTTTTGCACTTTTCTTTTTCTTCCCCTTCTTTTAAACGTCACACTAAATTAAATTTAGTTCAGTCAAATTTTGAGACCGAAAGAATGAGATAGACTTATGCAAATCTTTTGAGAAGGAAAATAATGCAAATTTTGGTTTAATGAAATTATACTGAGCTTAAAGGTGTGGCAAAGGCATTTGGTCTCCGACCTTTTAGATTTATAAGACCATTTAGAGCGGGAAAAATTCACGAAATTAAAATTAACATCCCTTTCTTTCTCTAATTTTTTGCATATGTGTAGTCTATCTTATTCTTTCGCACTCAAAATTCGATTGAACTAAATTTAATTTGAACCGAATTAAATATGAAGTGTCCAAAAAGTGGGATAAACATATTGTAAAATATTTGAGAAAGAAAAGATTAAGAATTTTGATTACACGAAATTCTCCTGATCAAAAAGGTGTGTTAGAGCCATTACTGATCAAATTGAATTTCAACTGATCAGTTTAAATTTTTCTCTGATAAAAATTAAAAATTAAATTTTATTCATTTAAACTATATTACATTATGATCAAATTTGCTATTTTTAGCCCATTTTTTTATTTATTGAAGCAATATTTATTGTTAAGCTGATCAAAGTCGAATATTTATGGCTGCACACACCTTTTAATAAATTTCATAAAGTCAAAATTCGCATTCTTTTCTGTCTTAAAAGTTTTGTATATGTCTACCCTACTTTTTCGCACTTTTCTTTTTCTTTTGTACTTCATACTAAATTAAATTTAGTTCAGTCTAATTTTGAATCCGAAAGAGTGGCACAGCTTTATGTAAACCTTTTGAGAAGGAAAGGAAGACGAATTTCGATTTCATGAAATTTTCCTGATCTAAAAGGTGTGCCGGAGCTATTATTGACCAAATCCAATTTTATTACTACTGAATTGAGTTAAGTATTTTATTCATCAAATCAACTTTTCTAACCAAATTTGCTGTTTTTCCAACCAAAACCATTTTTTGATTGACCAAAATCGATTTAAACCAAACGATTTCTCTTTGCAGACAAAATTAATATTCTTCACTAACCAAACTTTATTTTTTTACTGATCATTTTTACCAAAATATTGTTTATTCCGTTATGCCCAACGCACAATAACTTTTGTTTAGTAAACACGTTTTTGATATTTTAATGAGAGTGAGTGAGATCTAGATCTAGTCATCTCGCTCCCTCTCATAGGAAATTTTGAAAACAAGGTTACAAACAAAAGTTATTGTGCGCTGGGCATTACAGTGGAAAATTAAGTTAAGGTTTAATAAAATTTGCCATGACTGCTCCGAAAAGAGTTTTGTTAAGTTAACAAGAAAAATTTGTTAAAAAGACATCCTTCCATACATGATATGGGAAAGTCTTGTCAAAAAATGTATTTCAATGTAAAATGTGAGAAAATATTTTGTCAAATTAGCAAATAACATCCTTTTGACAAAATTTTAACAAAATCTATTTGTCCGTCTAACAATCCATTTATTTTCAGAGTAGAAAATATTTTGTTTCACAAAATTTCGAAAAGGAAAATATTCCTTTATTAAGCTGCTTTCAAAGCCCATAAGATTTTCAATTGTTTGATTTAAGAAGTTTTTATCTATTCTTGGAATTAAGGGTTTAATCGACAAGTTGATGGAATGATCACTTAAACTTCTGGATTTTTACCTCTAGAAACTTTTCCTTATTTTTCTCTCGCTTCACGTAGCAATTTTCATTGTTCACAATTAACAAACGAGACACTCACGTTCAAAACTTAGTCCCTGAAACATTTAATTTTGAACAAAACTTTCATATAAACATCCAAAACGTGAAAAAAATTAAATTGTTCTACACCATTTCACGGTAGATTTTTTTAAACTTCTATCAGGCAGAAAATCCCATGTAGAAAAGTTTTTCGATGATGGTGGAAAAGGAGTGGAAAAGATGGAAACTCTGTATCAGTTCTGTGGGAGTTTTTTTTTCTTTGTGTTATTCCGTCTCTATCGATATTCAAGTAAAAAACATTGTGAGGGAAGATGGTAAACAAGAGCCCCCAGAGAAGAAAAGAAATTTTCATAATCGCAGCCAGAAGGAATAGTCCAAAAGAGATTTAATCCCAAAATAAACCGACCAAAATTTTTACAACTGCATTTGTGTAAACAAAACGTTCATCAATTGGTGGATAGGAGAGCTGAATGAGTAGCTAAAGGAAAGGACTTTTGAGCAAAAAAATATCTCACCACGTTTTGTAAACACTATAAAAATATTTTTCGATATTTTTTACCAACGCCTTTTTGGTAAGGCAAGGGATTGAGTAAATATCTCAGATGACTTCCGACAGTTTTTCACGCGTTTGGGAATAATCAAGGAGTGGTGATGGTCTTGAGGTTCTTCCAATAAATCTCCAGATGCAGGAGATCTCATTAGTTAAGCGGCCGAGCTAATCGCGAGCTCGATGGCTAATTAAGAAGTGAGCAAGGAGTGTGTGGTAAATCAATTAGTGCACAATTCCCCGTCAACTGATGGCCTGGGAATATCTCCGTCATCGCAATTTGGGATGAGTGCTGACGGATGGAGATGCACAAGTGCTGGATTAAAATTAGAAATTGAGGTTTTAAGGTCGCCCAGCATCTTCTTTTTCCATCTTATACTCCTCTCCACAGCAAAATGAGACAGCTCAGATTTAATGAGATTATTAGTGAATTTATGGATATACTTCAGGAAATTTTCTTCCCTTATAAACCCACTCTTCGCTCAAAGGTTCAAGTTGGGATGACAAAAAAAACTCCAAGGAGAGGGATATAGTTAAGTAGGACAGAGTTTGTCGCAGGAAGTATTTAACTAGAGTATTTGCTCATAAACTTCCTCTTCGTTACGAAATAATCCCAGTTGACCAGGTGCTTATTGCAAATTCAGTAACAGATTGCAACGTTTATGGAGTATGCACAAAAGTTTTTATCTTGTAAATATGTTTTAAAAATGAGTAAATAATTGATTCAGTGAAATTACTTAAGAAAAGCAACTCCTTAACTCCCTACAAATTTAATAAAAATATTTATAGGAGACAGGGACTAAATTTACTTTTAAATATTTTTTTGCATATATCTTGTTAAAAAAATATATTGGAAAAAATTGCTAAATATTTCAGTCTTTGAAACATGTGCCTAATTTGATTAAATGCAAATTTACTGCACATTATTCCCCTTGGCATTTACATAATGTGAAGCATTTTTGTCAAAATAATGTGTTTTGACATATTTTGATACGATTTACGGAAACGATAGGCAAGCCAATTGCTTCGAAATGTCCAATTTTCACGAAAATTTATCACACTGTGTAAAAACATTGATGACATTAATTCAATAAAAAATTTATAAAATGGAGAATTTTGACATATTCGCATGGAATTTGAGAAAACATGGACAAAAAATCAATTTCTTCAAAATGTCCCACTTTGACGAAAATTTATTACAGTGCGTAAAGTCTTTAATGACATTAATTCAATAAAAAAATTTATAAAATGGAGAATTTTGAGATATTTGCATGGAATTTGAGCAAGAATGGACAAGTCAATTTCTTCAAAATGTCCCACTTTGACGAAAATTTATCACACTGTGTAAAAACATTGATGACATTAATTCAATAAAAAATTTATAAAATGGAGAATTTTGACATATTCGCATGGAATTTGAGAAAACATGGACAAATCAATTTCTTCAAAATGTCCCACTTTGACGAAAATTTATCACAGTGTGTAAAAACATTGATGACATTAATTCAATAAAAAAATTTATAAAATGGAGAATTTTGACATATTTTCATGGAATTTGAGCAAGAATGGACAAGTCAATTTCTTCAAAATGTCCCACTTTGACGAAAATTTATCACAGTGTGTAAAGACATTAATGACATTAATTCAATAAAAAAATTTATAAAATGGAGAATTTTGACATATTCGCATGGAATTTGAGAAAACATGGACAAATCAATTTCTTCAAAATGTCCCACTTTGACGAAAATTTATCTCAGTGTGTAAAGACATTAATGACATTAATTCAATAAAAAAAATTTATAAAATGGAGAATTTTGAGATATTTGCATGGAATTTGAGCAAGAATGGACAAGTCAATTTCTTCAAAATGTCCCACTTTGACGAAAATTTATCACAGTGTGTAAAAACATTGATGACATTAATTCAATAAAAAAATTTATAAAATGGAGAATTTTGACATATTTTCATGGAATTTGAGCAAGAATGGACAAGTCAATTTCTTCAAAATGTCCCACTTTGACGAAAATTTATCTCAGTGTGTAAAGACATTAATGACATTAATTCAATAAAAAATTTATAAAATGGAGAATTTTGAGATATTTGCATGGAATTTGAGCAAGAATGGACAAGTCAATTTCTTCAAAATGTCCCACTTTGACGAAAATTTATCACAGTGTGTAAAGACATTAATGACATTAATTCAATAAAAAAATTTATAAAATGGAGAATTTTGACATATTTTCATGGAATTTGAGCAAGAATGGACAAATCAATTTCTTCAAAATGTCCCACTTTGACGAAAATTTATTACAATAAGGGCTTTAGTGACATAAATTCAATAACAAAAATAATTCATAAAATAACTATAACTTTCTGACATATTTTGACAGAATTTAAGGAAACATGGGTAAGCCAATTGCTTCAAAATGTCCCATTTTGACAACAATTTTTACAAGATGTAATAGCCTTAACACCTCTACACACTAGGACCAATTTCTTTAAAAAATGCCTTTTTAAATAAAATTTCCCCTATCCTTGTAAGCAGAAACGTCATAAAAGGCAATTTTTGACGAAAATTGCTTCTAGTGTTTAGACACCATTAATGACATTAATTCAATAAAAAATTAATTCATAAAAAGCAGAATTTTGACAGAATTCATGGAAACATGGACAAGCCAAATGCTTCAAAATGTCGCACTACAACGAACATTTCTCACAATCTGTAGAGCTTTTATTGATTTAAAAAACATTTAATTTTTTTTTTGTAAGAACTAAACATTTCGAGATCTTTTGACTTGATTTGCGTGTATGTCTGCAGCGAGATGCTAGCGATTTACATCAAAATACTCCATATTGATGTAAATTTTTCACAGTATGTAGAGTCTTTAATGGTATTCATAGATTTAGAAAAAAATCGTCAAAATAGATCATTTCAACGTATTTTGATGCATCTGATAAGCATGTGATTTGCTTCAAAATATTCCATTTTGACATAAATTTTTCGTAGGGTCCATGACAAGAACTACTACATCTCATTCTAGTATTTGACATTTGCTTATTTAATTGCAAAAATTTTGTAAATTAGGCGATTCCCTCAACTGTACAATCATTATTGTTGAACTATAAAATAATTTGTATAAACAATAAAATTGTTTTGCTTATAATTTTGACATCTAGTAGTAGGATTGTTGAGTCTAGAGAAATTGGAAGAAGGAAGCCCGTCCTAACGAAAACTCTTCTAAGCCAACGATATAAAGCACTGTTCAGCTGCAGTGGTAATTCTAAGGGGGTACTATAACGATGGCTAACCTCAAGATATCACTATAGTTCCGCTAAATGGGGTTGAGAGTGCTCGACGAGTTATTCCGAAGGGTACAATCGAATTTATTCCTCAGTCAGTCTTCACCAGTGAAGTGAGGACCTGTTTTGGAATGGGCTATGGGGCTTAATTCCGGGAGTCTAGCGATGAAAGGTGCGCCAAAATTTTCTGGTGTGGGCCTGTAGCATTCGTGCTACAATCTTGTGAAATTAGAACAACTATTGCTCATTTTTGGGCAAGAGAGTATCCTTGAAACATTCTTTCTTTGCTTTTTCAATTAATTGAATTAATTTTCATGACGTATTGATTTATTTTGTATTTAAATAATTTAAAAACTTCTGAGATTACTCTTATAGAACCTGATTGATTTTATTCAGAACATATTTATAGGATATTTATGAATCTTTAATTTTACTAAAGAGCCAGGTTCCTCTATCTTGAAAGTAAACTGTAAGATGTGTCTCTAAGATTATTTTTGACCTTATTACGGTCGATTTTTGGGGGATACTTTCTCAGTTTTCCCCTATAATCAGGATTTGTAAATCGAATTCATTTTATCCGGATTTATCAACTAAGTTTTCGTTTTGAGAATTTACTTCCAAGAGAGAAGAAATGTTTTTTTAATATAAACTCTTTTAGATGATCCAGTTGGTTCGTATAACCTGATCAGGAATTCCCAGTATTTTTACTCTGGAGGTTGGTTATCAACACTAAGACGGCGGTGTCCGCTGTTGTTTAAAACATGAATACTTGTAAAATTAGTCTGTGATATTTGCTTTTAATAACTCTAAAACGCAAGCAGTACAGCAAATAAATCAAAACTGAAATAGCAGTTTTGAAATATACTTTATGATCTATTTTTAAGAAAATGATTTTATGGTAGTTCTCATTAACTATTATTGAAATATTTAAAAAATAAAGAAATAAACGATTTTTTGAATCTGATATTATCAGTTCGACCTTGTACTGTATTGTAATATGAAACAACTTATAAAAAGCTTATCTTTTTCGATGTATTGACTTTTTTTAACTTATGGGTATATAATGAACTAAGAACGCTTCTAATTAATTAAAAAAATAAATATCTTTCAGAAAAAAAAAATGTAAATATTTATTCAAATTGTCATTTTCGATACGATTTACCTCAATTCCAGTTAATATTTAGAAAAATATCGCATTAGTTTTTTTTTTTTTTTTAAAGCACGTATTTTATAATAAACATAATTAAAAGATATTTAAAAAAAATATTACGGTAATGCGAAAAAACTGTCAAATAAATCTAAAAGGATTCTAGAACAAATAATTTTCAAATTGGATATTTCTCACATTCTCTTCTTCTGCTTTAGCTAAACTGTTAGAGATATCGACTTTAGGTTTTCGACGACTCCTCTCTCTGAGTATTTTTTTTTTGTATTCCGGTTGTTTTGCTTCATCCTAACTAGAAATTTAACTTATTATCATCCTAGTTTTTTTTCGTAAGGTTTTTCAAAAACGTAAATGGAAATTGTCTATTACCTCTATCATTAAATTTCGTAACATTTCAATGTACTGCAAATTCCGATTGCACTGCATTTCCATAGCAAACTCCACGTGCACTTTAGAGATTTTATATACATACCAAATCAACAAGAGATCTTTTGAAAAATTTGCATTTTTTCCTGCAATTAATGTTCACACGAAAATTAACAAGCCCATAATGTTGCCCAGATACTTCCTATGGGCACAAAAATTACACGCTGCTGAATTCATTAACATTTTGCGCGCGCAAAAAGTCGATTTTGCAATAGATTTGGCAATAAAACAAATTAAATTGTGTCCATTTCGTGACACTCACCTATTTGAGAAGATTATTCCACGGAGGCGCTATTCATGGGGTGACCTCTCTGCAGCTGAAAAGATGCCTTCGGAGGAGACTCCCTCTCAGTCTCAATTCAATTGTCGTTCGATGACTTGACTGAGATAATATGCAAAATTGTCGCCAGTTGTGTGTCGCCCTCGAGATGTAATGCCTCTCCTGGCTTTGGGCCATGGAGATACTCAGCCCTAAAGAAATTGCGATTGTTATCGGGATTTGGTGTGGCTTGGGTGATATATGCGCACAGGCCAGGATTATCCCATGAAGCACAATAAGCGAAAAATAATGTTATTCGCATGATAGTAAGCAGCAGGGGAATTTTAATATTTCTTAGAATGATTCAAATATGGGGAGTAGCCCTTACGTAATAAGAAAGTAAGATTTACCACAAAATTACACTAGATCAAGGGTTTTACACAAAAAGTAATTCAGAGTATTTATTAAAAACAATGCAAAGTCTCTTAATCGAGTCATGACTATTCAATTACTTAGAATCATCATTACCCGATTTTATGGTTTCTTTTAGCTAGATAAGTTTTTAGATTAGTTTCTTGAAAAGATATGCTTCCAATAGATTCAGTTTATTTACATAAAGTGGCAAAATCGATTGTTTGTGACTGTTTTTTTTTAATTAAAGGCTAATTATCAGCGAATTATAATGCTAAATATTCTCTCAAGCAAATCATCAAAATCGGTCAGAGATATTTGAGGTTACTCAAGAAAAAAATATAATTTATTTGCGAAAAAACTGCCATTGAATCAATCTCAATAGCCGGATTTGTTCCAAAATATCAGGAATTAATTAAGTTTTTCATTTCCATAATAATCATTAAAATCGTTTTGAAACCAAAGGTTAGACCAAGCAGAACTGTCTTAATAAGTCAATAATGGCAATAATAACACTGAGAGAAATCCGAAAAAGTTAAAGTAACATTCCGGAAATGTTAATTTTACCCTGCGGTGTAAATAGTACCCTTTTGAGGTGTATTGGAGGTTAAAGTTAACCTTTTTCATGTTAATTTTATTCTTAAAAAAGGTGTAAAATTAACATTAAAAAATTTTGATATATTTTTTCACCTAACAAGTGTTAAAGTTATGAGGAAAAAAAGTTAATCGCAACCTCTTTTTTTTCTCAGTGAAGTTTACTTCATAAAGTTTAACAATGCGGTGCCTTTTGGTGAAACAACGAAATCCTAATTAAAACTTTTCTAAAATTTCCAAAATATGACTGAACTCTGAACGAATTTAATAATTTAAAATTTTTAATTTAATTTAAAGTTATGAATATCTTCCCTGGCACACCGCAAAATGATTTGCAACTATCTTTACTCTATCATATCCATAAAAGACTTAATTTGTATTTCTTTAAATAAATATAGAGATACAAATCTAACAAATATTACATTTTAATAAAAAATTTATAGAAAACTCCAATACCTTTCCAAAATGGGTAAATTTGATCAAAAGGGACAAGTAGTTTGGTAGTAATTTGAAAGTTTGTACAAAAACTCAAAAAATATTAGCCATGGAAATTTTTAACGGTCCACTAAATATTCAAACTGGTAGCCCTTCATTTCTGAGCTATAAATTTTAACTTAGTCAATTTTAAGTTACACATTGATATTTTTCTCTCGATTCTTTGGATAACCAAAATAGGTTTGTATCGCAATGCGTTACTTGGGTAGCCAAGTAACTTCTTCAACCATGGGCTTTCAAGTTAAGATGGGGAAGGGTGAAAGGCGTCTCTTTGGCGAAAATTCCCATCAAAGTGCAAAATCTCCTGGGCACTGAAATTTATAATCGCTTAAACGTGAAACGTGGTCACGCTTGAGCCTCTAATAAAGAGCACTTCAATACTCGAATTTTCACTTTAAAATACTCCCCAAATAAAGAGACACGGAAAAAAAATTAACAAAACCTTTTTTTTTTCTTCCGCAGGTAAATACGACAAGATTCCTGTCCCAGTGCTAGCATGTGGAAGATCAAATAAACTCCTGGTGGCAAGTAAATTCTCCCCCTGGAAGCAAATTTTCTGTTTATTGGATCCACGCAATGATTTATCGTTTTTTCCCATCTTATCCTTCTCGATTCTTTTCCTCATTCTTCGACACCCTCGAGCTCTTCCCTGGCGAAATTCAATCTCTTTAGACGCAGAACAAGTGCAAGAGCTCTCCTACAGCAATTCCCAGTTAAATTTGTATCCCTGAAACCCATGAATTGCTATAGTGAATCCCTCGGTGGCATTTCAAACAGGGGGTTGGGTTCGGAGTTTGGGGTACTTGCAATTAAAAGCAACATTTTCACCCTCTGCAAATAAATATGCGTATTTAGGCGTGCAGCTTACACAATTCACCATCAACTCATCCGTCACTTTGACACTTTAATTCGTCGGCAGACCCACCCCAATACCCGATCCATTGAACGGACCAGGGATAGTGATGGGATTTGATATGGATATCATTGCCTGCCCCTGAAATGGCCTTTTCTTGCGAATTTTCGTAAATAGCGGTATACCGCCCAGAATATCAAAGCTAAGGACTACTAGGGGCTGATAAGTTCACAGCAGTCTGAAAACATTTTTCTCTATGATTTTAATTAACTAAGATTCTGATTAGTACACGCCTGTACTACTCCAATTTGTTTTCATTTTAATACAATATTGAAAAAGATCATAATTGTATAAAAAAAAATCTTTCCAACATGAATTTATTCAATATTTACGAAAAAATGTTAAAATTCTGAGAATGTTTTAGATTGAGCTTAAAATTTCGAACATGCATGTACTAAAAAAGCTCGAGTATTAAACCTAATATATTAAATAAAAATATATATATGACATTAATCACCTTTACATTATTTGACGCATTAGAGAACTAAAGTACAAAATCTCAAATTAGAATAGAACAAGTTGGTTTATTTATTAGTTAAAATCAGGTAAAATTACAGAATCAGGCGTTATAAAATATACAGTGGCGGCCAAAATAATAGAATCACTTTGCAAAGCTTATATTTCTTTAACTTTTGTATTTTTTCCCAATTTGTGGATGTAATTCTGCAGTAGAAATCTCAAAATTATTAGAATCGTAGAATAAGAGTCGTTTTGGCCGATAGAGGTCTCTATTTTACACAGAATACGTCAATAGTGAAATTCAGTTCGGCCAAAAAAAATTTAAAACTGTCATTTATGGTTTCTAAACATAGCTTTATTTAAACTTATCAGATTTATAGACGACATTCTTTCAATTAAATGATAGTGGTCCTATCGAATTTTTTAAACCTAATTTGACTATTGATCTATTCTGTGAAAAATAGAGACCTCTAGCGGCCAAAACAATACTTTTTTGACGTAAGGTAATTATTTGAACAATTCTATATCAAAATTATTTAAACGAATTGGAAGAAACAAAAATGCTAAAGGTAAAATATTGGTTTTTGCGGAGGTGATTCTATTATTTTGGCCGCCACTGTATAATTACATATCAGTAGAGACTGTAGTACTAAATTTCTTGCATTATAACGTAACATCCTCAATTCTAATTCTAATTAAATCCTATGACTTAAATTTTCGAACTTAATTTCCCAAAATTCAACAATTTTCCAATATTTCAAATATTCAAGTAAATACTCAAAGTAATAAATCACAAATTCAGTTAGAAAAAGTCAGTTCATTTTTAGTACAATTAAAGTTAAATTTTTGAGCTTTTAGACATCAAAATAATTATGTACTAAATCTCTCACGTGCTTAAGTAATATCCTTGGTAATATCAGTCTCATCTTTTGGTATAAATCGAATTAAATTCATTGTTTTAGATTTTACTTACTCAACTAAATGATTTAAATGGACTTAAAAAAATGTTCATACATGCTTGTACTAAATTAGTTCATATTCTAATGCAGTAACAAGGACAAAGATATATTCATTAATATCGTTTTCAAGGTGTAGAAAACGTTGAAAGACTACCATTTCAAATTACATATTTAATATTTGAATAGTTTGTTCTAATTTTTAGTACTGCTCAAGTAGTGCTACTCAAGAACGGAACTAAAAGCAATCGAAATATTTAGTATATCAAAGAACTAGAGTACTAAATCGATCGGAAATTTTCTTTACATGGAAATTCACAGTTTAAACCAGCTGCTAATTTACGTGATGAATAAGTTACTACAGTTGCTGATCTAAACGACATAATGTCTTACATTAATCGGTAACCTTAGTCTCACCCTTTAGAGCACATCGTGGTTAAAGCAGTGATTTAGGTTTCACAACTGCAATTTAAAAAATCCTATTAAATTCTTCGAATGTATATAAAAGATGAGTACTAAACAAGTTCTAAAACTCATGTACTAAACATAAAAAATAACACAGATATATCCAGTACAATATTTTTCAAAGTATTTGAGTCTTCTAAAATCTCAAATGAGATTAGAAGAGGTTGGTCTAATTTTTTAGTACAATTTAATTTCAATATGTAGTCTTTTAAGGACTCATTAAAGCTCACCTAGGTCATAAATAATGACTCTTTATTAAAGCTCATGTAGATTGCGAATTTCCTGTAACACTTTGACCCAACTTATCAGCCTCTTGATGTGAGTATTAGAGGGAAGGCCTTGGGTTGTAATCCCATGCGGGATTAGTGGTCCTTGATGAAAAGAATCTGTAATGCTTTTGACGCAATAATAACTCACATGAGTAAATTTTCTCACTTCTGCCTTCATCCCTAAATACCACAACGTCATCCACCCCACCTAATAGGGATCCAAAGTCAATCTCTCGTACCAAGGCAGCTCAGAAATTGCCTATTCTGTGACACTTTGTCAGTTTTATCATTTGGTCAGAATCAAAAATTTTAATAGTTTCTGCACCAAATGTAGAATATAGACAGAGCTCCGAGGGACATGTCTGGCATAAATGCAAATGCCAGGCTTTTTCAACTCTTGCTGACCTCTGCATGATCATCCCAAATGAAATTGTGTTGTTTGGAGAGAAAGATTCTCGTGGTGTCCATCATCACATATAACAATGAGCATTGACTTTATCAGTTTGCCCATTCCAAAGTCTGAAGCATAAAGTTTACAAAGAAGGGCAAGACTTGCTGACTTTGCCAAATTTTCCTCCCTATCTTCTCTCTTCTTTCCTGCCACAATTCCCATCCTCATGGGCTTCTTTTGGCAAATTGGTGAATATTTTCATCAGCGAATGAAGTTAGTACTCTCATTGTGTCTTTTTTGGTGCCTTCCTCCACCAAAGTCAATTTGGTTGGAGCTTCGTGTAAAAATTCAGCAGAGTTGCTGAAATTTCAGAGGGAAGAACTTTGAGGCATTCTCTCGGTATTTAGGAGAATTATATAGTATATTCTAGGCAACTGTGAGAAGGAGGAAGTCTCATGCATATTTATGCTAACCAAAGTCACACAGACAACACACAAATAGCTACCGTGTATAAAAGCGAAGGGGGCGATCGTGGGTGGGAAAAGTGGTTGGAAATAGTTATTGCAAGAGTGGCAACAATCAGCAAATTGGCACAGTTCAGAGGCTATGATTGTCAACAACCCCACGAATTTTGTCATTTCCACAATCAACGTGAACCCCATTGAATAATTTATTTTAGTCTCTATGTGGAATTAATTTTGCCGCAATTTAATACCACTACCATATCGCTTTTCGTGCACATGAGAATTTTAGAGAGCCCTACGGGGAGTCACTAAGTCAATTTTCCCTTCAAGTAGCAAAACAAATTTTCCCGCCACGAACACTATTTACCATTTCCCACTGAAGACATTTTTACTTTACATTTCTTGATGGAGGCCAGTAAAAACAAGGGGAGATGTTAAACGATTTTTCTTGTTACCATATGCATAAGTTCTACTCTACATAGAAATGTATGTTAGTAGTTATCAGAGATATTGCTTTTGGAATCCAAATTCTTGTAGGTTTAATTTAGAAGAAAATCACATTGCCATAATTAGAAAACAAATTAGCTAAGATTCAAACCAACTTCCTATAAAAGTAAAACTACTATAACTTTATTGAACTTTACAATAATTCAAATAATATGTTTTCTTTTTGTCATAATAATAAGAATTATTACTTTTCGTGACCTTAATCCTAGAAGGTCTAAGTAAGAACAAAATAACATTAAAAGCCATAAGAAGACAATTAACTAACATTCAAACCAACTTCCTATAAAAATAAAACTACTACAAGATTATTGAATATTATAACAATTCAAATAATTTGTTTCCTTTTTTGTCGTAATGATAAGAACTATTCCTTTTGAGTAATCCTAATTCTAGCAGTTTGAATTAAAAGTTGAACTCTAGATGACATTTAGTCAGGACGCAATCCATCTTCCTATAAAAATAATACAACTATAGGTTTCCAGATCAGTTTATATATCTAATTAATGTGTTTCCTCTTTGTTTTATCTCCATGATTAAATACGCAGGATACTCAGGAATCATTGCAGTGATTAAAATTAAAAACGAATAAAAATTCAATCGACGTCATGCGTTTCAGATCATGGTAAATTCGTATTGGTAATTTTTTCCAAATCAAAAAAAGGATAAAATATACATAAAAAAGTTATTCATTCATTTATTCTCGTTATTTTTATCTCTTATAATGGTTTAAAAATACCTCTATCCGTGCGTCTATGCCGTCTTAGCGTAGTCAAGTTAAAATTGAGAGGTTTACCGTAGTTTTGAAGGTATTACAGAAAAAGCTTACTTATAAAGCTTACACAAATTTCTGATGGTATTCCTTGAATTTCCCAAGTGCCCTATGTTAATAAAAGTGTCCAAGTTTTGTAAGTGATACTCGGGTTCTTAGCATTCCTAAGAGTTCTTCAAGATTTCCCTGATTTCCCTGAGTTCCTCTGTGCGAACCATGCCTACGTTCCCCTAAAGGACATCGTTTTGCCCTCGTAATGAAGAGCATCGGAACGAGGAAAATCGTGTAGCAAAAATGAATTATTTTGCATGAGATTTTTAATTTATAAATTTCTATAAAAATTTTGTCATAGTTTTAGAATAATTTTAATGTTCTTATTACTAATTTGAATAATACGACGCTGTAATTTACGAGACTAGAAGTTTTCACAGGTTTCGCACCCTTCGCACATATTTTGGCCTCGAATACTTGAAAATTTTCCCATATTCCCTTTATGAATCAGGCTTAACGGCAATACTTTTTGAAAGAAGTATGGAAAAGATATGAAGTACTCGAAGCCAGAATGTGTTCGAAGCCTGAACGCTTTTCTTTAGTATATTTTACACAATGGTTTTTGCATTTCTGAAGTGTTAAATCATTAACACTGACTGGTTAAATTAAACGTATCACGACCCTTGTAATGTCTTAGACACTTTTACGGTTTAAGCCGAGATGCGCCTTTAGTGGAAAACTGATGGAATGTAGTCTAATCATTATTTCAGTTATAATTACTTTAATCCGGCTCTCGACTTAAGCCACAGGTCTGTTCAGTACTTCTACCGTTTATACAATATGTAGAAGTAAAAGCAAAGCGTCCCAGATTAGCGGAGTGCTCGAACTCATGAGAAAGAACTATTCGTGTATTAATTTTTCGCAGGCTTTGTAGGTACATATTGATTTACTATCGATTAAAATTATTGATAATTTTAAAGTCATTCCGAAATAAGAAATTGCTTAAGAAAAATAGGTTTTAGAATATTTTAGCATGAGTACAAGCTTTCGAATAAATAAAAAAGTAAGTCCGAGAAAGGTAAATCACTTACGCGTACTACATCCACTCATGACCGATTGTGACCGATGCAGTCATGTTGGAAATTTCAAGATCTTCCAAAAAAATTTTAAATTTAAGCAAATCGGTGGAAAAATATACCCTCCAAAATGAGTAAACTTCCCTATTGCAAAAGAAAACGGAATAAGGAATCACAAGGAAAAATTCCTCGGAATTTTCCACTATTTTTCCTTGGTAAATTTCACCGAAATTCTCCATGGTATATATCCAAGGAAATTCTTATGGATTTATAGTGGATTTTTTGTGTGGAATATTTCCCAGGAAATTCACGTGGAATTAATATGGATTTTTCCACCAAAGAAAATTGAGAACAAATGAAGCTGTCACATGCATCTCATATTTTCATTTCCCTATATTAAAAAAAAATGGTAAATTTCACGAGGATTTTGATATGTTTTATAAAATCAGCGATAACGAATTTACACTTTAGATAAGAAAAATCTATCGTACAAAATAATTATTTTCTTAAAAAAAAATACATTCCATGAAATAAAAACACGTATATTTTAAGACCGCAGTCTGTTTAATGTTATCACTTCACTATTATTTACACAAAACGCAGCTTCGCATAATTAATAAATATTATAAGTAACACAGAAATCACTAAGATCTTTGCATAAAATTTGCGGGCAAAATAATTAGTCTATTTTGTAGCGCCACAAACATTTTCTAGCGGTAAAGCGAATAAACAAACGTGTGGAATTTTCTTAGTAAACTGTATGGAAAGGTAGTGGAATTTTTCGTGGAATTATTCCTTGGATTTTCTCCAGGAAATAAGCAGGAATTTTCCTACAAAAAATAGGGCGTATTGCGGTAAAATCCATAGAAAATCCATAGGAAAACTTCTGGAATAGTCCATGGAAAATTCCAGTGGAATCCGCGAACATTTCACGTGTAATTTTCCATATAAACTTTCCATGGACTTCCACTAGAAAGTGACGCTAGATTTCCATGGAATGTTGTTCAAATTTTCCATGGAACGGCCATTTTCCATGGCCTTTCCTTGGAAAAATTCCATGGAAGACTTTGCGGAAATTTAGCATCCAAATTCCATGGAATGAGCGGAATTTGACGCAAAATTTCCAATGGAATTTCCGCGGAAGTTTGCTATGGGGTTTGATCTTCCAAAATTTTATAACGAAATGGTTTTCGAACACAGGTATCCAAGGGCAAAATATTCACTTTGACTACCTCTAAAACATATTCGAAAATGGAAGAATCGTAGGAGCCGTTTTCGAAATAAACCGAAAAATATGATTTTGGAGGGGTAGGAGGGGAATAGGGAGAAAAGAAAAAAGAGACTGTCCTAGATAATTTTTACTTATGGGTGGGGGGTCATCGAAGACCGAAAGTCGATATCTCTTACCGTTTGGCATCTCGTCGTGTGTGAAAAAAGTGAATTATAGAACTGCTCTCTCTTTGAAATTCCCAGCAAGACTTGAGACGAAGAACAAGATCCAAAATTGTGCCAAATAATACAAAAATTTGTAAAATACAGTGTAATAAGAGTGCCCCCATTCCCTTTTATGCCCTGGTGTAATCCTGACCAAAACCCTGAACGAGTCTCAGAGAAAGATTGCAAGACTTGACCACTGATGAAGGCTTGGAGACCGAGCCGAAAGCTCTGATGATAGTTGACGTGTTTCCCTGAGTGATTATCTCTTTCCGACGACTTCCAGTTTTCCCTATTGTTGCTCTCTCTTTGAGTTCGAGCAGTAAAACAGAACGTTCCAGAAACAATTTCATTCATCCGCCATATGTTCATGGAAAAATTGGGTACTTAATTTAGTCCTATCGCATAATTCTTAGCGTTAAGCACTTGAATAAAATCTAAAGCTGGGCGTTATTTAAAGCATTACTTCAAAGACTCCCGCCCCTAACCAAATAATGCAGGTATTTCTGGGTATTTCAGTGACTTCAAAAATAGCGATCCTATTTTTCTTTTTAATCAATTTAAATCTACGTTTTAATTTCAAGAGTTTTTTTTAGTAATGTTAAGTTAAAAATCTTCGTTTTATGGGCATCAGAGATGTGACCGACCACAGACGTTTTATTTCACAAAAAGTTCTTTCTTAAAGGATAAGCTCAATCTGCCGAAGAAAGACAGTGTACAAGGACAACGGACATAAAGTCCTTGGATGTATTCTCAAATCTGTCTTATCCCCATTTTGCCACGTCGAAGCTTTTTCCTCCGAAGAATACCAAATAAATTCCTAATTACATTCAATCTGTCTCATCTTTGTCCCATCCACTGGTTCCTCCTTCTTCTTCAGCTGAGATTGACACAAGACGCAATACATCTCTATTCATGCAGATATTGTGGGTGCCAAAGAGATTCCGGATAAATTTGCTGGGGGAGGGATGGGGAAGATGTGAGGCTTTCTCGGATATTGCCAAAAAACACAGGATTTTCTAAAAATACCATCTTTGATGCCTCTCCCAGTGTTTGGCGTTGTGGAGCCATTTGTCGTTCATCACTCAAGATTCTCCTCACATACTCCCGCATTTCCTCTTGCGATAAAAAAGAATCCACTATGCGTGATATTTACGCGAAAACCACAAATCTGGCAAAAGCCAACCCCAATAGACATTTCCACCAAAACGCGGATGGATAGTCCCTCGAGAATGGTTTACCAGGAATTTTAGATGATGCTATCGCGACCCTCTGCAATTCTGCATTTTGGTTTGTCTGTTGGATTTTTCTTTTTCTTTTTTTCTTTTGGGTGGAAAAATAGAAAGCAATTACCACCATATGTCATGTAATTTTCGACATTTACATGGCACGAGACCTAATACCCCAAGAAGAGTGTTAGTTGGGTAGAAAAAGACAAAATCAATACAAGATGTGGTGAGTTGGTGTAATTTATCACCATCATTTGTGTACTCAATCGCAAAGAAAAATATTTATTCTCGTAAACCACATTTTATAGGATAGATTCTTATGTGGTATTGAGGAGGAAATTCATTGTTTGATGAAACTAAAGTGGATTGATTTATTTCCGTCTTTTTAATTGTCTTCCATTTAATTAAACAATGATTCTTCTCCAGTTTTTAATGCAATTAAAAATCTTTCCTTTTTTTTCAATTCCAATTGAACGCCTTAGACGACAGCATGTACAATAAAATCTGATTTTGTGATTAGATTAGTTTTCTTCGTGTGCACTTCAACTCATTCATTACTTTTTATTACTTTATTTAATGCTGCAAAAATTTCTCGGCAATGCGTTTACGATTATAGAGATATCAATAAAATGCTTATCAATATAAATCAGTAAAAGTTTATAGAGATTATTTATGGATTTATTACGCAAGTTTTTCTGATTCAAATGTGCTAAACAAATTAACTCGAATGACCATTAGTTGCACTTATTTAGCCATTTAAAACTGAGATATATCAAAATGCGTGCAAATAAAAAAATGGAATAGGGGAAACTGAGGCACCATCAAACATGAGGTACCACCAAGTACTACGATTTTTTAATTAGATATTTGGGTTTAATTAGATATTAAACCTAATGTAATTGTACTGTGAAAAATCCTTTCAAGCAAATTGAGAAGCAATAAGGGACTGTACTAAATTTCGGGCGGCTCACATTGTCGGACACTTTGAGTGAAACATCGGACATTTCGAATATTTAATGAAGGTAACCCTAGGTACAAGGCTAATATATTTAGGGTATTTAGGGATTTAAAATAACGACAGGGACATTAGCCGCGGCACGGATTCGTTCTTACTTATTTAAATATTTCAAAGAAAATCTTTTGAAAAATAAGAAAGAACGAATCCGTGTCGCGGCTAATGTCCCTGTCGTTATTTTGAATCCCTAAATACCCTAAATATATGACCCTTGTACTTAGGGTTACCTTCATTAAATATTCGAAATGTTCGATGTTTCACTCAAAGTGTCCGATAATGTGAGCCGTCCGAAATTTAGTACAGTCCCTTATTGCTTCTTATACATTATTGCTTATTGCTTCTTATACATGAGCCTTGATCAGGGTTACCCCTCTGAACAGTTGATCCTAAACTGTGAATGATAACACGCCTTTAGCAAGAGTAACCTTATTGGGATATCACCACGAGTAGGCTCCTAACCGAGCCCTGTTTTTCAAGTCCTTGATCAATTTTGTTCGCACACTAAGTACAAACAATATCTTGAATGATTTTTTTTAATTTACTAAATATTTATTAAAGATCATTTTAATTCATTTTAATAATATTTAATTGATTGGATCTAGAAACAAATTTACTAGATGAATTTCGTTTTTCCTCTAAAAAAATGAATTTTTTCAGTGGAGCAAAGTTATGTTCTTAAATCGGACACTTGTCATGTTTCTGAAAATTTTATTAATTTTAAATTCCTTCATTTTCTAAAGGTAGTACAAATAATGCCAAACATTGAGAGAAATCCGAAAACGTTAAAATAACATTCCGGAAATGTTTATATTACCCTGCAGTATTGATCCGAAATCGGTGTAAATATTATGATTTTTAGGTGTATTAGGGGTTAAAGTTACCCTTTTTCATGTTAATTTTACGCTTAAAAAGGTGTAAAATTAACATTTAAAAATGTTGATATATTTTTACATCTAAAAAGTGTTAAAGTTATGAGGAAAAAAAGTTATGAGGAACAACTCCAAAAAGGCAAGAAACTTCAAGAAAATTGATGTCCGATATAGTGTGCAATACAAATATATCTTTATTCATTTTGAAAACAATAAAAATGATAAAATAATTTAGAAGATTCGAGATAACACTTTTGAAAAGAAAATTGGAAAAAATCAATTCACTTTAAAAATATTGCGGCTTAAACTCAGGTAATTGGCACTTATTTGCAACCTGTACGAAATTTGGAACAGTTCTCTTATTAGCAGTAGATTCATAATTTGCAGATTGTTTTAGAAATATACTCTTGAGATGGAAGAAAATGATTAGACATTTAATAAAACAAATAATTTAAAGTCAAGCGAATCTATGTATATGTATAGAAAAATACCATATTTTTTATAATTTTGCATTATTTTTTGTTAATTTCGCTCCGGGAACTTTGTAATGCATCAAATTTCATGATTGTACGTACATTAAATCGAGCCGAAAGTAAAACTTACATTACTCAATGTTAAATTGCGCCAAGAATTTGGCAAAAATTTTATATTTGAATATTATTACCTAATTTCATTGATATATTGACAGCCCTTACGAAAATTTATTATCCGCAATCATTCTTTCAATTTTATGTAGTTCAACGAGTTAAGCAAACCTCTAAATCACACTGTTTTTTTTGTAGTTCTGAACCCCTGGATTTGACTTCTTCAACAAATTATTTACCACAGAGAGACAGAAACCTCATTTTCTTGTAAGGTTACCAACATTTAACTCCAACAAGAGACAACAGCAAAAAATTCCCCCAACTGACCAATGTTTAGAGAGTTTTTCCGGATTTAGACCACCAGCTTTAGCAAAACAGGAGCAAAATGTGTTTGTTATGGGACACCAGAAGACATCCCTCAGGGACTCGGAGATGTGTCAAAGTCAACGGGTAACTTATTCCAATATTTCACTGTCAACAGTTTCGAGTTTCTCGGATTTCACGAGAATTCTTAAAGTTTCTTCCATGAAGGCTTCAGTACGTTTCTGAGATTTTGCGAAAACTTCCTGAAAGTGTTTCAGTTTTTATAAGATCTTATGCAGGCTTCTCATAAAACTTCTTGGGTTTCTTATGTTTAGTGAAACTTTTCTTCAGGTTTCTCGTTTTAAACGAAACCTTTAGTAACTTTTTAAGTTTTCACTGAACTTTTTGGAGACTTCTAATTAAATTTCTTGGATTTTTGAGGCTTATAAATTTTTCCGAAATACGCGTTAAAAGTCTGATAAAAAAAATTCTCATATTTTTAAGGTTTAACTCTTTAAGGACGATTTGGTCACCGGTGACCCAAAAATGAAATTTTTCCTGCAGCCATCTAAAGTCATGTTTTGCTCTAAAAATCAGAAAAAGTGATTTTTTATTACCCTCCATTTTTGATCTTCTCGTCCTCAATCGTGTCTACACACTAGAAGCAATTTTCGCCAAAAATTGCCTTTTTTAAAAATTGTGACGTTTCTGCTTACAAGGATAGGGAAAATTTTCTTTAAAAAGGCATTTTTTAAAGAAATTTTTATTTAAGTGTAGAGGCCATGAAAGGTTAAGTAAAGAGTTTTTTTAATTCCTGAGTCTTTGAAAAACCTTCGGACACTTCTCATAAAGCCTCTTTGGTGTCTTAGATTTCACGTAACGCTTCTTAAGGTTTATCGGTTTTAGCGAAACCTTATAAATCTAAGTGAAACCGTGTGAAGTCTTTACCTACAGTTTCTCACACGTTTCAGGTTTCGTGAAACATACCTCAAGGTTTCTCGGTTTTAGTCAAACACAATAAGAAATTGGCTTGTTCGGCCTGCTATAAAGCTTCTAATACGGGCTTCAATACCTTAGCCTCAATTATATGGCTTAACCGGGGATCTTAGTGGCGCAATAGTCAAGACTGTTGAGTCTTGGGCGGTGAGATCTCTGGCTCGAATTTCATGGTTGTGAGTTCGAGTCCTGCCCGGTGAAGCAAAAGAATGTCAGAAAAAGACAGTTTCACTGTGATATAACGTAATAAGTGCACTGCCTCTGGTAAAAAAAAATCAAAAGCACGGAAGAAGCTTTCACTAAGGGAAAGGCGTTCCTGGGCGATCTACGATCAGCAGATTCTTCTAATATGAGCACATTGTAATGATTACATTGTAATACAAATAAAGTGTCTCAACACGATTAACAATAATAATATTGGCTTAACTCTTCTAATTATCAATCAAGATTATTTAGAATTAGAAAATTTTGACTATAAGTCCTCGCTCATTAAAAGCAATTTTTGTCGAAAATTCAATTTCAATTTAATTTTTTTGTTCAATTCAATTCAATTTTATTGTTACACTTAAGTGTCTAACAAATCCATAGATTTTAAATCAAGACTAGGAGAAGTGTACCAAATTTCGGCCAGTTTCTAATTTCGGCCACTTTGTGTGTAATTTTGGCCATGCAAATAAATTAATTAAAATTATGTATTTAATCTTCGAATAGTCAATTAATTCATTTTGCTTTTAAATATTTATTCATTTTAGGATGTATTAACACAAAGACCGTTAAATTTTAGGTACAATTTGAATTTAAGTTGCGTTGTAAAAACTCAGTGCGGAAGAAGTCTTACGAAAAATGTGACAGATTGATTGTGTTTCTAGCAGTCTTACGATTTATGGTGAAGTGCAAAGGGTGGAAGAGTTCAGGAAGGGCAAATTGCTACAGGAATATGCGCGTAAATTTGAGATGCTAATCTTCAGGTCTTCAGGACAAATTACACGGAAGATTTCAGGGCTTGTGGGCCATATAAACGTATTAAACTCGTTCCGTTTGAAGTTTTGAAATTTTCTATCCGTTGCATCACAAAAGGTGGTCAGGAAAAAGGTGGCCGGTATTTCACTCAAAGTGGCCGGAGTACTACCCAAGGCAAAGTCCATATTTTTATTAATTTTTCGATATTTTAGGAAGTGATTTAAAGAAAACAAATATGATAAACTAGTCTTCAAGGTTCCACACAACCCTCCCGAAAAGGAAGTAACAGAAAATATCAATATGAATTAAAAATGTTGCATTTCAAACTTAGGACTTCGGTGCTGATATGGAACTATGCCGAAATTTGGCACACTTACCCTATACAACTTGCTTTTTGAAAAAAAAACGCCCTACGATAGAGGGAAATGTCAAAATTTATAAAAAGAACAATTTTTGACGAAACTGTTCTCACTATTTAGAAGTCTTTAGTATTGCGTAAATAATGCATTTTAGATTCTGGAAAACCATTAAAAATTGCATGTTATTTGGGATTCCGAGACCTTGGAAAACTGTGCTAAGCCTCTAGTCTGAAGACTGCTTAAGTTGTCTTATGTTTCAAGAAACATTTAAGGTTTCGCTAAGTTTTCGCAAAATTTGTCGATTTTTCCAGGTTTTAAGAAATATTTTCAAAGCTTCTCGGAGTTTTAAGTAACTCATTTTTAATTTAAAAAATCGTTTTCCTGAATCTAACAAAACTATTCCAATGTTTCTGAGGTTTCGCGAAACATTTCCCAAGTAATTGTCACGGGTTTCTAAATATGAGTACCCCCTTGGTCGAAGTAAAAGTTGAGGAAATGAGCAAAAGAAAGATACAATCGTGATTTCTTGTCCTTTTTCCCATTCTTCCTATTTTCCTGCTGACTTCTTCTGTGTCACATTTGACAGTGAGGAAGAGACGTATCCCAAAAATATCCGGCTGAAGGAGCATGTCTTGATGAAGATAAGACGGAAAGGATTATTTTGTCACACTATATACATATAGTGAGATAGTGAAATTTCTCCTACATTCGCATTATATGGAGATTCACTTGAATAATTTATAGTTACACTACATGAGAGTATTGCCCACATTTTCACGATGCTCTTCCTTTTTTTTCTCGCCTTCAGCACCATGTCCTGGGGGGTCTTCCCCATAAGGGAGCCTTGTGCCGAGATAGCAGAGGAACAAAAAAAGAAGCATCTTGAATACTTTTTATTATTTATTATTACATTTCTGGCAAGATTCAGATAAATGTGATATAGTGCGCCAGTTTGCGAAGATGGTGTGGGTGCAATGAAGAAAAACTCGCTGAGATTTTCCACAAGAGTTGATTTTGCACAAGGCACTGGGTGTTGGAATAAATAATCGATCTTATCGCCGAAAAATCTCACATCCTTGTGGGATTGAATATGGTGCTGGAGCACAAGATGGGAGATGAAAAGCCATAAAAGAAAAGCAAAAAAATGGCTATAAGAAGTTTCAAAAGGCGAAAGTTACAAATAAAATTTTACAATATCGAAAACTTGGTTAGAGATAAGGTGGATGTTTAGAGGAACCTATTGAAAAATGATGGATTATTTGTTCATGGTTCATCGTTTACTGTCGCTTCGTGCTGGAGGAAAAGCGGAAAACAACCGTAACGGATAAAATCTTGCAAGATTTTGATATAAAATGGAAAATATTGAATACTGATCGTTATAGGCAAGGTACTTCAAAAGAAATACATTTTATACTTTGTCTTGAAAATCATCAATAACAACCAAGCCAAACCCCAATAAAGCGTGTATCGTCAATACGCCTTGGACCAAACTGTCTCGCGTAGTGCAACTCTATCACTTTTATCTTGAATTTTCATACTCCATGGTATAATGGATAGTATTTTATATCGTCTCTTTTACCACTTTATCCTCTATTTTGCTCCTTCACGGTGTCCAGACGTGTGCAACGGCGCCTTTCACGATATTTCCTCGCCTGCAGATTTTGTATTAAGTGACAATTTCCACTTTATTTAAAAAGTCTCCATATATTAAACATGCCAGACGCGTCTCCGGAAGCCCAGAAATTTTCCACCCATCTTCTCTCAACACAACCCAACTCAATTCGGTCTTTTATGTCCTTATTCCGGGATGGAAAATACTGGAAGGAGAGTAGATGAAGTTGAACAAAAAGAACTACAGACTCTATTCGTCCTCCTCTAAGCATTAAAGTCAGGAAAATTGGGTGTACGTGAAAAAAGAAACTCGATGCATGCCTATGGAATACTAAAACATCAATTTTCTTTCATTTTCCCGGCACTCTCTTGGTGTTAAAATGCAAGGGGTTATTCAAACCAGTTACAATTGCTCGTGAAGTAACTGACGAAACCTGTGAAAACCTTTGGAAAGCTTCGGGAAGGTATATACGAGCTTTGAGAACAGTTTAGATTAGAACAGATTAGATTGAGAACAGATTAGATACCTTGATAAAGGGTGTTATTCGATCTCAGATAATTAAATGTGCTAACTTGTTGTATAAATTAGGGAAATAGCAAAAATAAATAACTGTTTTAACGTGAAGAATTTTGAGAACAGTTTCACAGGAATCAAAATACGTCAAGAGAAATTTCGCAAATACTAAAAAAAAAAATTCAAGAAAGTTTTACGAATTCCTATAAATCTCCAGAAACATACAAATAAAATGGAAAAGCCTTTAAACCAGAGAGTAACCTAATAATGTTATACGAAAAATGCATAAAAACCAATTTTCTAAAACCTGAAAAACTTTTAGAATGTTTCTAATTAACGTAGAACAAAATTCTTAAGGCCTTGTTAAAATCCCTTACTGGTAGATCTTAATATAGTTTCGAAAAACCCAAAGGAGTTTGAAAATTTCAATATAGTCACGCAGAATTCAAAAAAATATTGAAAATAGTTATTTTTGAAAATTAAGAAATTTTGAGAACGATTTCACCAAACTCGAGAATTCAGAAAAAAAATCAGAAATTTCGAGACACTTTGTAAACTATATCTCGGTACCCAAAAAAGCTTAAAGGAGAACTTAAAACCGAATAAACTTCATAAGGGCCCAAACATACTGAGGTTCATCCTCGAAATTATTTATCCTGTGAAATCTGGCAGTATAGATTCATCCGAAACTGTTATACATTAAGGGCTTAGAATCATTGATTAAAGGTCGTAGGTCGTATGCATAAATTTCCTTTACTTAATGCCTTACTGCCAAGCCAATTATCACGGGCTAAATAAAATATTCTCAAGGATCAGCCTGAGTCTATTTGGGCTCTAAAGTTTTATGAAAACCGAGAAATCTTGAAATGGTTTCGCAAAGCGAAAGAAACTTCGAGAATAGTTACGCAGAACGAGAGACATTTTGAGAACATCTCCACAAATGTAAAGAACATTAAGAATGGTTTTGTTAAACCCTAAAAAGCGTGGGAAAAGTGGAGATAATTCGAAAGAACTTAACCTAAAGACGGTTTGACACAAGCCAAAGAACCTTGAGAACTTTCTTTGTATGCCTCGAAGTACGTCGAGAACTGTTTTAGGAAAATTAAAGCCTTTGGAATAGTTTTAAAAACAAATGATAACTCATTGCAGATAAATCGAGCTAATTTGATTGAGGAACCCATGTGAAACCTTAGGAACTAATAGGAACCCGGGAAACCTATCCATTTTATTTCAAAAACTCATGGAGATAACCTCCTTCCGGGTGCGTCAGTGGTGTTTCTCTTTTCAGGGACACGAAAAACACACAAGATTCTTTCCCAAAGCTTTCGGCGCTGCAATGCGCCTTCCTCAGTGGCTCAGTTACCGTTCGACTATATTTTTTATTTTAGAAAACTTGAGAAACTTGGGGAGCGCATGAGCAACCTAGGGAATCCATACATTTTTCAGAGAACTCATGAGGAGCCGATAGGGAAACCATATATATTATTCAGGAAACCCGAGTAACTCATATTTTTTTCAGAAAACCTAGAACGAATTCGAAGAATCCATATTTTTTTTAGAGAACTCAGAACTCGAACTTAATGAGCTACCCCTTGTTTAAATCACTCGTAAAATCTCAAAAGTGTTTCGTGAAATCTGAGGAATCTTTAGAAGCTTATGGGGAACTAAAGTAACCTTGATAAGGCTTGACAAGAAGCCTTATACTGTTTGCAAAACCAAAAATAAAACAAAAACAATTAATGGAACTACTAAAATCCGCAATCGCGAAACCCGAGAAACAAGAAACCCGTGTCAGTCAGATGTATAAATGAGTTGCCCTTTGGGAAAATGAATGCCCGAAGGAAAAGTTGTAAATCAATATCTTGTGGAAATTACCTTCTTCCTCTTACTCAACACTTGACTCTCACTTTTGAATTAATTCCGTGTTAGCCCAGGTAACAGCAACAAAAAAATGACTCACAGACGGAGGAGAGACGTCGAAAAATAGTGCAAAATCGTAAAAAGTTTTAATTCTGTCCCGCGGAGTCTCTTCGATGGAAATTCCTCACTTCAGACTTAAGTGGTTGAGATGGAAATTGCAGCAATTTGCGATTTTGAGCTTCACATAACAATCAATGTGAGATGAGACAAAGTTCCACCAGGAAATTAGTTAGTAATTGAATTGCTCAGGCATTTACCAAATTGTTTAAAATTTATCTGCACTTTCTACTTTTCGAGACTTGTGTTCGTTCATTTGAAATGTGTGAGCTTTCAAATGAGAAGAAAATGACACAGCTTTTTCACTTTCTCTCACAAGATTTCCACTCCCTGAAGATTTTCCACAATGTATTCGAGAGGGGGTAGTCAATGAGAAATTCAATTACCACAAATTTGGCTCTTTTAATAAATAGAACATTTTTGCTTAGCTCTTGTTTGCAGCAGCTGCTGCAAGCAATTTCGCAAGTGGAGCAATTTGAACTTCAAGAATTCTAACCACAGAGGATGTTCCTCTCAAGATGCCAATATAGAGTTAATTAATTAAACACATTACTGATGCTTCAACTATCATCCATTCAATTGCAATTGAACACGAGTCTATGTCAAAGAAATGTCAATACTAATTTATTAAACAAACAGTTGGTATTCCGAATCAAAATTCATGTAAATATTTACACTTAAGTGAAATTAATAGACTTCACAGTGCTTATTGACAATGAATAATTGTTTAAGGATAACAGGAAGGCCGTTAATGTAAATGATAACCATCAAGTATACATTTGTTACATTTATATAAATACAGAATTTTCAATCATTTTTGAAATTGAATGCCCGTACTTGACATGCATAAACAAACATAAAGTCAAATTTTTGCACAAAGCTTGCCAAAATTGATAAGATGGAAAGGTATCGAATATCATAATAATATTATAATTCTATTCAATGCAAAAATTTTAAATAAAGTAATTGAAAAATAGATTGGTATAAGTTAAATTTTATTTTTAGAAAAATTTAAATAATTCTATTTTGTATTTGTAAAAATAAATTCTAGCAGTTTTGTTTTAGTAGTTCACTAAAATAATTTAATATGCAGGTTCATAAAACGCATTTAAAATTGTCTACCTCTTTTTCTTGATACATTTCGGATATTTTAAATTCTCTAATTTTTATAGTGTTCCAGAAAATAAGCAATTTTTGTGATAACTGGATAAATGAATTTTTATGAAAATGTATTTCCTAAAAAATAAATATGCAACTGCTAGAATAGAGATTTCTACGTTAAAATTTTTATGTTAAATTGAATTCTCAAACACGAAAGAATGTAAAACAAGGTAAATATTTTTTTTAAATTTAATTTGTTTTGAAAAACTACTAGAATATCATTTACTTTGTACAATCGAAACAAGATTATAAGAAAATGGCGTTGACATATTGTAGCACGAATACTATGACCCCTACATCGGTATATGTTGAGATACCTTTCCTAGCTAGCCCCTCGGAAAGGGAGCCCCTATGGTACCATTTCAATAGCCGCGAATCATGATTCCTCACATTTTCAGGGTTAAAGTCCGATTGACGAGCCGATTCGAATTCACTTTCGGGATAATCCATAGGGCGTTAATCAACCACTCCATCTATCGACGGACCCTAACTAAATTATGCCTATGAAATTAGCTGTTGTAGCACCCCTCAGAGTCACCACATCATCCCAATTGAACAGTTATTGATATTGGTGGCTTAAAATAGTCTTCTTCAGGACGAGCTATCTCCTTTTAACTCCTCTAAGCTCAATAATCCTACTACAATGTACAGAGAAAATATCTAACTTAAAACTATCATTTGCAGTGTTGTGGTGAATTGCTAGAATTAGGTTTACTTGATAAAATTATTTTAAAAAACATTTCATACAAAATTAAAAAAGATATATATCGATAATATGGCAAAGAATTTAGAAAAGCCCTTTCCAAATCTAAAACACAAATCATTAAAAAAGTGCTAGAATTCTGCTATTGAAATCTATACACAATATTATTAGCTTCTAAAAAATTGGAAGATAAAGAAGAAAGTAAAAACTATTCGGGTAAAGTAGTACAAGTTGGACAGGGCTTTTTTCTTGATAAATTTAGTACTTCATTTTTATTTGTATATTTTTAATGCTTCAGTTTTATAATTTGGTTCCTCGTGCTTAAATAAAATTAATACTGTTTTTATCAAGAAAAAATCCCTGTCCAACTTGTACCGGCGATTTGTCCAATTTATAACACTATGTCCAACTTGTATCACTTTACCCTACTCCCATTAATTTTCTTGTTATTTTATTGATGGCAACTGCAAGAATTGACCTGCAGAGAATAAGTGTTAAAACCTCTGATAAATTGTGTCTTTTATTTTTAGATTGCAATAATAGCTAGAATTTAATTTACTTTGCACAAAATTTCTGATGGAATTCTAAATATTTAATGCACAGTTAGGAATATAATGATAAACTGCTAGAATTTGTGTAACACAGTCATTTATCCATATTGTCTTTATAAATTTGATCAGGTTAATGGAAGAATTTGAATATTTAAATGTAAGTAAACATTTAAAAAAATGTATATTTAAATATTTATCAAACTGCTAGAATTTCGTTCATATGTTAAAATTAATATAAGATTTCGTAAATTATTAAAGAAAAATGAAGGATTATAAATAAACTAAAGAAATATTCCTCCAATTTCACTAACAATTTAATATCAAACTGCTATAATTCGGCTTTTCCAGTAAAAGTGAATAAGATTTTGTAGTTTTAATTAAACGAATTTAAAAGAGAGTAACAAAAATAATTATAACTTTATCATCAATAAAATTTTCAGAATTTAATATCAAAATGCTAGAACTCCAGTAACCTGAAAATATTTATTAATCATTTTAATTCAGAATCCTTAGAATCTCTTATATATTCTAAGTAACGTAATTGGAGAAGGGAATTTCTTTCAATTATCGTAAGAATCTTGTATCAATGCTTTTAGATTTGTGTTTAATCACATAGGATTAATTAAAATTATTCATTATTCAATTATTTATATTAATTATCATTATTTGTTATTCTTAATTCAAATATGTCAAACTGCTAGAATTAGGTTTTTAATAACTTGTAACTTCAAAAGCTTTTTTTAATATAGCCATTGCACAGTGAACCACGGATTCTAGTTCTTATTGTTCTTCTACACAATATAAATAAAACTGCTAGAATTGGAGTTGCCTATCAGTATCACCCGTATAATCAGTATAATACTAATATGAGATCTGATATCCGAAAGCTAATTTTCATACAGAATATTAATTGAAGTAATTGAAATGTATTTAAAATATTATTCCAAATTAATATGAGACCTCTTGAGTCATAAAAAGCGAATATGACAAACTTCTTAACAAATTTTATGAGTTCTTCCTCATAAAAGTTTCAAAGAACTCTTCCAAAGCATTGAGATTGATATTTCACAGACTCTTGACTTGCACATTAAAAAGGTCTTTCTCAAGAGATTATTATGTTCTTCAGAGTTTAGAATGTCAATCTCCTTTTTGCCACTCACCTGGAATGAATAGCTTTATCATACAGTGGAAAGAAAAGACATGAAATTACCAACTTTCTTGGAATTTTGAAAGTGATATTATCAAGCAGGTCGTATTCCTTTGGATCTACAATTGGAGTGATTCTTGTTGGCGAAATGTGATGCCCCTTTTGCAAAAGGCCATTAATCAAGAAAACGGATTTAGATGAAGGCTGAGGGGATGCGTGACAGAATTAAAGTTCAGTTGAGGGAGATATAGACAATAAGCCAATTACACGATAATTCATTTAAGTTAAACAAAAAGCCACCACCAAGTTGAATTGTACACAAAAAGTTGAGCAATTATTGATTCGGTTGGGCGCCAGAGTGTCATTTCCTGATACTCTGATGTTTATCCATCATTCGTGATATAAGTCATAGCACATTTGGCGGATATTTTGAGAATCCGAAGGCAAAATTGGCAGGAAATTGCCAGAGGCCTTGTCGACGGGTGGCAAATTCCATTTAATAAATGTGAATAGATTATTCTGCCGGCCTGTCGATTAACCATTTATTATCTGGTTTTAGGATGGGGTTGGACTTGCGACGTATAAAGATAAGAAAGTTAGATGAACGATGAGGTTCATTTTTCTCCTGCAACTTTTACACTCCAGAAATGCCATGTTAAATCTCCGTGCATTTGGCTATGGAGGAATTGGATGAAAATTAAAATGATAAATCGTCCTTACGGGGTGACAGATTAAATTGATTAAATGCTGTTGCAAGAAAATTCAACTAGAAATGCGAGAAATGCCTTAAGCACGCATGGTAAAACCATTTATTTTAATCAAATTTCAATTATTCGCATATGATTGAGCATTTGTGCTTCAGTTGTCTTGCAAGACGAAAGACAATTGATTTGATGCCAGTTATATGCAAACAGCAATTAAAGTCAAAGCCACGAAGAAGAGCAATAACTTCAACGTCAAGGCGAGACAATATCCAGGAAGAAATTAAATTGAATTTGCCGAGAGACAATACCATTATTGGTAAATCATGTGCAAATTTACGACGAAATTAAGAACTAAACATTTTCTCACTAGAAGTAATATACCGCTTCTCTAAATTAAAGACTGCTCCGCAAATTATGCAACGGATTTATATTACTAACGAAACCACACGTAGAAATTCTATCAGTTACGACAAAAGAGTGATACATTTTTGGAAATGTTTTAGAAGTCAAAGGTTTAAAAGACTCTAGAGATCGTATTTATCAACCGAAAGGTGTCATGTTTAGCTCATTGGAAAGGCCTTGAAGTTTCTGACAAGACTAAACTGGTTCTAATCGATTAAGTACCGGTAATAAACCATTAGTGAATTTATAATTAATTTTTATCTGAAAATCAATTGCATTACTCCTCAATGTGCGATCTTTTGAATGATTTACGAATCGGTCCAAATCAGTCGCGAACCTGTGAACAGTAAATGATGCAAAAGTACTTTTGAGATACAGCATTTAAAGTCACGAGTTCGAGCATTTCAATATGGTCAATATCGTCAATATTTCAACAGCCAATATCGATATTTTCTGAAATAAGTATTTTTTGTTTGAAAACCTTAAAACATGATTCGCTTAATTAGGTTCATAAAGGCTATCTATGATAAAAATTTGAAGATTGATATCTTTAATTATGGCACATAATCCTCTCGTTCAGTAATAACCTTCCCGATTTGATAGGTCTCTCCGATTGAGATTTATACAGTAGAGTCCCGCTATAGGCCATCGCTCTATAGTCCACAATTTATCGACCGTTGATTTCGAAACACTGATTTTAAGTTAGGTTATGTTTATTAGTACGCGACATGCAATGTTGTCATAATTATTTTAATATTTTTGGCAAACTTTATTGAGTCGTTCTGATAATTGTGATCCATAATGAAGAAAGCGAGGACAAGTACCGCAATCGCAAAGAAAGTGGAAGCCGTCGAGCAATTTCAATACTAAAAGTCGTTGATAATTTTAAAAAATGACATGGACTATAGTGCGAACCAAGTGTCAAATCTGGAACCAAATATAGACTATAGCGAGATTCTACTGTATTGTACCGATTCGAAGGTATATCAGAGAGAACTTACCTAAACAACCATTAGAAGTTCGAACGTTTAAACCGACGAGTTACATAAAAGTGAACAAGATCATCAAAAGAACATTTATTTTAATAAAATTTCAATTAAAATGATTGGCCATCCTGAAATTTCACAAAAGTGCACAAAAATTCACTTTTTAAAGCAAACGTTTGCACACTGTTGTTGACATTATTGACGATTGAATTGTCAAAAATATCGAAATTCAAAATGACAGAACAATTAGCGCTAAAGCGGCGAGTACGTGAACTTGCACCTTAGGGTTACGGTAGATTTTCAAATAAGTTTGGTATGGCTTTGGAGTGGCTTTGCCTCTTCGAAAGCTTTACTGAACGAAACCAAATATTGGCTTTTAGAATTTTCGACTTGACACTTTCAGTCGCAGTCTTTCGTTATCCATTTTCAGCATCTTTTTCTGGAACTTTCTCTCACGAAAACTTGTATTTATGATTTATGTACAGTTACGACATTTGTCGATGAAAAAAATTCTTAGAATATAGGGTAAGATGGAATAATTTGGAATCATGGGTAATTTGAAACCTTGAGATTTCCTAACAGTTTTAGATGGCAAAAAGAAAAAACAACGACGAAGTATTCTCGATTGTAAAGTCTTGTACTTCTTCATGGTTTTCTTTATCTCTTTGGCCATCTATAACAGTGCGAAATTCTCAAGATTCCAAAATAGACATAATTCCAAATTGTCCTACATACAGTAAAAATAATTTAAAATTATTTAGAGTAATATCAACAATTAAAACACAAATATTGAAAAATATAGTTACGTCAGCGGTTTATAGTAACGCAGATATGTAAGAACTACACGTTTATTGCGTACCCCGCCGTCTTGGTATTTATATCCAAACTTTAGCCGAAAACGAAAAAAAGCTCGTTCCTATCACGGAAATCTAATGGAATCTCTGCTTCGTTTGGGCAGGGGCCCATCAAGCCTAATAAAAAGTGAAGATATTTTTCACTTTTCCTTGTAAAAATTTTGCAGATATTTCAGCGCGACTTAAACAAATTTACTCGTAGTTCTTGTATTATTTCGGCGAACATTATGAAATATGTATTTTTAGATAGCTTTTAATGCATGATTTCAAAATATATCAGACTGATAAGTCAATCCTCTTTAGGAAAAAGCTTGCCAATAGTCTTAAGTGCATCTATGCAAAAACGTATGGAAAAATGAAATGTCGAGAAGCCCCTGGTTTGGGTTTATGACATTTTTCAAACTTCAAACTTGCATTGGCAATATGACTACTAAATCTAACTCATGTTTTAAGAATTAATCAACTGACTTAATTCATTTTAATTTTTGGTACGGTCTTTAAGACATAAGCTCTCTTTTCTAGAGAATGAATACACAGCCTCCGTCTAAATTAATTCCTCGATCACCATGAACGTCAAAGTGATTGAATTCGGAAAACCACAAAGCACACCTTTGCTAAATATTACGTGTTAATTGCATCGATTGCCCATTCCGTACAAAACAACTGACAGTAAAATATCATCCAATCCCCCAAAATCCATTGTCCAAGCATTGTTTGCGTGAGCTGATGCACCTGATGAAACAACAAAGGGAATCCAAATAATTCCCGACACTGGAATTGCAGCTTCTGGAGTGGGAGGGTTCTGGGTTTGAACGATGTCGAGGGCGTTCGAGGTTAGTAAATTCCCGACTCTCCCTGGGATTTGTCACACTTGGTGGTTCTGTTGCATTTGCCAAGCCATGCATTCCCATGTCCCAAGCCCAGAGAGACTCCCAGACTCAGAATGGTATTGTCTTAGTCATTTGCGACTCGACGGGTGGTTTCAGGTCTCTCGTGAGACTGCCACGAGCCACATGAATCACCTTGAGGTCTACTTCGGACGATTTGCTCATTATCACCCTGAGGAGTTACAGCACGCGCAAATTTATTGACATTCTCCTCAATTGTTAGCATAAGGCATTTAAATTGCTAAGCACACAAGTGGGAGTTTTATTGCTGTCAAATTAACGGATATGTCCCATAGTAAAATTCTGGGAATTTGATATGACCTACACCATTGAATATAATTTAATAAATTAAAGATGATAGCCTTTCATAAAGACAAAATTTCTAAAATAAAAATCTCAGCAAAAAAAACAATTTAGGGTAAAATGGGGTAATTCGGAATCAATTGTAATTTGGAATCTTGAGATTTCTTAGCAGTTTTAAATGGCAAAAAGAAAAAACAACGAAGAGGAACTCTAAAGTCTTGTACTTCTTCATGGTTTTCTTTTTCTTTTTAACTATTTGAAGCGGTGAAACCCCATCTTACCCTATCGAAGGGAAAAACTTATACTATCTCCTGTATACGGCACTAGGTTTCTTTCATTAGACTTCTACTAAAAATTATTTAAATGGTGTCACGAATAATCCTGAAATACTTGCCTATTTATTTTGCGATACGTCCCATTAAAGGACGTAATATCTTGCACTACATTGTCCACAAACTTCTAACGCCGCCAAAAAATGTAAAATTCGTTTTTGTTTTTAATAAGTCCTAACAGGTTTTTTAACCGTTTTTGATAAATTAATCTAAACTTAATACAATGAGCTAGTTTAGTATATGTATTTAGTAATACACGTCTTGACTTTCAAAAGAAATGATCGATTTTGGAAATATTTATTCTTAAAAGAATTGAAAATTTATGACATATTTTAGTACATGAATATGCTAATTGAGTTTTACGTTTCCAAATGTGACGTTTTTTTAAAGATTAGAAAATTTATATCAAAGCAAAGGATTAAAACTTAAGCGTATTTTTATTTCCACAGAAATATACGATTTTTTTAAAAAAAAATTTCGACAGAAAAATTGGAATTTTAATTCGAATATTGGTTTAGTACATACATGTACTAATTTATATTTGAATTTTTCTAGATATTTTCAAAGTACGACGCATTCTGAAAAAGATTCTTGTTGGAAAAACTGAGAGTCTGGATCATCAGATCCCCACGAATATGCCAGAAATATTTTTTATGAAGGCCAGTCCTCGTGCTATTTTTTTTTTCCAAAAATGACTTCTCTGATTTTTGTTGGTCAAAGTGAAAATATTCATCGTAAAACTCCTTAAAATATGTTGAAACTACCTTCATTACCCAAAACGGAAGGACTGTTTTTTTTTTTTTAATTTCACGCGAACAATCAAGAGCTAAATTAGTACATGTATGTACTAAATTTTATATTTTTCGAAATATGGTACATTATCAATTGGTTTGACCTGGACAAATTGCAACTGAAAATGAAAGGTTCCTGGAAGCAACTTATAGGGTAAACTTATAGGGTTCAAAACCATTTCTAGACGCTTTAACTTTGACAGAAGATTCAACACATTAAGTTCATATTTTTTCTGAAGAGAATAACATAAATTTGCTCCTTGACTCTTCTAGAATGTTACTGTTTAGTGAAAATTCTTTAGATATAATTTGAAAACGTTTTAAATACAAGAAAAATACGCGAGTATAAAATGCTTCTATTGGAAACAAATTAATCCAAATGGAGACAAGGGAAAGTTTCTAATTGGAGACAAACAGTGTAAGTGAAACCGTGTCGAAAGGCGTCCAAAACCTTGTTGAGTTGCTCCTGAGTGCAGGATTTGTTCTTATTCCTGGTCTTTTCTCCTTTCTCATCTAAAAAATAAGAAAATCTCTCCAAAAAAAAATCATATTTCCAGTGTTTGCTATTGAAGCATTTGAAGACCCTTTAGAAAAACCCTTTTTGTTCACGAAATAGGTAATTATTTCATTTGAAAACTTCACGTACCGTTAACAATAAAGATTAGCGCTTACTTTAACTAAAATTAGCTATAAATTATGACATACATGGAAAATAAAACGAATGAACATCAGTTGCTTTATTGTGTTTTTCATTGGAAAACACAATTGGATTGATCGATCTATAAAAAATTCAATGGTGAAAAGGTACACTTTTAATTTTTCTGAGAAATTAAAAAATTAAAATTTGTGAATATGAATGGATTTTCGCTTTATTTGGAGCAAAATTAACTAAATACTGAAACTGAGGTATAGAAAATATATAAATATAATAATTTAGTACTGTATTTATCACGAAAACAATGACGTTTCCATTTAGAGTAGCGAAAAATTTCCATTTGCAGCAGGTTTTGAATTAGCTTAATTTACCCTATGCTAATTTTTATTTTTTTCTAAAATGTCAAATAAATCAAAAGATATTATTTGACTTATTAAAAAAATATAGAGATCAAAATTTCTTTTAGTACATATAATCATTGTACAAATGTGTCAAAAATATAACAATTTTTTAAAAAGAGGTGTGGGCCTCAAATTTAGAAAAACTGGTGTGTTGTACAAGATTATTGGTTTTGTTCTAAAATAAGTTCGAAATAATAACAAAGAAAATTGTAAAATAAAATAAAGAAATTCTTAACCTAAATCTGTCTAGTCTACGTGAGTTTTCAAATAAGATTTTAGAAATCAAAATTTTGAGGATATAAAAAATATCAAAGAATGCAAATGTTCTAAAATCCAGTTGGTTCTAAAAATCAATACATTCTGCCAAACCAATATGAAGATATTTCATTTTAGAGCCCAAAACTTTAATGCAACGCCCCATAACTGGAGTGAAAACGTATTCCAGGCCAAAAATCTTCCAACATTTTCGCAATACAATCTAATGCCAACTAATAAAGAAAATCACTCTATGAAATCTATTGGGGAAACTCTTTCTAGTAGATCTTGGGCGTGTTAATATTCTTTTTGGCTCTGAAAAAGAAACTGCGTTGGATGTTTATCCTTTTCTGAGAAAATCTTCTTTTCTTTCGGACTTTTACAGACGGAACTATCGCACAATCTGCAGCAATTGTCAGAAAAAGCCAGATCAACGACAGAATTCATCCAGCGACTGAAAGGGATGAGTGACAAAGTGACTGTAAGTCTTTTTTTTTATGTTGATGCAACAAAATAATAATGACTTAGGATAGTGTGTCCATAAAAGGAAGAAACAGAGATGGGATTTGAGAGTAAAAAAAAAATGATAAAATGACGATTTTGCAGGATTCTTGTATTGAATTCGAGAGATTGGTGACGGCACAATGTGAAGCACTAATCCAGGCAATTCATGATCGCCGGGAATATCTCTTGGAAGCAATCAGGCGGGATAAAGACACTAAACTGCGGATACTTAAAGTAAGTTTAAATCCTTGAAGGGTTAGTGGAAGGGGTTGGGTGTAAAATTAATCTTCCGCTTGGATGAAATTTGTGAGGAAAACTACCGGAAAATCTTGCTAAATTTTAACACCATCTTTCCGCTTTTCATGTGCTCTGGGGAATATTCTGGGATTTAGGAACAGCAAACAAGTTGTACGGGAAAATTGCAACAAACAACAGGATTAATTCAGTTCTGTATAGAAGCTCTCAAAGAGACTGATAGTGCAGCATTTTTGCAGGTATCTCCCAGTCACATTTTCTTTTGTGTATCTTGTAGATTTTCAATCAAAAGTGTTTCCCTTTTCTTTATTGAAAAACCCTCCCCATGCCCCACGTCACTTTGTGTCCTGGCCATGGGAAAACACTCAGGTGGGAACGATGTTGATACACCGTGTTGCCAATACGGATGTTACATGGCATCAAGAGGTGACAAATGCAGCTCCTCGTGTTTCACCTATTGTGGACCTAACACTGGATGACACACCACTCCTGCGAGCCATTGACAATCTCAATTTCATTCAGATGAAGCGTAAGTTTATCTCCCAGACTTAAGCCATACATTATTCACAAACAAATGCATTTTTCAATGTTCTCTCTGTCTCGATGTTTGCAAGCAGCATCTAAAGATGGTGAGGAAAGAATACCAGCAGGTGATCATCATTTTAATCTTCCGCACCAAAAGCCATTGAGCACTCACAAAAATTAACCTCATTTGAATATTTTTCAATTGATTCTCAAAGTGTGAAGATAATGGGAGGTTTATTTGCTGCACTTGCACTGTTAAAAATCGTTTTCAAAGACCCTTTGATAGACTATCTGCGATATTTTATTTAGTAGTTTACTAACAAAGAGATTTAAAAACAAAACATTTTCTGGAAAATAATATAAATTTCACTGCTTATTTAAAGTTTTGTAGGGACGTGGTTTTTTCATGGGTGTATCCCATTAAAACTCTTTGTATATTCAAATAAATGGTGATTTGTTGGTTGAAGCTCTTGTAGAATAAGTAAATTAAAAATATTAACAGGTAGGAATTATTTTGGAAATGAAATTTTTTGCAACATAAAATACTTTAAGAAGAAATACCTTTGTATTTCTTCGACAATGTTATAAATATTTGATTCTCTGAAAGAACATAGGGTCGTCTGATGGTCCAAACAGTGTTGGAACTCAGGATATTTCAGATTAAAATAAATTACAAGATAAAAGAAAATCACTTTAATTTCTACGATACATTTTTCTTAGTGTTGCATAAAAACCTTAGGATAAAATGAAAAAAAAGTCCGTCAAGTGATCAATATTCTAGTACTATCACTCAATTTTTTATCGCAAAAATATATATATAAAATATAATTTACTAATAAATATATTAGTTATCAATTGTCTTTTTCATTGCTAAATTGAAAAGACAAATTTTAAATATAATAATTTTCAAACAAAAAATAGGAATATTTCAGACATTTTCAGACTATGGCCTCAATTCTGAGACCAAGATCAAGTTCAAGAAAATTTCAAGATTTTGGTATTCTGAAATCAAAAAATCAAAATCAAGATGTCAAATCTGTCAAATGTCTTGGAATCTTGAAATCCAAGCACAAACCGTGTGGATATCAAGATTTGTAATTCTAGAACTAATATTTCAAGATTTCAAGACGTAAAATTTCTTGTCTTCTTGAAATAATTCCAAAAACCTCTCGGAGGTGCTTGGAATTTTCAAGATACTAACAATTTGAAGAGTTTCATGCGGAAATCGTTTTTGATGAAGAATGTTTATACAAGAGATGATACAAAAAGAGAATGACTATGAAAAATACTATGTTTGATCTTGTAATTTAATCGTAATGGTTCAAAGCGTTCTAGATGTACATTTTAAAGTACAACACCCTGAGAATACCTGCAAAAGAATGACATCTTTCATAAGCATTTTAGGGTTTATCACACGTCACAAGTTTTGTGTGCACTTCTTTGATTCCCGATAATATCCTATCATATATTATTTAATACAACCTATAATTATTTTTTCTAATTTATATGGCGAAATTTCAATAAATTCGGCAAAGAAGTAAAGATATTGGTCAGAAATGACGTTTAGTTAAGTGTGGAAAATCTTGAAATATTGGTTATTACCTAAGACATTTTAAGTTCCAAAAAATGCTTCGCGTCAGAATATGAAATCTTGATCTTGGAAATATTTGACAGCTTAAAATTTTGATCTTGATCTTGATCTCAGAATTGAGGCCTATATTTAGAAAAAGATATTGCATCGTACCGTAGATTCAGGTGACTCTTCATTCCAAGATTGATTTTGTACAACTACTTGTAAGCTTTTCTTTAATTCAAGCACTTTAAGAATGGTCTTTATTGATCAGATGTAAGAGATCGGATCACTGAAAGCCGTTCTTAAAAGTGGTGCAATTATAGAAAAGCTTAAGAAAAACAGGGGTGCAAAGTCACGCCCGCAGTGCAAAAGGTTATAAAAGTTTCTTTTTCTCAAGTGAGTTCGATAAACAAAATTACACAGATTCCAAATATGTATATAATCTCAAAATCGCAAAAATTAAGTTACGACAAACGCTTTTTTAATTGACGAATTGTTCCCTGTCAAACAGGTGTTCTCTCGACGCTAAGTACCTTTGACCAATGACTAATCTACTTTAGTCAGTCAATAAATTAAATTTAATCAAAAAACTATTAGGGGAAGGTTGTGCAGCTTCGTGTGGAAAAAGGTGTCCAAGATTTAAGATATTTTATTGAATTCGACATAAACCGAATAAATTATACCACTATTTAAAAAAAATCTCTTTCTATTGGGTTGAGAATTCAACCTCACAAAATTCCTAGAAATCCTTGGATTTTCCTTTACAGGAAAATGAAAGTTTAGTGGCGATTTTTACGAAATTACACTGGTTTGCTGAGCTTCGTACATTTTGCTCACTTATGTAGGCTTTATTTTCCCCGGAAACATTACAGCGAACACAAAAATATACGTATCACTGCCTAGATGGAACTTTCATCTACTTGTTTTTTTCACCATTTGTAGGAGGTATCACGCATTAAAAATCAATTTTATGCTATTTTTCTAATATATGTTTTTTGACTTTTGGGAAACCATTTTTGCACTGCATTCTGACAGTCAGTTAACTGCTCGGTTAGATGTGATTCGCTCATAATCATCACACCTATTGTAAGGGCCTTGAGAGACATGAGGATTAGCCGAGAGATGGCTTAGCGAAATTATATAAGAAATAATGGTTAATCTACATTTCCATCATTTTCTACTAAGTTGTCTCTCGGCTTAAGTCGTAAGTGTGTCTAGGGCATAATCCTCAGATTTTCTCTAGCACCTCCAATCGATCTTACAGAACATCTTTTGAGTGTGGAAAATTCTGTTTGAAAACTTTGGATGAAAAATGGATTGGATGAAAAATACACAAAACGCACCACATAGGCAATAAAAGAATCACATATAGCATAAGCAGATTTAGGCCTAATTTTTGATTTGACAGATGAAGTAAAACAAAATCATCTGATAAAATCTCTGATAGGGAAGTGCGTGTTTTCCTTCGAGATTTTCGTGAAAATTGTTTAATATCCCAATATTCTTGTAAATTTATTCAGTGGAATCTCTGATGGGTTAAATACTCCAGAGCGGCGTGCTTAGAGTGGCCCAAGATAGTGAGGAATTCTAAAAGTCGGTGGTCAATAATTTTGACATATGTTTTTACGAAAGTGCAAAATTCAATTTTCCTGAGCTGCAAAGGTGGTAATCTTTGTGAATTTTCCTCTACCCACAAAATGACTCCTTTCCAGTCAAAGATATTAACGGTAAATTTTAACCCTGATAAACCGTCTATAACTTGGAATAGTTGTTTTTTTCAAATAAGCACTTGAAGTATGTAAAAATGCATAAAATATTACACATCAGAATTACGATTTTAGGCCCATTTTTTATTTTTGCCTTTTGGTCCCATGAAAAAAGGCCCAGGCTTCCAAGTTTGTCAGGAAATGTGAGATGTAGGACTAGCTATTAGAATATATGACCATGAATGAAATTCATTTAGTAACTTGGGAATAAATCATCTTTCACTTAAGCTGCAACATTACAAAGCTGCAAAATCTTCCCCTACTGAGATATCCAGAGACAGTTAATTTTAATAATACACTCAAGTTCCTCAAATATGAGCAACGGTTGAATTCAAATGTAAAGTTTGATATTATGTGAAGAAAGTTCTGCTCAAAGGCTTAACTATATAAAAATATTTTTCTCTGGTACTTTCTCAATATTATCATAAATACCTATTAACTTCCTCGACAAAATACATTTATTTAATAATAAATTAAATATAATTATAAATTCTCTAAAATCAATTTTTATTATTTTAGGTTAGGTGCATTTCACATAAATTTCCTTAAGTTTTTGAAAATATTGTCTCATCTATGTAATCTATACTCTCAAAATGTTTCTATTTGAAGAACTTAACTGTATATAATTTCTAATTTAATTTCAACTGCCCATTTACGTCAAAACACTGTCGAAACTTCTTTTAGTTATTCGATTTATTTTGTACAATTAGGCGTTGTACTTCAAAAGCATAAATTACAAAGTAATGTTTCTTAATATCAGCAGACATTTTAAGTGAGTCAAGAACTTCGCGAATTTGTCCTTTCTTTGCCCCACTCCACTTCAACTTAATTAATGTCTTATAAACTTTTCTAATCCTCCTGGTCACATTCTGTAAACACCAACTAAATTTATGTCGCAAAGTTATTGTAAATGGGGTAAATTTCATTGGTGGAGCTTACTGATGAACTTTGCCCCAACATGTGGCCAGGATTTATTTTCCACAAATTTTCAATTGAGGTTGATTTTGAGGGATTCCAATTTGTGCGTGAAGCTTTTAAAGTCCATCCATAGGCCCCATGAATCCTCATTATTTGACCATATCCTCCTGTTCTTCTGTTTCAGCCCCACTGGCACCAGGGATAATCCCGGAAGACTGTTCGGCAGAGAATAATTCAGTGACTGTGGCGTGGCAGGCACCAAATCACTCATTTGTCGAGGGATACGTCCTGGAAATGGACGATGGCAATGGTGGTGATTTTCGCGTAATGTCACTATGAGCAATTTTCCGTCGCAATGTTTAATCAAATCAATAATTTACAGGAAGTTTACTGCGGCAAAGAGACCATTTGTACCGTGGACGGACTCCACTTCAATTCCATGTATAATGCACGTGTGAAAGCGTTCAACAGTACCGGCGAAGGGGAGTATTCCGAACTAATTGGACTCCAGACTGCCGAGGGTGATTATTTATTAAATTTTCAACTCTCCATGACCCCCTTCCCTCCCTTCTCATTTGGCAAGTTGGTAGGGTGCGGATTTTCCATCTAGGTGCTATCTATCCTTGATTAAATTTAACCTCCAAACCCCTTAAGAGGAAGGAGAAGATGGTTTTCCCGCCAAAAAATCCTACCCCATCGATCTTCTACGCACTTCTTCACAGTCAATTTATCCTGGAAGGCATTTCGTGGCAAAAATCAAATTTTTTACCAAGATTAAATCCATAATGAGCCTTCAATGGTGGAGGCGTGCATAAAAGCGCGAGGGTGGAATAATACACTCTGGTGCAAAAAAAAAGAAGAAGAGGAGATGATAAATTACTTTTTTCATGGATACATGAATTCTTTTACTCCCTCACATTCTTCTGTATACTTTAGAACATTCGGAATTTTGGCTTTCGGGATTTTGGTTTTCGGGATTTTGGCATTTTCGGGATTTTGGCCTTTTCGGGATTTTCGCGTTCGGGATTTTGGTTTTCGGGATTTTGGCTTTCGGAATTTTGGCTGCCACCATATAAGGGCCACCATGTTCTCATATAAGGGCTAAGGGGGCATAACCAAAATCGAAAGTTTCTGACGGTATTCCGTTATTTCCCATGAATCTAATGAATTCCTAATAAATTATTTGATTCTTTCAGTGATTCAATGCGCTATTCCTTTATTTCGAATTATTCCACCTGTGATTTTGTATATTCCTAATGCAAATTTTGCTAAGTTTTAATGATCCCGTATAAAGCCGAATAAGAACAATAGACCAACGAGGGCTACTAATGGCTAAATGATGTAAATTCCATGGTTCCATTTGATTCTAAGGATTCTGTAACTGATTTCATTTGAAATTCTATCAGAATATTTCGAATGATTCTGTAGATGTGGATTCTAGCAGAAAAAAGTGTCGGTAAACCCTATTTGTTTAACCCTCTGTTCTCATAAATGAGTTTTCACGAGTTTTCCAAATTCATATCCAAAATTAAAACTAAAATTAATGGTATTCCAAAAAGTGGAATGTTTGGCCGATGCCTTATAATAAACTAATTTACAAAGACTTTTAAATGTAAAGTGTACCGGTAGATATGTATTTCTTGAGTTGGAAGGATTAAGAGGGATATGGCACCTCTAAGCCAACTAGGCACCACACCTTTTACCACTCAGCCAATTTCCTAGAGGCCCCTAGAGAGACCGAAATCCACATCGCCTTCTTATCCGATCGTACTAGTTCCCTCAGCTCTCCAGTTTATAGATACAGTGACAAAGACCCGAAAACTCTAAATCCCGAAAGCTACAATATAAGAATAGAATATAGAACACTTATTTTAATCACAAAATTGGGTTCATCGCTCTTGCAAACTACTACAAAAAAAATTAAAAATGGAAAAAAGAAGCCCAGAAGACAAAAAAATCCTTTCTGCAGATTCATTCAGTCTGAAAAAATACCGAATCCTATCCGCAGACCTACGCAGGTCACTAGGAATTGAGTTGTAGGGTGCAATACCTTTTGCAAGTAATGACCGATCAAGGCAGTCAGAAGACTCGACAGGTCACTCAAAAAGTAACAAATGAAGCAAAAACAGCACAGCTGTGGAGTTGTGACCAGAAATTCCGAATTCTTAAAAGTACCATTAGATTAAATTACAGTGGGGGCGGTTCCTCGCAGAACCGCTGCACTCAGGCTTCCTTTTGTACCCATTATGCATCCCCGGTTTTAAAAGTATCATAGTAACTCCCAGGATTGCACCCGCGCTTTCTAGACACACAGGAATTTTTATGTGCTTTTGGGTAAATATTCTACACTCCTTCAAATGTTGTCCTTATCAGGATTTTGACCATTCGGGATTTTGATTTTATGGATTTGGGCGTTTCAGGAGTTTAGATTTTCGGGATTTTGTATATTGGATTTTCGGGATTTTGGCTCATTCACGATTTTCGTTTTCGGAGTTTTGGATTTTCGGGATTTCGGCATTCGGGGTTCGGCTTTTCGGAATTTTGACTTTCGGATTTTTGACTCATTCGGGATCTTGGTTTTCGGAAATTTTGCTGTTCGGGATTTTGATCCATTCGGGATTTTGACTTTTGGGATTTCGACCGTTTCGACCCATCCAGAATAATTTATTTTCGGGATTTTGGCGTTCGATATTTTGGCTTCCGAGATTTTGGATTTCAAGAGATTCCCCAGAAAAGCTATGCAAGCCATTTGTGAGGAGGCGTCGCCCTCGGGGCAGACATAGGACAAGGTGGCTGAATCAAATTCAGAATCTTGCTTTGGACCGCCTTGGGATTGAACCTGAACATCTTTCTGCAGTGGCGGAGGATCGACAAACGTGGGCTGTTAAATTGGATGTCATAGGCCCGCGCCCCATTGGGATAAGCGGTTTAAAATTATGATGACGATGATGATATTTTGGCCACCAAAATTTTCAATACACTTATAAAAAACTCCAGATCAATTAATTTCAAAATTTTGATTTTTTTGCAGTTTTCAAGATAATTCGCAAATACGAAGCTCGATGAACGTGTATTCTAAAATATTAATAAAAGAGAAAAACTGTACTAAATATAGTTTAACCGAGACACAAACCTTTGCTCATAGTTTTGTATTAATTCTTTTATTCTTTTTTTTTAATATTCTTGCCCTACAATATCTTTCCATTCACTATAAGCAAACTTATACACTATGAATTTACCTTTGAGAAAAGGAAAAATGTGAAATTTTGACGATGACGGTGACAATTTGACGATGAGAGTGATTCTTCCCTAAATGCAAATTTTCCCATTTTGCAAAGAAGAATAGTAAAGGGTTAACAATCGAATATAATTCAAATACACCCAACTTTCCGGACTAAGTGTGTACTTAAAAAAAAACGCTCAACATGGAAGAGAAAGGCAAACCCGGAGAAAGTAATGTCCCAAAGGGAATTAAATTGAGAAAATAAATTCAATCGCTCTTTCAACCCGCATCCTTCCGACTCTCCATGAGTTTAGGGCCACAAAAAGCCCCATGCTGTGGGGGGTCAAAGCAAATGAATCGTCCCAGATGCCATTAACTTGCATTTCTTCCCCGTATCCTCCATTCTCTAGTTGCCTGGTTCACGTTCGACAGCCAGTTAAGTGGTGGTCCGTGCTCGGGATTGAACTTCAGCAATGACAACGCCACAGTTTCAGCTGACGGCTGGGAGCATAGGGTGGCCCTGGGATCAGTGGGATTCTCCCGTGGTGTCCACTACTGGGAGTTTACTGTCGACAAGTACACTGCAGACACGGATCCGGCCTTTGGAGTGGCGCGTATCGATGTGGCCAGAGACAAAATGCTGGGTGAGTCCTTTTTTCAGCTACTTTGAATTTGCTATATTTGGCATTCGGAACAAATGTCGGTGGCTTGTGAAAATTGTCTGAAATTCAATGGCATGGCCGGGAGTGTCTGCCCTGAATGGGGAGGGGACATCGAGAAGGTCATGCTAGAGCTTTAATGCGAAAATTCATCAATGTGATAGCTCCACTGGGGCTTCTGTTTAATGAACTTGACGTACCCACGAGAACCATTGTTACATTTTAGCAAATGAAAAATAGTTTTACCCAGCTATTCTTTCATTTTATAAAGTTTCCCAAATAGAGAAAGATTAGGGAAAAATCCAAATAAGTTTATGGTAGGTGAAATCCTCTTCATATAACCGAGGAGTGCAAATGCCATTAAGGATTTAAACAGCGAGTGCATGAATTTAATAAAAAAGAAAAGAAAATATTTCGATTAATCGGATTAAAACGATTAAAATGAACTCAGACTTTCTATAAAGTTTCCCTTTCAAGATTTAATACCATCTAAAACCTTTAATTTTTCAATTCAAGTATTTTTGTGGCACATATAAAATAAGAAAACTTTTTTTTGAGATTAATGGGATTGTGGGATTAGAGTATTAAAATTTAAAATAAATTCTAGCATCTTGTTGGATTCTCTTTTAGCTTATTTTGAGATTTATCCTTGGATTTATCATAAAACATTTTGGGATTCATAGTGTTGTTATTTTTTGGGATTGATTTTAGTACATATCGTAATAAATTTTATGACATTTTGGGATTGAGTTTAGCATATCTTGGAATTAATTTCAAGACTTCTTGTACTCTGAAAAAAATGTTTCGTCAAATTAACAAGACAAGTTTGTAAAAATGTACAGAATATGAAAAAGTTTTGTCAAATCGGCGGCCAACTGGATCTTGTTAAAAGTTTGTCAAAAGGGTGTTTTTCTATATAAAATGCAAGGAAAAGTTTTGTCAAATTGGTAAATAACATCCTTTTGACAAATTTCAACAAAATCCGTTTGTTCATTCAACAAGACATTTTTTTTCAGAGTGGAATAAGTATTAGTTTAGGAATACTTTCAGATTGACTTAAGTATACTCTAAAAGTGATTTTAGTACATTTGGCATTGGTTTTAGTACATTTTGTAAATGATTTGACAAACACTTGGAGGCCATTAAGGTGTATTTTAGGACTGATTTATTTTGGGATTAATTATATAGGGGGGGGGGGGAATTAGGATTTTCACCAATTTTTAAATGTAATTGAGTCATATCACAATGTAATTCAGCTTCTCAATCCGTTTGTGCAGCTAAATTATATCACGATAAGGTTAAATTTTATTTAAAAATAGGTGAAAAATCCCAATATCAAAGGTGCCCCAGCTTCAAAGGTGCCCCACTTCCCCCTATTGGTATTGTATTTTTTTTAAAGATTTTGTAAATGATATTATTTTATAATATTTTGAAATTGATTTTAGGACATTTCAGTTTAGCATATTTCGGGGTTAATTTTGAAACATTTTAAAATTTAATTTTCGAAAATTAATGTGTACTTAAATTACTTAACAGATTTTGGCATTGATTTTAGTACATCTTGTAAATGATTTGGCGACATTTTAATTTTGAATAAGATCTATTTTAAGATTTATTTATTTTGGGATTGTTTTTTTTGGTTTTGTGACTGGTTTTAGCATATTCTTTGACATTAATTTTAGTACATTTTGGGATTGAATTCAACATTTTTTGAGATTATTTTAAGGATATTTTGGTATTAACTTTCAGAAAATATAATATTGGTTTATGAAGACTTTCAGATTGATTTAAAGTTACACTCTAAATTATTTTAGCACATTTTGGCATTGATTTTTGAAATTTTTAATTTATTTAACGACATTTAGGTAAGATTAATTTGAGGTGTATTTTGGAATAATTTATTTTGGGATTAATATTAATATATATTGGGATTGTTTTCTATTTATATTCTCCAACTGGTTTTTTTGAGCGTATTTGAAGACTTACTTTAGGAAATTTTGGGATTACATTAGGGATATTTTGGGATTCATGTTAAAACATATTGTAAATGATTTTAAGAATGACATTTTGAGATTATCAGGTTATATTCAAGGTTATATTTTAGGATGAACTTTAGCTTATTTTGAAATTAAATTTAATATCTCTTGGAATCAAAATTGGGATTCTTTTTTTTTAACATTTAGGAACTTTTTTGGATTATTTTGGGATTTATTTTTGACCATTTTGGGACTGAAAAAAATTTGTCATTTTAATTTTCATTTAAATATAATTTTAAGTTTGATATTGAGACATTCTGTGATTCATTTTAGTAAATTTTTGTATTTATTTTAAGAAATTTTGTTATTAATTGAATATTATTAAACGATTAATAAAGGTATAATTTGGGATTCGCTTTTGTATATTTTAGAATTTATTTTGGTACATTTTGATATTGATTTTACCATATTTTGGGAGTGATTTTAGAACAATTGAGGCGCTCAGAGCAAAAAAATCTAAGTCGTATGCATTTCCCTATTAAAATAACGTTTTGTATTGCCCTGAGCTCCTCAATTTAAGATTAAGTTTGGTATATTTGGGTTAAAGTGTTGTATGTAGTACATCTTTGAACTGATTTAAAGATTTCCTCATCTTGATTGTGTATTTTGGTATTTATTTAGGGACATTTTAAAAGTGGTTTACGCGTATAATCGGATTGAATTTAGCTTCGACGATTAACAGATATGAAGAACGTTAAAAATTTTTATTTCCATTCTGTGAGTTATTTTTCCTCTATTTTTGTAGAATTCTTTAGATTAATTTATAATTATGTAAGCAATGTATTCGACATATGATAACAAATTGAAATAGACCATATCATCAAATGCATTGATACTTCCCTTCGACTTAAAAAGTAGAATACACGTAGATGTTTCGTGTTGTAATTCTAGGTAAGGATGACAAGGGATTTGCAATGTACATCGACAGACAACGTTCCTGGTTCCAGCACAATTCAGTGCACGAACGACGAGTTGAAGGTGGAATTTCCACAGGAAGCACAATTGGAGTACTTCTGGATCTGGAGCGGCACGTCCTGAGTTTCCTGGTGAACGAAATGCCTCAGGGTTCAGTTGCTTTTCGTGATCTCTACGGTGTCTTCTATCCCGCCGTCAGTGTCAATCGCGGTGTCACCCTCACCCTGCACACTGCCCTCGATGCCCCACAAATGGACTATCGCCACTAAAGTTTCCAATCTCAAGCAAAATTCATCCCTCATCTCAATGTTTCAAAGAGCCCAAAATACAAAACACTGAACGAATTTATCGCACTAACTTCACCCAACATATCTCCAAGACATTTTCGCACCACGGAGGGAAGATTCAGCTGAATTTCCTCGCATGAAATTGAAGGGGAAATTAAGTTAAATTCAATCACAAGCGTGTAAATACCCGTGAAAACATCCTTCATAGCAATTTCAAACCTACCCCTCTGCCATCCCCATTTCTCCCAAAATATCGAATTGAAAATCAAAATTAACGTCGTGAAAGTGAAGATGTTATATAAAACCGTAACGAAATATTCAATAGAACGAAGATGGAAAATTCGTTAAGAAAAAAATAGTTAAATGTCATGAATCAGTGTAATATCAAGACACCCCAAAAAATAGTCATAGAAATGAGCGTTTTATGTAATACAGCAACATCACACAAGTTTTCTTCATTCCGTGGATTATTTTTTTCAAAACTGAATAAAATATTTCTCAAGAAAAAGCAGAATGGTTATTGGATCATTTTGAATTGTTTTGTACAAATTATGATTGTATTGAATAATCATATTTAGTAAGAAAGTGTAATTCTATTTAAATTAACTTAATTATTATAACTAACAAGAATATACAATGCATAATATATAAATGTATTATATAATATATTATAAAAAAAACAATAAACAATTTCAATTATAAAATTACAATCTTCCCATTATCATCGGGTTTATAGAGTTTACGTCGCTGATAGATTTTGGTATTTAAGGTAAGTTCAAAGATTTTTTTTTAAATAATCTATCGTTCTATGGGAGTGTTAGGGCCCAAATATAAATATACTCAGGGTGATCCTAGAAAATATTTAGCTTGTAAAATGCAGCGCGAAAGGAAATTTAAGCAAAAGAACTTTTACCGATGATCCTAAGCCCACGGTATATTACAGTTTAGAATAAATAAGAACTTTGTTTTTTCTTTTGAATTTTTTTTTTACTTATCTCGTCGCAATGCTAAGAGAGGTGACCCTATTTTTGTGATTAATAAATATTATTAGGGGAATGTTGGTATGGTTCGCACAGAGTGAACGTTCAAACAATGCAAATTTTCTCTTTGTTTGCAAATAGATAGTTCGTCATTTCTTAGCCATAAGATGTATATTAGGCCATGAAACGAGATGAGAAATGCTAACTCAGCTCTTTACTAACAAAGAGAAAATTTGCATCGTTTGAAGGTTCTTTTTGTGCGAACCATGCCTACATTCCCCTATTATTATTATTATTAAATCTATACTGAAAAAATTTACAGGTTAAATATTGTCTAGGATCAACCTGAGCCTGTTTTGGCCCTATCTCTAGTCACAATTTTACTTAGGAATAAATGGTTTTAAGCTTTTTACCCTTTTTACCTTACAGTTAGAAAAACAGAAATTTTAAAACAATTTCACCAAAAGTAAACTAAAGACTTCCATTTTATGCTCTAATTGACCCCGTCTCCCCCTATAAAAACATTATCTAGCCATGTTTAGTTTTTTTGGTTTTTCTCTAAAATCGGCTCAAGCGATTTCTTTCATTTTCAGATATGCTAGCTGAGAGTCTTAACAATCTCAGTTTTGGAGGTAATCCAAAACCATGCGAACATTTTGTCCATAGACATCTATGACCAAATAAATTTTCGACATCGAATTTTCGAAAATTAAATTTAAACCACTTAGGGGAATTTCCCAAACCGAGTTGCTTACATATAGATTTTTTGGAAAGGTTTTGAAATTTACAACCCACCTGCACCAGACTTGGTCGATAATAAATCTCAAATAAAGCCCATTTTGTTTGAAAATTTTTATTTATTGTTCAAATATCTATATTTTTGATCTTGAAGCTAAACGGTAAAAGAGAGATATTGACTTTCGGTCTTCAATGACACTCCTCTTCGGTCGGAGCAATGTTTTTGAGGTTTTTCTCCGAAACGATTTCAGCCATTTCTTTTATTTTCGGATATATTTTGGAGGTAGTTCATGCGGACATTGTTTTTATCCATTGACACCTATGACCGAAAAAAATTTCGACATCGGATATTCGAAGGTCAAAGTTAAATCACTTTGGAGAGCCTATTTCTCAACCGATTTGCTTAGATTTCAAAAGTAAAACGAAAAGGATAATTCATGGAGAGTTCTATCTCATGGATTCGAGCATTTCACGAGACCTTTTATTTTCTGTAATATCGGATATGAGACCGGGGAGAGCTCCCCGGTCTCCCCTATGTAGTTTTAACATGCGAATCGAACCAAAAAGATGAGCGTTGTATGGTCAGTACTTTGTTCGTTTGCAACTGAGCTGAGGTTTCCTAGATAGCGCTGTAAATAAGCTTACTAATAAGTTTAATAATTAGTGTATGTTAACTGATGCTAATAAAAAAAAATGCTAACTGATTTTATCTTTTACCATACGCTTTTCCCTTTTCTGAAACTTATGAACAATTTATCAAAATGCTATCTAAACGTCATACATTCTTGATTCAATCTCGATGACCCGAACGAATATGGCAATAAAATTGATTTTGAACTCTAGCAAGGCCAAAGACCTTCTAAAACTTTAATTCAATTGTTCCTAATTAAATTTCAAACGTGATATACGAGGGGTGGTTCAAGGGTTATTTGAAAAATTTTAGCTCTTGATATAAATTGCAAATTCTTTCCGCAACAGTGAATGCACAAGAGAAAAATATTGTGGTCTTTTATTGTGCCAAAAAACTTCACTAGAGTAATTTGATGAAGTCAGAGAAGAAAAACATATCAATTCTATGGGGTGTAATAAATTTCAAATATGCAATCCAATTACTTTCCCCTTCGAATTTTATCCTGGTAACATTCTCTAGTTCTCTGTATCCCAATTTAAATGGTTTCGCATGACAGAATTCAGTATCTGGTGACACAGTCAGACGTTTTTACCCAGAATTTCCCTCCAAACTAACATCAAAGACATTATCCCCAAAAAACTGAAGAGGCTGTAGCAGAAAACAGAACAAACAAGTCAGAAATTCTCAATAGTATCAAAGCTTCCCCCAAAGACGCATCAAATGAAAAAATCCCAGAAATATTGGCAAAACTATAATGGATAAAATATGGAAAATAATCGACAATAACAATATTTTTCCTCTGCTTCATGGGGATATTGACGTGAGGATTGGATCTTCCCAATTTTTTTTCCCGTCACAAAACGAGCGACATTTTTGGGGAAGAAAAAGGTATGTTGTGTAAAATGGAAATTGTCGTACATGCTGACATTTATGTTTTACTCCAGTTCGACGGTTATCCTGATATATGCACCCCTGACAATATTTGGAGCTTCCACCCCCATGATTCAGTTCACCATCGCAACAATATAAGAACTTGTAGAGGAATATTTTAGGATTCACAAGTGAATTTTTGCTCCATCAAATAACCTGTAGGGGATATCAGGGATGCTTTGAATAGTAAAAAAATGTCAAAATTCAGAGAGGAATTTATGGTATCCTTGTGAGGATTAAAGGACTTTTACCGAAAAATACCATCGACTTATCTCTCTAAAAATATCACATAATGGGCAATGTTCCTTTCATTGTGACCAAAAATATTTCCTTTTTATAAATTTGTCTAAATATAAAAATAGAAATTTTGCTAAAAAACATGTTAAACTTGAACAAGAGAATTTAATTCATATTGATTTCTCCAAATGGTTTTGTTCAATTGAGTTCTGAAGAGCTTAATGCTTGGTAAAATTTCAAATCAAAACGATGCAAACCATGTTGATTTTAACACTCTGCAGTAGTTCCAATCTTTCAATAGACCATGAATTAAAAAGGAAAATAGTAGAATGAAGCTTGGAAGAGGCAAACTGAGAATGATCCTGTGTGAAAATCCCTTGTGTGTGCAATGTGGTAAAATTCTCCCAGAATTAATCTCCTTTTTCACTCTCTGGGTCTGCTTTTCCGGGGGCCAATTGACACAGAGTCAGAGAGGTAAAAGTAGCAAAAACAACAATTTATATGGCATGGGGGTCATGTGGGGATGGTATGTGGGAAAAGTACAGTGATGATCAAACAGAAGAGACAAAACATTTACAATTTAATGGGATGAAATTTGCCTTTGGCAGCGTATTGAGCTCAAAGCATTCCTCCATGATATGTTGCTATCATGGTCACCTCCCCAGAAAACCTCTGGCGGGGCCCCCCTTGGAAAATTTTCAGCTTAGACCACCAAATGTTGAGCACCGTAATGACTGACAAACAAGGTAGTGTTTTCGATGTAGCCTTCTGGAAGAAGGAACATCAAATATTATTTCAAGGCGAATACCAAGAAAAATAGAGTCCGTGGATGTGTAAACAGAAGATTCAGTCCTTTGTAAGTAAGGGTGAAAGGGCTGACCCAAGTGGCAAAATATGGTAACTTTTACGTAAGTTTATCGTCAGGGCATAATAATGACAGTTAAAATCCCGAAAACCTTTAATCCTTTAACGACGAGACACTTTTTACGGACTGAAAATCAACAATAAATATTTAACCGATAAACAAAATCAATAAAACGTCTTACAACTGACTTTCGAAAATCCAAGAGATTCTGATTCGATGCATTTTTACCTCTACGAGCGATAGAGACAAAAATAGCCAAAAAATTTAAATAATTTTTCTGACAATACAGTAGAGTCTCGCTATAGGCCATCGCTCTATAGTCCACAATTTATCGACCGTTGATTTCAAAACACTGATTTTAAGTTAGGTTATGTTTTTTAGTATGCGACATGCATAATTATTTTAATATTTTTGGCAAACGTTATTAAGTAGTTGTGATAATTGTGATCCACAATGAAGAGAGCAAGGACAAGTACTACAATCGCAAAGAAAGTGGAAGCCGTCGAGCAATTTCAATACTAAAAGTCGTTGATAATTTTAAAAAATTACATGGACTATAGTGCGATCCAAGTGTCAAATTTGAAACGAAATATGGACTATAGCGAGACTCTACTGTACCAATGAATAATAATTTTCAGTTTAATGAAAAATATTACGTATAAGTATTGTAGTTTCTTTTTCCAAAACGGTTTGGCTTGAAAAAAAAATTAGAAGTATAAAAAATAAATTAAATCATTTTTCAATATGAGAATTTAAAAATTCGTAATTTTAAGGTTAAATATTTACTATATAGCAAACAGTTGGAGACTTGCAAGAAATATCCTGGATTGATCATAAACCGACAGCCGACCAAAATCCCGAACTCCGAGCGCGAAAATTCCGAAACCCAAAATCCTGAATGAATCGAAATCACGAAATACCAAGATCCCGAGCACTAAAATCCCAAACGGCCATAATCCCGAAAGCCAAAATCCTGAATGGTCACAGACCTGAAATTGACGAAATTATACCAAGGTTAATATGTGGAAAATTAAAAAAAAAAACACAAAATTCCCTTATGCCTCTAGCAAGCCCGGTTCTAATCCTGGGAGTAGCTCTGCTCTGACACTTTTAAGAATTCAGGATTTTAGCTTTTCCAGACCTTGATCAATTTTGGCTTTTCGATATTTTGAGCCATTCGGATTTTAGAACCATTCGGTAGTTCGAGCCATTCTGAATTTTGGTTTTACAAAATTTTGATCTATTCAGGATTTCGGCGTTCCAGATATTTTCTTTCGGGATTTTGACCGGAACCCAACCGACAGGAATCATGCAATGCTATTACGATAAATCGGGTGAATTTATTTATTGCATTTATTTTTTCATTACTTAAATGCATTTTACTTAATGAGAGCATACTTACTAACTGTACTAAAAAGAAGCTTAAAAAGAAGCATTTCCGCCGATTGACATTGGAGGCTGGTTACCAATGATAAGACGGCGACGTTCGCATAGTATGGGGCTTGAAGAAGAGACACATGTTGGCAATTCAATACAATACAAGACAAATTGATAATTTTCGTCAGATGATGTGGCATTTCAAGCAATATTGTTCTAGGTTTCTTCAAGACCTCAATATTACCTTAACTAAAGTAGCAGATAAATTACTATAACGAATCAACGAAAACGATAGCGAAGAGCAACTCAAACTTAAGAGGATTGTAAAAGGAAACTAGGTCACACTTACGTTAATGTTACAATTTAGTTACTATATGATATAATCAGGTTTTTATACGTTATATATACGTTATTATTCCATAGTATTTATGGTGTAAATTATAAAAAAAACTGGTGTCGATAAACTTAAAATATAAACTTACCTAAATTACTGACGTGGCAGTAACGTCAGATGTACGTTAGTAAAGTTACCTCAGCTCTCAATTACTTTAATGAGGTAGAAAACTTACTTTTTCTTCACATAAAACATCAGAATTGATAAAAATATGTTACTCGGGGAGTATCTGGAGCTTGCTTCTCTGTGGTACATGATAGGGCTTTTGAGGGCAAGGATGCAGAGAAAAGTTCCAATGGTGTGGTGAGGTAATTTACGTTGGTTTCAGTTCCCTTTTTGCCATGGGTGTAAAGAACATCATAATTAAGTAATTCCCACTGGAATAATATTTTTCTACTCATTCATCCCCTCTTGCCTTTCCCCTCACCCCCAACAATAGGGTCTAGAAATAGGGGGTGTATGTAGCTTAACCACTTTATGGGGCTATAGCAGTAGAAAACTTTGCAACAGAGAAAGCCAAAAGAGTTGGGTGGAGGAAAATAACATAAATAATTGTTAGCTCTTGGCCAAACTCACTGGAATAACATTTTTCTCTAGGCAAATTTGCATTTCACTCCCATAATGGACCTTCTGATAAGATAATAAAGAAATGAAATTGCAATTTGCACAGTTTTTTTACGCTGCCAACATTAATATTTTCCCATCTGAAGCTGAATGTATTTGCACTCCATTGACACTGCATGGAAATTATGTAAAGCTATTACAGAATAAATATTAATTACCTGCAAATAACTGCATACGAATGTTTGTTAATTAATGGGATTTTTAATGGACAGATTATATCAGGCAGTTGCAATGAAATTTGAATTTTATCGCAACAAAATGAATCCTGCAAAATCAGTAATTAATTTGCATGGTATTAGCAAGACTTGTCAATGGAGGGCAAACATTGCGGAGAGATTTATCAATTTTCATAATAATCTATTTAATTTAGTTCAATGTACGAGTATCAACGGTTCAAAGCTTCTGTTTTTAGGTTTCAATATCTCATTAAAAATTATAATTTAGTGCAAATAATCAGCTATTTATATCATTATTAAATTGAGAAGTCAAATATATGAAAAATAGTTTTCGAGGTGCCGTAATCATAAGTTATTTTTATGTTTTGGAAACTAATTTATCAAAGTTTTTGTCACTACGTAATTCTGTATTGAGTATTAGACTTGCTTAGTAATCTCCACTACAAAAGAAATTTTAAGCCACGCCTATTCCAAAAGGGGTGGTCTAAGTTATCATTTTTAAAATTCTTTTTTGAAATAATTTTACCCTGAAACAGCGGATTAGGCAAGGAATGCAAACTATCAAATTATTTATGGGCGTAATTCAAAGTTTATAAAAATAAATAAATTTAAATAAAAGATATGAGAAATTAAAAAAAAAATGTTTTTTAACTAATTACTTACAACTACCTAAAAAGTACTTAGTCGGAAGTCCTTAATTAAGTACTTAGCGAACATATTTTTATGTCCTTAATACAAACTACTTAATTGAGGACTTTTACAAAGGCCTTAATTAAGTACTTAGTATCAAAGCAGAGTTATGCCATTTTGCTTTCTCTATTCGACATAAAGCTTATTAGAAATTATTTTTACTTGACGGTAATAGCTCTGTTTTAAAAAAAAAACTGTTATTCGCACTTTTTCAGTCTTTTGACCCATATAAAATTCAAACGGTAAGAAATATCAACTTCCGATCTTCGATGATCCCTCCCCAAATGACATCTCGTACCCAACCTCTTTATTTCTCCCCCATCCCCTTTCATACGTTCCTTATCCCCCAAAAATAGGCCAAAACTGAGGTTTTTCCAATTTTGCAAAAAATTGGCCCAAGCTTTTTAAATGATTTTTGGACGTGCTTTAGAATTAGTCCAGGCGAACATTTCGCCCAAACATTACCTATGACCGGAAAATTCGCCATTTTAAATTATTGAAGATCAAAGGTCAACCACTTTGGAGGGTCCATTTTTCATCCGATTTGGTTAAATTTGGATTTTTTGGAAAGATATTGCAATTTCGAACCCGGCTGCATCGGTCTTCATCGGTAAGGAAACAGTTAAGTACCGATTTTTGAATAATTTTACATCCCCAATAATTAAAATTCGCTAAAAATAATGTTTTATCCAGGGGCATGACATTTCCTATGCTTCCCAAATGTTTCTAGCGCGCCGAAGAAACTTTTCAGTTTATTAGCTGTTTTCTGTCATTGTAGAATGAATTAGCAAAAAATACTAAAACAAAATAGGAGCCAATTTAATAACGAAGAAGCAACCGAAAACCCCAAATTGATAAGCTACATAGTTTTGAAGATTTCTCGTGAAATGTGTACGGAAACAGGAAAAACTTTACACTAAAACTGGTCGCATTTTTCAGAGATAATGGCACCCTCCTGGTTTTATCGGTTTTTTTTTTCAAAATTGGTCCTAGCTTTTTCAATGATTTTAAGATATGTTTGAGAGGTACCCCAGGCGAACATTTCGCCCAAACATACCTAGGGGAAACTGGGGCACCACCAAACACGGGGTACCACCAAACACTGCGATTTTTTAATCGGATATTGGATATCAGAGGATAAGACCGATAGGAATTCATAGGCACTATAGGGATGCTTGTCCACTGAAGGAATGGTCGAAATAGTCAAAGTAGTTTAGAAATAAAAATTAGTGTTTGGTGGTATCCCGTGTTTGGTGGTGCCCCAGTTTTCCCTATGACCGGAAAATTCGCCATTTTAAATTATTGAAGGTCAAAGGTCAACCACTTTGGAGGGTCCATTTTTCAAACGATTCGGTTAAATTTGGAGTTTTTGGACAAGTATTGCAATTTAGAACCCGACTGCATCGGTCGTCATCGGTAATGAACTGGTTAAGCACCGATTTTTGAATAATTTTACATCCCCAAAAATTAAAATTCCCTAAAAATAATGTTTTTCGGTTTTTTTTTTCTTCAAAATTGGCCCGAGCTCTTTCAATGATTTTAAGATATGTTTGAGAGGTACCCAGGCGAACATTTCGCCCAAACATACCAATTACCGGAAAATTCGCCATTTTAAATTATTGAAGTTCAAAGGTCAACCACTTTGGAGGGTCCATTTTTCAACCGATTTGGTTAAATTTGGATTTTTTGGAAAGGTATTGCAATTTCGAATCCGGCTGCATCGGTCTTCATCGGTAATGAATCGGTTAAGTACCGATTCTTTGATTTCCAAATGCTTTTGTGATTTATGAATCAATTTGATCTCTAGTAGATCAGTGATTCCAAAAGATTATACAAAAAGCTACTTCACGGTGAGCTCTATCTCGTGAGTTCGAGCATTCCGCAAAGCTGGGACGCTTTGCCATCTCTTTTTAGAAAGCATTTTTTTACACAATAGTTTTCGCTTGTCTAAAGTGTTAAATCGTTCATACTGGTGAAGTAGAATATATCCCTATCTGTGTAGCTTCTATCGTTTGTATGAAATTCGAAATTGAAAGGATGTGCAATTGACAGTTTCATTCCATCGCAATTGATGTATGTGGCAAGATACAGTCCTTAATTTTGGCTTACCACTCGGATCTTACCGATGAGGGCCAAAATAGTGCCTAAAGCTGGGTGTTAATTAATGGCTCAACGGTGTGTCCCCCTTGCCCTGTGTCAGACGGGTACTTGTATATACTATAACTCCTTAAAATGAAATCATTTAATTTATAATTTATTAAGTGCTTAATGTCTACTTAATATTTATATTTTCCGGGATTGTTGTAAAAAAAATTTAGAAACCTAACTATCATTAGGTTTCGTTTAATTACTTTATTCTATTTTGTAATAATTTTACAAAGCAATTAAGACTTCACATTGTATCTCTTCTTCAGTATTTAATAACTTTTGGGTCGGTAATAAATAATAATAGTAAAATGACAAGAGATTTTCCAAAAGGAATGAAATCGTTTGTTAGGTCGTAAGATTAAATTAACTTTTTGACGATTTTTATGATAGAAATTTGCTTTTGTCTATTAAAGCTTAAGAATTTTAAAAACGATTCATCCACATTATTTAAATGCAATAGGGGAAAGTGCTCTCCCTTCGAACGTTCATGCCTTCGAATCATGTGAATTTCTTTTGTTTTTCGTAAGAGATTTACACTGAATTATCACGGAATTATCAACAATTGATGATAAGCCAACCAACATTTAACAAAAATGTATAAGTCTCTTAGGAAAACTAAAAGAAAATTCACATTATTCGAAGGCATGAACGTTCGAAGGGAGAGTAATTTCCCCTATTGTGAAACAAAAGAAGAAAAAAAGAACATTCACTAATCGATTTATCTTTTAGCAATTGTCATCTCTTTGGAAAAATGTTTTCCCATTTATCTTTAACTATTTTTCAACTTTTATTCCATTCTTAAATTTAGTATGGCTAATAAAGATGGATCAAAAGTATGCTGAAAAGCTCTGAAAAGAGCTTTCGCCACATCAATATTTTATGCATATTCGTGAGAATCAGAATGGGACGTGACTGGATTTTGTTATTTAAATTGTTTTGCTTTGCAATATCGTCATCCAAGAATGGGATTTTTTTTGTTGTTTCTTCAACTTTACTTTGAGAGATATCTTGAAAGTTGTTGAGATAAGAGAGAATTTATATAATCTGCACAAGGGGGATAAGTGGCAATTATAAATGCAGGAGTACTTTGGATATTTGATCCAGTCAGATGGAAAACACGAGCTACCGCATTGAAAATTTCCACTTCACCCCACTCAAGGAGCAATCCACACAATTCACAAGTAATGCAATTTTAGTTGATATAGGAGATTGTATTATTGAAAATACATGGGGAAAGCTCCAGAAGAGGAGCAAACAAAGTTAGCCACTTGCTGGCGTTCTGTGGTTTCTATTGTCTGTATACTTCACCCACACACCACTCCTGCTGACCCCCTACAAAGAGTATCTCACCTCTTTCTCTCTCGACCAGGGTGAAGAATTTCGCCCCTGAATTCGCTTTTATGGCTGCACTTAAGTGCTCAAAGATAGTTTTGTCGGTGGCCATATGAAGGTGGATGGAGATGGGATGCTTTTCGCCGCCCCAAAAGAGCCCGGATCATGTGGAATTACACTCAACAATATTATAAAGTGGGAAATGTTTTCCATTTCACATTGGAAAACTTTCTCAACTCTGTCTGTTTTATTCTCAACCGATTTCTTCGGTTTGTACATGCAAGTGTTTTCGACCGGCTGAGCTTTGCTCCAAGGAAGACTTGTGGTTAGACAGAGCTTTCAGTATTTGCTTGACCAATTTAGCAGTAAGCATTAAATACTTTAATTACTTTCTTTGTGAATACCATTACCAAATGTAATATAGGTTTTTAGAAATCATTCCTTTTAACAAGTTTTTAATTTAGTAGAAGATTTCTTTAATGAGTATTTTTCTTATTTAAAAGATATATTTTAGTTTAGTACGAAAACTATTAAACATTTAAAATAGGGTCAACTCATTTCACAAAAACGAATTATTATTTCCTTAAAAAAAACATTTTGCATATCATTGATATTCCTGAAAAGCTTCAAGTGGGAATAAAGAAAAATTAATACATCTTCCCTTTGCCAAAACTTAACGATGGATGATTTCACCGCTTTGGAAATTCTAATTTTATAAATGATCACTTTTTTCTACTGACCAAAATTAATGTTTTATCCTCCCGACTGTTTAGATCACGAAAATTTTATAAAATTGAAATTTATGACCCATCCCATTTTTATTCAAATGTTTTGCTTATATCATTTCCGTTCTTTGGCAGTTAAAAGTGGATTGAACTAATTGATTATGTTATGATGTCTAGAAGAAGAAGAATTGTGCGTAAGGTTACGTTAGTCACATGAAATCATTTGAGAAATAATTTATTGTGTATTTTGATTTCGTGAAATTTGCCTGACCTAAAAGATGTACCGACGATATAACTGACGAAAAATTAATTTTTCTACTGACCAAATTTGTTTTTTATTTTATTAAACTAAATATTTTTTGCCGACCGTGTTCATTATTTTACTTATAGGGGGAGGCTTTGAACTTTCGCACACAAAAATGATGTTCAAGTTCAGTGAGTTTTTCTGACTACCATGCAAACCGTATGGATTCTCCAACTATGCCAAAAAAATGTCTTACTTATAAGGTTCATAATCCCACCAAACAAAATCCCAGGAAATCCTTAGATTTTCCTCCAGAGGAAAATGAAAATTTAATGGCGATTTGTCCGATAGATGAATCAAGTTTCTATTATCGCACACGATTCACGCCATCATTGAACACCCCATTTTCACCGTAAATTTTGCACCGGACACTAAAAGTTGCACATCATTGTTTAAAGGGAACTCTAATCTACTTGATTAAACCATTTTTATAAGGAATAAAACATTTTAATATCACTTTTTTGGAACTTTTCTGAGAGATGTTTTATTGACATTAAAAACCATTTTTTTGCTTGATTCTACGAGAATTTCACTCCGGAAACGGTTAAATCTGATGAATACTTTCTTGAAAAGTCCAAATATCACCAAATTTACACGAATCAATAAGTTTTTAAAGCTAAAAATTGACTAAAACTCAGCAAGCGAGAATACCACACAAGATTCCACCACGGAGCCGGATATGCACAAAAACGTTTGAATGCGCATCATTGAAGATTTCTCTGTTCCTGCAGCTGCAGGAATCGGGATTTAGCACAGATATTGAGCTTCAGCAGGTGAACAAGCTAAAATTTTCACAAAACATCTTCTTACGGACAATTTCTTTTCTTTGTCATGCAAAACAACACAATAGTGAGGTTATGTCAAAGATTGTCAAAAAGCAGTTGTAAACTGTATGAGCTTATTGCAGATGTGATTCTTTCATTGCACATTCAGTTTGTGCAAGCTTGAAAAATATTTTTATATCAAAGAAATCCAAAATTGCTTAATAATTACTCAACTGCAACCTATTTGAGTCAAATTACTTCTTGTTTATCAACTTTACGATTTTTAAGTTTTCCTTTTTAGTGGTGGATCAAATCGGTAGATTACAATAGATGTGAATATGAGGGATCGCATCTAAAATGAAGTTTCTTGGAAAATGTGAGAGAAGCCATGTCTTCTATGTGCGATCGATGAATCTGAGTCAAGTTTGTGAATTTTGTTCCACCCACAAAAAGTGCCTGTTCAGCCTAAAAGATTTTTACTTAAATCTGATTCCTAATAACCCTTCTACCCTCTGTGATAGTAGTTTTTCAGAAAAGTGATATTAATTCTGCACAATCGTATGAAATATTGCACAGCAAAATTACAGTTTTGGACCTGTTTTTAATTTTTGTTTCCTAAAACTAGGGGAAAAGGATTAGACTCCCAATTTTTTCAGGAAAGGTGTGATTTAAGACTAGCTACTAAAATATATAGCCATCAGTGAAAGTTATAAAGTAATACCGGAGAAATTCGAAGTGTCCGATGGTAGCGTATGTGCGAAACATCAAAGCCTCCCCCTAGTAGAAGTAAATTTCACTGATAAAGTATGAATTTTTGGGTTTCAGTCAAAATTTTGAAAAGTCAAAATCAAGCCAAAATCCCGAAAGGCAAAATTCCGAAAACCAAAATCTTGAATTCTTAAAAGTATCATGTTGCTAGAAGTAAAAGCAAATTTTCCGTTTTCTGGAAAATTATTCTACACATTATCGTCCATATAATTTCGACCCTTTCAAGATTTTGACCATCCTAGATTTTGGCTTTCGGGATTTTAATCGGCACCGGATATTTTTACAGAAAGCTTTTATCAAAAAAAAAACTGCATATTCTGCTGCAGCCCAAATTAAACGGACGGTTGGCAAGGTCATAGCCAAGATTTAAGTAAGATGGAAGTCAAATTTGAAATTATATCACCTGATATGAGGATAATATTTTTGTAAGATTGTGATCGAAAAAAAAAACGTTTTCTTTATGGATTTGAGTTTATTGAAAAATCAGAAAAATCCTTTACTTCAGATATTTTGGAAAAAATCCACTTTGGAACTATTCTGTGAGAAAATTCTGTTCTTTGATTCATTTCATCTACGATTTTGATGATTATGAATTTAAACAAAAGTACAGAAACGATCTCACGGATCTGAGCAACTTGGAGAAAGTTGCATTTGAGAACTGCTTTTCAAAAGTGGTTTAGACTTCATTTAAAAGTCAGCATAAATCCAATTTTAATTCAATTTTTGTGATTTTAAGTAATTCGGATATGTTTTTAGAAGGTCTATATTAACTTTTTTAGATGAAATATTTTCAAAAATTGCTGAAAAATCCTTTAGGATTCCCTTTGGAAGTTTTCTACAAACTTTCTGTTTAAAATTCATCACTAATCCTTTTCCACGTCGGTTTTTACGATTTAAAATTATATGTCAAGACAACAACATTTCCAAATGAACTTATCTTAGTGAAAAATGGCTGAAAATATGAGTTTAAAATTTGGAATAGGGAAGACTCTGTGTGTTTGAGACGCTTTAACTTGTTCTTTGATTTAATTAAATGTAACAAAAACACTAATCTAGTTATTTTAATAAAGTCTATTCTAGTGAGGATACTAAGTGCTGTCCAAAATTTCATGATAATTTTCTGAGTTTTGGACGTTTTGAAAATAATGTGTTAAAGTTAAAATAGGGTAGAGTCAGCCCTTTCCGCCATGTAAGCACTTTTTGGTCACCTAAAAGACAACTAATTTAAGGAATTTAAGAATAAGTTGTACTACAACACTCACAATATGTTCTATTCTACTATTCTAATGGGTTATTCCGTTTCCAAAGATCAAAAATGTTGCAAAGATCTGAACGTCTAATTTAGGCAATTTTCATATATTAATAACGTAATATAATGCACCGCCTACGCCCAACAACTCCGGGAGCATGGAAGAAGCATCCACAATGCGGGGAAGGTGCTCCTGGGTGAGTCTAAAAACGGACTAGCAGATTCTTCTAACACGGGATATGGATATTGTAAAAATGATAACCTTTGTAATAAATATATCTCGATACGATTAATATTAATAGATAGATATTGTTTCACAGTATCTTTATACAACAATTAATTTTAATCTGACAAAAATTTCATACCTTACGAGACCATTAAAACCTAAGGACGACATCGGACTAGAGGTTTAGCCCGGTTCCTGAATGTCTCAAAATCTTAAATTGCGAGCAATTTTATTGCTTTTTAAGAGCCTAATAGGTCATTTGTCTTTAATAATCTAATCCTAAGTTAATTTTTTCTAAAAAATCGTATTTGATAAAAAATTAAAGTAGTTAAGCCATATAGCTAAACCTTAGGTCTGAAGCCCGTATAAGGGTGGCCAAAACTACTAACTCTACTCTATATAAAAGTGTCTCAAACATGCCGACTCTCCCCTAATTTCGGTTAAGAAAAATGATTTTATATATTATAACAAAAAAAAACACCCAATCTTGAACCTTGAAAAATTAAAAACCTGAAAGCTTACTAAAGACATCAAACAGATTTTTTTTTTTAAATCACTATGCAGATTCAAAAGCTTTTCTGCAAAGTTTTCTCTAAAAAAATTAATACTAAACTAATTTTAAAATTTTTAAAAAGATGAGGAAATCATTAGAGATTCCTTAAAATCATTTTAAAAACGTTGTTGTAGCTTTTTTAAAAGAAAAATTTATCAAAAACTTGCACAAAGTCCTCCCAAAAATTAACTTGAAGTCTTTATTATTTTATAAATATTTTGTGCAACGTTTTCACCTAAGAATATCAGTATAAATCTATTTTTTATCACAATTAAACGATTTTTGGATTTTTCAAAAACCCATATACAACGGAGGATATTTTCAACAATAATAAAGGGTTTTTTTCTAAATAGAGAAAGCTCATAAAATAAGCTAAATCTTAGTGTTCTTAAAATATTATGAGGGTGTGAATTTTGAGATTGTGAATTTATCACGTGATAAATTCACTGATCTGAGATCGTCTTCTCTAAGTCTTTTAAAAGACTCTAGCAAAAAATTATCATGTAAATTCTAGGATACCGTTACTGTTTTACATGAAACTTTGTGTAAAAAAAGCTCATGAAATACTCACAAAAAGCTGTCTAAAAGCTGTGAGTTTGTCACGTAAAAAACTCATGAATTTCAGAATTCATCTCAGTCTTAAATAACTGAAATATTGCAATCTAATACAAGTCAAGTCCATTTACAATATTAAGTTATCTTACACTTTTGAAAATTTAATAAAAAATAAGACACTGCAAAATAATAAGAATGTAAAATTAAATTTCATGGACCGGAAACCAAATTTTGACTATAACCAATTTTAAAGCTTTCAGGGCAGTTTTTAATAATACCTGCAATCAACTTAGAAACTTCTTACATAAATTAATCCCATTTTCGTAAATATTTAGATTTTTTGCTGATCAAAATTTAATGTTTTATGCATGGTTCCGGCACATCTTTTAGATCAGGAAAATTTCATGAAATGAAAATTCACATCCCATTTTTCCTCACACGGTTTGCATATGTCTATACACTGAGAAAAAAACGGGGGTGCGAGTAACTTTATTTCCTCATAACTTTAACACTTTTTAGGTGTAAATATATATCGTACATTGAATATTACAATGGCGGATCTCAGATTTCAGCATTTTTCAGGAGACGGCTTCAAAAACTAAATTTCATAATATTTTCTTATTTTCATTTACAAATTTTAAAGATTGTTTGTATATGATTCCACTGGATAGAGCACATATGTGGAACTCCAAATGTTGGACTTTTATTACCCAAAAATATAGTTATTTAAAAAATTAAAAAATGATCCGTCACTTTTACACTTATGCGGCAAAATTGCCAAAATTATACGTCACTGTAATATTAAAAATCCCGACAAGGATTTTAAGATACGCCTCTTGTTTAGTAATTTAAATTTTAATAGAATTATTTTTTATTGGATTTGAATAATATTTCTTTTGTTGTTCGACCATAAATTAATTTTAAAAATCATAGACCCATTGAAATTAAAAATAAATAATGAAAAGTTGTGTATTTTATTTATATTTCATTTTATTTGTCCATGAATCCATTTCATTTCTTCAGATCTCTTTGTACTCTATATAGTTACAATTGGCATTTTTTATATAAAAAAGTCAAGATTCGAATTACAATTTAGTCAAGATTTTGATAAAATGTGTGGTGCTTTTTTGGAATATTTTTTCGGATCAATTCTGCAGGGTAAAATTAACATTTCCCTAATGTTATTTTAACTTTTTCGGATTTCTCTCAGTGTAGTATTCTTTCGCACTCCAAATTCGGTCAAGCTAAAATTTAAATTGGTGTGATGTTCAAAAGAACAAGAAGAGTGCTAAATAGTAGTATAGACATATGCAAAGCTTTTAATAAAGAAAGGGATGTAAATTTTAACTTTATGAAATTTTCCTGATCTAAAATATGTCGAAGGCATCAGTATAACCGAATTTAATTTTAACTGCTCTTTTGTTTCTTCCCGGGAAAAAAATATAATTGCAAAAAGCTACAAGTAGGGAAGACATAAATCAAAATTAAATAACCAAATAGCATTTGGAATAATGAAGAAGAACAGCAATGAATAATTCACTGAGTTCCACTCAGAAACCACTCAAGAATGAGAAATGTCCCTTGTGCATAGCAATAACCTCATTTTGCACAATGTCCTGAGCAAAACAGTCTTTTGTATATAATTTAAAATTATTTCTCGCACTATCGTCTTTGTTCAGCATGCAATTTAAGGGCAATTAATTTTATAGTTGTCTAGCATGAAAAACCATTGGAAAATTCCATGGAGCCACTTGTGACTTTGCCGTCGATGTCGTGCAATTTTGCGGCTGTTGGGGAGCAAAAGGGAGCTTTTGTTGGGGTGAGGGGTGGAAAATGCAAATGTCACGGAGGTAGAAGCTTTTGAGTTGAAGAAGCAAAAAGTGGCAAATGCGAAGTGCAACAACTTTTGGCCACAAAATGCACAAAAGTTCTCAGGAAAAACCGTGTCAGACCCAGACATGTAGCATGAATACAAAATTTGCTGCATCTCTTAGCATGTTAGTAAATTTGCCATGGCTATTCCTCGTCTAACCGTGGAATTTATGGAGATATCACCAGGATTGCAGGAGTGTGTGAAAAGTGTCCGTGAATTTTTTATAATCTACACCAATCTACGAGAGCTTTTTTTTTTCTTCCCTTTTGGAATCCAAAGTTCCAAACCCTCTAAATAAAAAGGAGAACAGCATTTTGAATGCATAGCAGAGAATCGTTGTGGTGTTAAATTATACAAAACACACAAGAACTCACCCTATGTTACTCTGGAGGATTTGTTCTGTGGCTGAGGGTGTGAAAAATGAGAAGAAAATTGTACTAAAAACAATGGCTAAGGAATATTCGCAGGATACTCGAACTTATTGAGCTTTAACACACCACAAATACTTCTTTGTCAGAGTTTTTTTTACATGAACACTAGTCTTATATTGATTTAACCTTTGACGAGAAGGTCAAAATTGGGGGTCAGAAAATACCACGTTTTCTAAGTTTTTAGAGTGAAACATAACTTTTGATAACCGTAAGAAAAATTTCGTTTTTGGATCAGCGGTGACACAATCGCCCTTAACGGGATAATATTAGATCATAATCATTTCATGTTTATTCTAAATTTCAAGACCTGTCAAACGAATCCAATCTTAACCAATTCAGTTCGGTTATAGAGGAAGCTTTCTAGAGCCTCAACACTGTTAAAATTTATCCTTCAAAAATCCAATATGGCGTACTTATTGGTAATCGGTTTAAAGCAACGAAAAACTCCTACGGATTAGCTCCAAATCATACCCAAAATAACAAAAGATATTTGGAGTGCTTCTTTTTTAAATACAATCTCAAATACTTAACTTTGAACATCTCTACAAAATGAGGGGTCGCCGAAAACGTGAAGAAAATATCTCTTATCGTGTAACCTCTAGACTGATAACAAACAGACAATAATTTATAAATTCTTTCCAAAATATGATCCTTTGAAGGTAGGATAAGGACTTTCAAGAAATACATACCTATATAACTCAAAATCGATGGATTAGATATTACCTTCTCTTTGAATTCGAGCAATAAAAAAGGAAAGTGAGAAGAAGTGTCTGAATTCGAATCCACTTGACAAAAGAGACAACAATTTACCAGGCGTCTCCATTTCATCAACTCAGGGAGCTTTTCTTCCCCAACAAGCCTGACATAAAGAAATCCACCCCCGCAGAGAATTAATGATTTTCACGACAACTCAAATCGCTCCCACTCCCCTCAATACCATTAGAAGTCTCTCACAATGGGATGGGGTTTTGTATTAAATTTAACAACATTTGTTGCTCATCTCTCTAAAAATCTATTTTCTCGTGACATTGAGTATCCTAAAACGAACCACAAAGTATCCCGAAATGAAGAAGAAGAGAAAGATATAGAACATTTTGTGAAAATCCGACCATCCATCTGATTCCTCAACGTCCATTGCGTAAAGTACCTTCCGGGGATTTGTGTACTGGCAGAACAGCTCATCGCAGATCATCTTGGTTCTGTTCAGGCCATAAATTGAGGTGATGAAGGAATTTTGTCCATACCGCATGAAGGAGATATCAAACAACCAATTGAGGTAAGAAGGAGCATCTCGGCGGGTAATAAAGTATCCAGAACTTGCGAAGAATGCAACAGTAACAAATTGTCCAAGAATAGATGCATTCTGGAAAGATAATAAAATGAAAACTATTTAAAAAATCTGAATAATCTTCAATTCCTCGAATTAGGTGGAAGTGGGGCACCTTTGAAAGTGGGACACCTTTGAAATTGCGATTTTTCTCCCATGTTTAAGTGGAACTGAGCCATATCATAACATAATTTAGCTTCTCAATCTGTTTGTGCAGCTAAAGTATATCACGATAAGGCTCAATTTTATTTAAAAATAGGTGAAAAATCCCAATTTCAAAGGTGCCCCACTTCTCCCTATGTAATTTCCTATCTTTGTCTTTACAATTTCTTAATCCTAGAGCTATCATGATAAAAGTATTAACTAACATGCAGTATAGACACAAAGGATACTTGCGAGTAAGGTTAAATTTTTGTTTAAAAAATATTTTAAGCTGAGATTTCTTTATGGAACGGTGAAATTTAATTAATTTTATATAATTTTATTTTCAGAAAATATCGCTCAAATGTTCTGCTTTTATATAATTAAGATATGAATTTTTTTAATTTTAATATATGTTGAAAAAACTAGATAAAATATATTTTTCTTAATCTTTAAATTATTCGAGTTTTACTTCTCTTAAATTCACAATCTGGCTTTAAGATTTAGTATTAGAAAACTGAGGTAGAATGATAACTTTTTGATACTATCGAATTGATAGTATCGCGATAAATCTATATCTGTTAGATTAACTGAATGTCGACTTTTTGCTCACTGATGGATCATTTATTGTGACATTCTTAAAAGAATATGACTGTTAATAAATATCTGTATTAGTTACAGGAAGTGCAGCTATAGTTTAAATTTTTCAGAATTGACAGTTGATAGTATCGAAAACGAGTTATCATGTCACCCCTGATTTAATTGAATAAAATAATTCGGATTTATTTTAAATTTTAATTGCGAGAGAATTCATATTAAATTAAATATATATTAGGGCATAGAAATTTAATTAGATAGGATTGTAAATAATTGAATTGAATGTTTTACCATTTAAGCTTAAATAAATTTTCCATAAAAAATTAAAAAACTTTACTATGAAAAACAAAAGCTCTTGGAGATTGATTTTGAAAACAACTTTAAAATTAAGAACTAAAGAGCATAACAAACTTGAAAATGGGTCAAAGGACAAACAGTTGAAAGCGTTAAATAGATTCAGTCTGATCAGTTTGATCCTTGTGGTGAATACTTAACTTGCAAAATTTGGTGGGAAATGGTCAATCCAAATTATCATAAATACAGAGTGAGTTTAAGATCAGAGATTAAAGGTTTTAGCTGATATCCTTTTCACAAATTTTTAATACATATACCTAATATTTTATCATAAAATTTTGCGACATTAACGATAAGTCGGATCATTTTCTCCCGACAATAATAAAGAAAAAAATGATCCCAATACTATCCCAACATTGTTATTGAAAGAAGACATTTTCAGGGTAAAATTCATGTCAGTAAAAAAAAATTAGGCGACTAAAATTAAACCAATTCAAAAAACAAATCTGGTGGTCGTAGGATGAGAGTAGATTCAGCACAGAATAACTTTTTCTTTCCAGCGCTTTTTAAAAGAACAAAGAAAAAGCGTTTAACCAAAGAAATAGTTTATTGCAGAATGTTTTTATTAATTGCTGTAAAGTTATCTAAAAGTGTGTTAACTCGGCTACCTACAGTGAATGTCAAAAGTTGGTTGCCTATTGAGAAACCAAGTGGAAATAATTATAGAAAAAATTACTTTTTCATTTGCAAATGAGTTCCCTGTAATCCGTAGATCTCATTTATATATTTCAAATTAATTAATTAAATTTATTTCATATAATTTAATCTATTTCATATAATAGTAATTCAAAATGGTCAAAAACGTCAAAAACATATAACCAAATAAATGTGAACCGGTTATATTTTGAGAGGCAAATTGCAGGTATTCACACTTCTAAAGTTTTCAATTTGACTATTATTTTGGTCACTGATATTTTCATAAGAAAACAATTACCTAAAGCAAATGTAAACTAGGTAATTATTATTAACTGTAGTCTTCACTGTTAACCTTTAAGGACAAGACGCTTTTCATTGATCGAAAATTAACAAATAAAAGCGATACCGACAAATAAAATCAATGAAACCAATCCATTAGAGCCGGATGCGGTGTAGTTTTCGCCTCTATGGTTGATTGCAACCTAACCTATAACATTTGAGAAATTTTCAAATTTAGATTTACAAATAAAAACAGCCTAGATTTATATAAACTTGTACTGGGCTATAACGTACAAACATTAGAATAAAATAGCTTTAAATAATCAGGAAAGCTCATTTTCTCCACTGCACAGTGACTGGTAAAATAAAAGGATCAAATTGATCCAGATTTGATCCTTTTGCAAAGGATGGATCAAATTAACATGTTCTAAATGTGCATTCAGAGTTTGAAACTTGATCCATTCTTTGCAAAATGGTCAAATTTGGATCAATTTGATTTTTTTTTATTTTTATCTGATGAATCAGATTTGGTTTTCGGATTATCATTATTGCACAACAAGCAAAAATCCTTACAAAAATGCCACTGAATGGTCTGTAAGGAAATTCTGTAATGGTATGGCAATATCACATGGAAAATTCCAACCTTTTCAAATTGTAAAATCGGAAGAACCAATCGAATATCCGATTCATATCAGTCACTAAGAACTTCATAGAGCAGTTTCTACACTGAGAGAAATCCGAAAAAGTTAAAATAACTTTCCGCAAATGTTAATTTTACCCTGCAGTATTGATCCGAAAACGGTGAAAATATTACCCTTTTTAGGTGTATTATGGGTTAAAGTTACCCTTCCTTCATGATGATTTTACCCTTAAAAGGTGTAAAATTAACATTAAAAAATGTTGATATATTTTTACACCTGAAAAGTGTTAAAATTATAAGGAAAAAAAGTTAATCGCAACCTCTTTTTTTTCTCAGTGTAATGATCAGTGGCTGAACACTGGGCTTTAATGTTGTTCTACGACACAATTTACCACAAAAATTTGTCATATTGTTATATAATTCCCCTACTGGACGTCCCAAAGATGTCAATTTTTCAGAAAATGTCTAAAAATGAATGATAATGTGTTTAAGGACCTCAAAGTGAAATAGGGGAATTAGCTACACTGAGAGAAATCCGAAAAAGTTAAAATAACATTCCGGAAATGTTAATTTTACCCTAAAGTATTGATCCAAAATCGGTGTAAATATTACCCTTTTCAGGTGTATTGGGGGTTAATGTTACCCTTTTCATGTTAATTTTACCCTTAAAAAGGTGTAAAATTAACATTAAAAAATGTTGATATATTTTTACACCTAAAAAGTGTTAAAGTGCTGGGGAAAAAAGGTTAATCGCACACTCTTTTTTCGGATTTCTCTCTCAGTGTAAAATCACGAGGATATCGTATGACTATTTGTTCGACATCCTACAAGACATTTTTGATAGGAAGAAGCTCTTCGCACAATTGCTATCGCATTTGCCCACTTTGAAGCAAAACCGTAAAGGAAAATTGCACGAAATTCAGTTCGAATAGTCCTTTAACTGCCACTTTCCCAAGACTAGGACTTAAGAGTATATTAATATCACCTATTTTGGAGAGTTTTCGATAGACTTTTTTTGGACGAGATGAAAAAGTGAGATAATCGTTGAAAACGCTATATCGGTTTAATCGGTATTCTCTTGATAAACAAAATCGAATTTAACTAAAAGAAATTAATTTAATTAATTTTAATTTTTTCGTAAGTTATGTATAAAAAGATATTGACAGTTCTAAAATTTAGAAATTTTAGTGAAACTTGCATAAATTTGAAGACATTCACAATTTGCAAAATTTCTCATCAATATTTAAAAAAAAAAGTCATGCAATTTTATTTAGAAAAAATAATTCTATAACCTCTTACTTTAAATTCTTTAAATAATAAATAATAGTACATTTTTACATCATTCTTTTTTTCAATTAATCTGTTATGGGATTTTTATAATATGAATACAATTGATTTTGCATCGTAATTCCATATAAAATGAATATTAAACACCAAACATGTGTTGTAAATCAATCGTGGGAATTTAGAAAATTTTTATAGCCGTGAAATATAAAACAATTGGAACAAAAATAAACATATAACTAATGCTATTGTAGTGCAAGAAATATAAGTTATTGGAGCAAATAGAATTAAACTACATATGCAAATATATTTTAGTGTGGAAAATTTGAGGATTATTGCACTGAAACGTCTGCAATATGGATATTTACCAACCTGCACATTAAATATGAATCCATTGATGCATCCAATGCTGTGGGCAATGACAACGAGAGCATTGCATGCAATTGTAAAGATGATGAGCCTCTGGAACTCCATGGGTTGGTCTGTGACCCAAAATGTAACAACACTGTACAGAGTTGCTGCAATTACGTGAAGTGGAAGGTCCACAATGGCCAGGGAGAAGTAGTAGGGCAATATAGAGTACCATCCATTGAAGTGTTCCCTCTTCACTATTGGAATTTCTCGTGGTACTTCAATGATAAATTTCTAGTTACCATCAAATTAGCGATCTATGCTAGCTCATTGACTTACTCACTGAGAAACTGGCGGAATATGTGACAAAAGAAAAGTAGCTGAATGTGTAGAGGATGTAGCGTAAGTTGTTGAGAACATTTTCCGCCCTATGACCTACCCCTCGATACATAATGCATACGATGGCTATACAGAGGATGTGCACCGCACTCCTCATGGCAATTAGGGAGATGTCACGATAAGTTATTAGGGAACGGCGCTTCACCAAACCCAACAATTGTCTGAAGAAGCCACTTGACCGAGAGCGATATCTTGAATTGATCTTTGGCTGAACTTCTGAACTCCCCTGCTGAGTGAATTTCATGGCATCCAGAAGGCGACTTCTCCAGTCATTTTCATAGGCACCGGAAGCTATTTCCAGGAGAAACTCCGCTGGATTGTAAGACTGCGGGCAGATGATGTCAAAGGACTCCCTAAGATGCCTCACAATATCCCCATACACTCCACTGTAGATGCACTTCCCCTCCGCCAAGACGTAGAGTTGATCACATTGTTGCAGAATTAGAGGAGCTGGTTGGTGTACAGTTGCAATAATCACTCTTCCGTCTTTGGCCAATTTCTTCAGAACCTTCATGCACTGAATCGAAGAGGAATAATCAAGTCCACTGGTGGGCTCATCAAAGAACATCACAGAAGGATCTCTTATCATCTCCAGGGCTATCGTCAACCGCTTTTTCTCCCCTCCAGACAAATCCGAACTCTTCACACTTTTCACTTCAGACAAGTTCAGCGACTCTAGTATCCTATCAATATTCTCCTGGACATCTTCACTCTTCCTACTTCTAATCTTGAAATAGGACGCGAAGTTCATTGCCTCATTCACTGTTAAAAATGGCGCTACAATACTATCTTGAAGGATATACACGGAATTCACTGTCCTTATCACCTGCCCATTATTTATCACAGAAATATCACCTGAAAACCCTTTGCGCACAGCTCCCGCCAAAATGTTCAACAGAGTTGTCTTACCAGCCCCAGAAACTCCCATAATTATACTCAATTGACCACTATTGAAGCAGCCACTGATACCATTGAGAATCACTTTCTTCTCAGCACGACAGAAGCCAGACCGCCAATCACGCACGCGGACATTGTATCTGAGATTTGAGAAACTGAGACTCACATTCTGAGACGCAACTTCAGCCATGGTGAGCTGATGAACACGGGACACTGACTAGCTAGTGGAAGTTTAACTGCCAAACAACAATTAATTCAAGCATTACATTCACTACGTCAGAAAAAGTGAAACTAACTAGCAATATCTGGTACACTGTCAACTTTTGTGGGAAATTGTATTAACATTTTAATTACTTTGAAGAACTTCTTATAATTAAAAAAATATATATATCAAAATACATTAATTGCAGTTATTTTGAGTGAAAAAAATATGTGTACTAAATTTAGTACACGGGCTTTTGTATGTTCAGTTGACATAAGTGTCTAACAATTCATTTTTTTAATCCTTAGTCACAAACAGAAAAAACATGTTTTAATTAAATATTTTACCATCCTTTTAAAAAGAAGTCCCATATAGTTTTAGAACGTGTTCTAAAATTACTACACGAAAAATTTGTGTTACTGTTTAATTTTTTAACAGTAGATCAGGATATATCTGACTTATTAAAAATGGTTATATGCCATCCAAAAGGTTTAAATGAGAAACTATCATGTACTAAATTTAGCACAATGGAAAATGCATATTCAGTAACGGTGGCAGCCAAAATCCCGAAAAGGCCAAAATCCCGAAAGCCAAAATACTTAAAGCCAAAATCCCGAATGTTCAAAATCCTGAAAGGGCTGAAATTATATGGGGGAAAACGTTTAGAATAATTTTCCAAGACACAGAGCATATACCCTTTGCCTTCAGAAAGCGCGGGTGCAAACGTGGGAGTAGTTATGATACTTTTAAGAATTCGGGATTTTGGATTTCGGGATTTTGTCCCATTCGGGATTTTGGCTTTCGAGATTTTGGCGTTAGGGATTTTCGCTTTCGGGATTTTGACCGGGACCCTTCAGTAGATGTAAGCCATTTAGTAATCCCAACAATCATTAGTAATAACTTTGTTTTAGTTGAATATTTTGAATTTTTTCTCATATTAACGGTCCTTCTGGATCCCGTCTCCTTAATTTTAGTACATGTTCTAAAATAATTGCACTATAACTTGAAATGTACTTTCAATTATTCACTGATAAATTTTCAAAATATTGGACATACCACGTTCAGCTGAAACACTTATTGGTGCTAAATTTAGTACTATGGAAAATTTATGTTCAGTTAACTAAGTTAACACTCAATACCCATTACTCTTAAGCTAAAATAAACTGAAATTTTAAAACTGTTTTAAAACATGTTCTAAAATATTTCTTTTAATGTATTATTTTTCAACAAATTTGCGTTTCAAGGACTTTTTTGAAACATCAAATGCGTAGTACTATATTTCTGACTTTTAGTACTATATTTTTTTATTAAAAAAAATTTCTAATTATTATTCACAAAAGACTTTATGATTTTTGTTTGAATCAGGTTCCATAATAATATGATTTTAAAATATTTTAGAACAACGTTTAATTTTAAACTGTCTTAAGTTTCATTCATCAAATAACTGAAATACTAATGCTTATTTTCTTTGAAACGATACCTCTCTGACTTTAACGTACGTATGATACTATTTTTAAGCATTTCAGAATACTTTGAAAAACTTGTCAGACTTGGTTGTACTAAATTAAACCGTGACCCAAATTAAAATTATTTACAATGACCAGAGAAATTCACGTTAAATGTGTAACATTAGTAATTAAGGACTTTTCAATTACCTATTATAGATTAATACCACATAATTTAAAAAAAAATTTAGTACATCATGCGTACTAATTTTAAAGATCATGAAAAAAATTATAATAAGTTTGAAATTTTTCAAAAAGCAGTATGGAAAAATCTGTACTAAATTTTCAAAATCATAAGTACCAGATTTTTAGTACACAGAAAATTTAAATATGTTAATTAAAAATTAATCATACTGGTGCATGCTTCGAGTTCTATTTTTTCTTCAACCATTCTTCAATATAGCACTATTAGTCATTTTTTTAACAGTGTACTAAAGCAGAAAGAGTTTCTCCGAAACGCCTTGAAAATTCATGAATTTCACTATAAAAGTGTAATTGCAAATTGGTCGATTAGGTACACGTTTTATCCACTTATACGCAAAAATGGTCTTTTTTTTAGCAGATTTACGATGAATGAAGCAGTGCTTGTTGCTTAGCGGATAGTGATATGAAAAAAAAGTCCGAGAAATTGCTATTTTTTTACATCTATGGTGAGAAGAAAAATGTTGATGCGGAAAAATTACTCAGTGAACAATGACTAGAGATGAAAACTAAAGTGAGAAGATTATTTGTCATACAAGTTATAGGTTCACTCCCCCTTTTTGTTGGCACTGAATTAAAAATTCCATTTCATTTATATGCATTCTCGAATGATTTATGGAGAATGGGTTAGTGTAGAAAAGTACGAGCTGCAACTGAACACGACAGGCTGCAAAAAATGCAAACCTGTCAACTGAATAGCCAATTTTGTTGGATGCAGATGTTAGTGGAGAAAAAAAGTGCTAATTGTTACATGCTCCAGTTGAGAGAAATTTACTCCAATATTCCATTGACATCCAGAATTCGATACCTGAGAATAAGAAAAGAACAACTCGATTTTTTGCGAAATTCGTTTTTTTCGCTTTTCGGGTAGTCCTTGACACCCTCTACTTCCCCTGTGAATATTATACTGGAAAATAAATTATTCCCAAAGTTATAGTGCTTTTTCTAAAAAAGCAAAATCTCACTAATTTTTCAATTCAGTAAGGATAAGAGCCGCATAACTCGACCGTATGACGTCATCATTTTGCTTGTCAAAAGTATCCCGGCTGATTTCACTACAATACATAAGCTATTATTTGGCTGTGAATATGTATAGTCTTCAATTTGGTAGTAACTAGTTAATAACTAATATAGTTAATAATAGTTAACAAATCTTCTATAAAATTGAAAAAAAAGGATCAAAAACTAAAAAGTGGAAATTGAATACGGAATAGATGTAAAATGCTATTATTATCTATTATTATGCTATTATTTATCAAATATTACTAATATCTTGATATTTTTTAAGTTCTCGAATATTGTAAGTGTTGCAAAAACTGGATAAAAGCGATAAAATGCTAATTTATTATGCAGCAAACTTCTCCTTGGCGCGAGAGCTCATAACCTGTTAACTTTAAACTGTTAACTGTAAAATTGGTTTCAAATAATAACAAGAAATATGTAAAAAATGAAAAAAAATAATATAAGACCTATAGTTGGTATGGTTACCCGCCCTGGGAATCCTACTTTACTGAAACACTTCCTCTTGGTTCGATAATTATATCTTTTTATTAATCAATTTTCACATGAAAGTCTTCTACATGTTCTTTCGGATAATTAGCCGCCATTCCACACTTCACTTCTTCTTCTTCTTCCTCTTCCAGTTCCTCATCCTAGACACACACCAACAGTTCCCACAGGGGGAATTCTGTGTGGAATTGTCACGCGTGAGTTAGAAACCCATCAATGCTAATCGAACTTTCTTCTTCTCTTTATTTAACGGGACGTCATCCATTGAATGGTTTCCCGTACCAATCGAACTTTTGTTCTCATAATCACATGTGTTCGAAAATGCAATTAATTGATTTTTTAATGAAATCTCTCTTCAATTCAATGATTTTTGTTTGATTTGTTTAATAAAAATCATTGTCATTTAAATTGCCAGTAACCTCAAATGTGTAACTGGACTAGACTTGTAATGGTATAGTAAAGAAAAATAAAATGAAAATGCATTTTATGAGTTGTTCTTCTTTCCCGAATTCCTGTTGGAATTTTACAAAAAAAATCTAAAATTCACAAATTACAAATGAGAATTTAAAAATTGTACAGACGAATATTAGTTGTATAATCCTTACCAAATTGCTAGAAAAAGAAAATTCAATGGAAATTAGCTTTTTGTTACGATAATCTGTGAAAAATCACTTTGGCATTTTCTGCCAATTTTCAGAAAATTTATGCAAAAACCACGAGAAAATTGGAAAATATATATTAAAAAATTAATTTATAAGTCCTATAACTGCTGTGGAAGTCTTGTGAATTGAAAAACTATTAAAAATTTGCTTTTTTGTTAAGAATATCTGAACTAGCATAGTATGCCAACTTGGTAATCTACGTGATTTTTTGTCTCTTAAAAAATGGCTACTGATTTCGTTGGCGTCATACAAAGCGAGCGCTTTCCGCCAAGAACAAAATGGACGACGAGCGCCTCTCACGCTTTTCATGCGTACTTCGCTTTCCTGTCGGCAGTACATCGAGAAAACCCTTTAAAGTGCGGTAATCGAAATATCGATTTAATCGAATTTTCTGTGAGGATAATGTGTTTATAGGTATAGTTTATGCCTAATGGGAAATTGTCAATGAATCTGTCACAGTGATTAAAAACACGTGGTGGTTCAGAGCAATGGCCGCAATGGATTAGTATACATAGATAGTGATGTGTATGGGGAATGATATCGAAACAATTTTGACAAGTGATGCGTGACCAGCCGGGTCTTTTGGCAGCGTGGGAAAACTCGAGTTGTTTGGGTCTTATCCTGAGTTTTTGATATGACAGCTGAGGAAAAATATGTTACAACTCGGAAAATATTATAATAATTATTAAAATACACATTATTTTGTGAAAATTTTATGGAATTAAGATGGCTATTATAGAATCCTTTCGTTTGATGCACAATATTAGAAAAGTGAAGTTAAATTAATTGATTTATTAGCAAATGCAAATCTCAGCTTTAAATCGCTCTCCTGTAAAGTTGGCCATTCGTGAGTTGTTCTTTTCTTATTCTCAGGTATCGAATTGAAAACACTTTCAATACATGATACCCAAGAAACATTATTTCCACATTTTATGTTGTAGTATTTCGTAAGTATGAATCATAAAGTTTTACAAGCGGAGGCAGCCAAAATCCCGAAAGGGTCAAAATCCTGAAAGCCAAAATCCCGAAATCCAAAGTCTCGAATGTTCAAAATCCCAAAAGGGATGAAATTATATGGAGGATAATTTGTAGAATAATTTCCCAGAAAATTTTCCATTGCTCCAGCAAGCGCGGGTGCAATCGTGGAAGTATTCCGGATACTTTTAAGTATTCCGGATTTTGGCTTCCGGGATTTGGACCAGGATCTGTTACAAGATCGTTATGGAAACCTCTAAAAACATGTGCTACAGCACTTCAATAAGTCACTTCATTAAATCTATTAAAGATAAATCAACATACTGAACTAACAAGATACTCATAGTGCACCTATTAAAAGCTAGAATACAATTTGCGATTCTATATTCCAATAATAAGATAAAGTGTCCTCAATTCGATCACCCTGTGATCCTCAAGTCGATTGATGAACATACTTATTCAATTTACTTACATTTGCAATAATATTTACAGAGTGAATTATTACCTAAGAGTCAATTATTTCAAAAGTTATTACAAATTAGAAGTAATTTCATAAAAATTGATCATAAAACAATGAAAAAGTCAGAAAAAAGTGAAGCGTATAGGGATATTTTAAAACAAATTCGTGATTTTCAGCAAATTCTGATTTTTGTCCTATACTCCTCAAAATTTCCTCATTACACCCCCCCCCCCCTCCGCCGGGGAACGCTTTTCTCAACAAATCTTTGCGTTTCGGACGTCTCTGAGAAATTATGTCACGTTGTTTGACCATAATATGACGGTAATTACGGAAGTCATTTGGCGTCATAATAACTCTGAAATTACTCGCTCACTATTAAAATATAACGCCGACTTCCAGTCTCCATGTAAAAAATCTTCCCCTCAATGGGTATATCTGAAAGGAAGTTTCACTTATCAAATGGCAAATAAAATTACTCAATGCTATGAATCCGCAAAGTAATTGATATTTTCGCGTGTTTTCTCAATAATATTGTAGTGTAACATTAGGAGGAAAAGCTCCTCCGGTAGAGAAGTGTATTGTGATTCATAAAAAGACAGTGCCGACAGAAATTAAACGAAAATTAGGCAGTGTTTTGCATTATAAATACATGGACAATTTTTTTGGAAAGTGAAATTTTGTGGTTCAGGAGTTTGCTCCAGTTACTGGAGTGTTCTGTGATCAAAATGTTGTGTCGAAAAGATCTATTTAGTGAAAATTTTAAAAGAATTTTTTGTATTGTTGTTATCCAGTTAGAAAATTTTCGACATGTCAGATGGCTCACTCAGCAATAGTCGATCGGCAAAAATCCTCGTAAATATGAGTAGTGAATTAGGGAAAAATTAGAGAAATTTACATAAAACGTAGTAGAAAACGATAGAAAATGTGAAGAATTGTTGAGAAAATAGTGTCTCCGATGGTAGTACAATACAAAGTTGTGAAGCGTCTTCATTCAAAGTGCGTACGTCGATTTCGTACCTATGCGGAAGAGAAGGACTCCAATATACCGTCATTTGGAGTCGCTTTTGTTATTGCATAGTAGAGTAAATTTTAGAACAGTAAAATAACGATTATATTACTAATTCAATCTTGAGTAATGCTGTGACCAAAATTCGACTCGAATACGACTAATTTTTAAGATTCCAATTAGGAGTATTTTTTGACTATTTCTTGTACACCAAAAGACAGTCATTTTTGAGTAAGAGTAATTTTTCCGGATTGGGGGAAAACGATAAATTATGCCGAACTTACTTTTGAGGTATAACATCCAGGGTAAATTAAGCTAATTCAAAACCTGCTCCAAATGGAAATTTTTCGCCTCTCCAAATAGAAACGTCATTGTATTCATGATAAATACAGTACTAAATTATTAAATTTATATATTTTCTATACCACAGTTTCATTATTTAGTTAATTTTGCTCCAAATAAAGCGAAAATCCATTCATATTCATAAATTTTAATTTGTTAATTTCTCAGAAAAATTAATAGTGTACCTCTTCACCATCGAATTTTTCATCGATTTACCATGTTTTCCAATGAAAAACACAATGAGGTGACTGTTGTTGTTTTCGGTAGATTACTGACGGCAATTCGTATAATACTGTTGTTGATTCGTTTTGTTTAACATTTCATGTCACATTTCAAGCTAATTTTAGTTAAATTAAGTGCTAATCTTTATTGTTAACGATACGTGAACTTTTCAAATGAATTAATTACCTATTTCGTGAACAAAAAGGGGTTTTCTGAAGTGTCTGCAAATGCTTCAATAGGAAACCCCGGAAATATGATTTTTTTGGAGAGATTTTCTCCTTGTTTTAGATGAGAAAGGAGAAAAGACCAGGAATAAGAACAAATCCTGTACTCAAGAGCAACTCAACAAGGTTTTGGAAGCCTTTTGTCGCGGTTTCAGTTACACTGTTTGTCTCCAATTACAAACTTCCTTTGTCTCCATTTGGATTAATATGTTTCCAATTGAAGCATTTTACGCTCGCGTATTTTTCTTGTATTTAAGAAGTTTTCAAGTTATATCTAAAGAATTTTCACTAAACAGTAACATTCTAGGAGAGTCAAGGAGCAAATTTATGTAATTTTCTTCAGAAAAAATATGAACTTAATGTGCTGAACCTTCTGTCAAAGTTAAAGCATCTGGAAATGGTTTTGAATTTGGACATTTACCCTAAGTCACGAGTTCGAGCATTCTCAAACCCTGGAACGCTTTAGCACCCCTTTGCGTTAATTGATCTACAAGACAATATACGTAAGTTCTCATTATTAGTCTTGTACATCATTAAAGTCTACTTCAATTCTAAGATATTAATATTGTAGAATTTATAGAGCACAGAGTTTTATAATCACTTACTCTTTAACTTGCAACATCTTTAAAAAAATTTTTACTGCAAAATTCTCGCTGTTTTTTTTATATAAAGTGCTTATCAATTTTTGTTCAAAATGTATCTCTTTTGCTACTTGGGTTGCTCTCTTCATACCCGAAGCATAATTGAAACGCGCACGAAGCAAAATCCATTCAAGAGAGCGATTTATGAAATCATCAATAGATTTTTCCGTAAGTATCACTCAGTGACAGTGAATGAGAGAAAATCCCTGATCTCCAATACCTTTGATACCGATTCTCTCGAGTGACTTCAATTTCCCAACTCAACCCTCCAAACCTTCCCCCAATCGAATCGATAAAAAAAGCATCCCTATCCAATATCCGACTAGGAAGAATAAATTCACTGATTTCTACTCAAATAAAATTCAAGCCATACTGACCCTTTAACCCCAGCTCGAGAGGGGAGACTGGACTAAAAGGGAAATATGAATCTCATCCTCTGGACTACCACTATGACACAATAGTTATGTCAAGTGGGTGGTTTGGTGGGTTGCACACGCATAAACATCATAAATAAATGTTTATCGCTGAATGGCACGAATTCGTATTATATGTCCCGAAAATATTATCATTATTGTAATGTTTTATTCTCTCTCTCTCTCTGTGTTTTCCTGATGTGTCATTACAGAGCTTTTTTTAACCCCTCTCGCCCCCCATCAAAAAAAAGCTCTCACACTCGATGGTGCCAGAAAAAAAGGCTGAAGATTATTTCCAACAATGTAATTAGCGAAAAAACACGCAAATTTAGCAGAAAAAAAAATAATTAAATTTAATTAATTAATTGAGATCGTCCTCGTTGCCACGATATTCTTTGGCAACCGAACTTGTATTTTAATTTCTTTCACAAGACAAATTCTGGAGCACTTTCATGATGGGCAGCAATATTGCGAGCCAAAGTGGATAATTAGGTGGAACTGGAACTTCAAGAGACCCTAAGCTGTACATAAATAAAAAGGTTAAATTACCCGATTATCTCCAAATGAATGGATTATCCGTGTAAGTAAATACGAAATAAAATTAACCATAATAAAAATCTAGAAAAATTCTAGACAATATTTGACTATTTTCATGCAAGAAAAACGTTATTACCGCATACAAAACGTTTGTGAGCAAGTTTTAAAAAATAATAGAACAGCAAGTAGAAACAATAATAAGAAATTTCACAATCTATTTGGCTGACCAAGCTAGTTTACTTTCAAATTTAAAGTTTCTGTTAATAAAATATGAAATTCTCCTATATCAAAAACCTCACAATCGTACCAAATTAACTAGAAAATCACACTTTCTATTTTAGTCAAGACACACTTGAGGGGATTATAACAGATGGCTGTTAGACTTCTTTCAGGCATAAAACGTCTGTAACTAAATGGAAAAATTTCGAATTGCACCTGTGAGATTCAGGATTCAATCCCAAAGGCGTCTTCTATACGGGGGATTTCGAAATGCACCCCACTGTGCTATGCACCGGTGAGTCTCGGGAAATCTCCCTTAGTGATTCATGCCTGAGATAAAGTTTCTCCACCCTCTGTTTATTTCGAAAAGTTTCAAACGTCAATCAGACAGTGTTTTACAATCAAAGAATTTGTTTATGCCTGGTGACGTACACTTAATAAGGAAGAGGAGATGGGGCACCCATCCTCTATATCAAAACCGTTCTACCGCAAGATTTTATGCCAACATTTTTGCTAAATTAAGAAAATATCCTAAGTTTTTAGTTTTCTATAAATCAACTTTATTCTATTAACCTATTTCTTTATTTCTATTTAAGGAATTATATTTGACAATTCGACCATATTCTAATGAAGATTAAACGATACATTCAGAAGAGTTATCAATACCAGGTACCTATTTTACCTGCTTTTCGACTCTTGATAACTTCGAAAATAGTAAACAAGAAAAAAATCTCTTGAAAAATAAAAAAAATAAATTATTTAAAATTGCTTGAAATGTCAAAATATTCGAACATAAGCAAATGAAGCTTTCGAAGAGGGAGATTTTAAGCGCCAAATGATAGGCAAAAATGCACCGGTGTAAAGCTCAGTGGGGGAATTTTGTTTCAAAATGGCGGTTTCGAAATAAAATCCCCCCCCCGTTTAGATGCTCCCTAATGGTTCGTTGCTAAGTTAAATTTTCTCCATCCTCTGAAGTTCTCCAGAGTGTCTTGACTAAAATAAAAAGTCTGAAATTTTATTTTGAAATATTTCGAACTTCAGTCACGTGTTTTTTTTAATAATTTCATAAGAAAAATCTTGAATTATATCTTCTGAAATATTGCATTTTAGTAAAATCCTGTCTAGTAGATTCTTCGTCTGTTTTATTAAAAGAGAGAAATTTAATTCGTCGGGAACTTTAACTTTGAAATGGAAAGTTTCTGATAAAAATCCCACCTTTAGATTGTCCCTTACAAGGAAGATTTTCTAATTTGAAATCGGATTTGTTCATGAAACTTCATTCAGTCCCTAATTCAGACCCAAAGAATTCATTGTTTTTGGTCTCTAAATTCGAAAAACTTCAAGATGGAAAGAAATAAAATAATGTTTCAAGGTTATTATCATATATAAACGAAATGCCCACGTGGACGAGTTCCAAGACTTTGGGATAATTCTAGAAAATATATTTAAGACCAGAGGGACTTTAAAGAAAGATTCCCTGGGTCGACTTATAGGGAGGTCAGAATAACATAGAACATACTAACCGGCTAACTCTTGACATTTAGAATCCACGACCGGAAAATGTAATTTTTGATCTTGCCGTATAAAGCGAACAACAATTTTTCAAATTCTGAGGCTATCAACAAAAGATTTCTTGAGTCCGAATTAAAAAGTAAAGAAATTTCATCAAGAAATTCTATTTCGAGGTGTAGGTTTTCACCTAATTATAATAATAAGGATGGCACAACGTTCCATACAGGAACTTAGAGGCCTTCCCGCAAGAGTAGCTCGGAACAGCCATTATTTCTTATACACGGATGAAATTGTCAGTCCCATGCTACGTGAAATCAAGTGCAGTGAAGCTCAATGGATGCAACTCGAACACCTTTAACGCCAGAAAAATTCCTGGTAACCTAATAAGATTCAAACCCGGGAAACTTGCATCACAGAGCGAGTGCTCGACCACTTGACCTATTGTGTGCCCTCCGAATACAGACACAAATCAAACGTTATAACGCATATGACATAATTTCTCTAATTACTTTTTAAACAATATTTTAAGAAAATATTGACTTAAAATTGAATATGACAGGGAAATGGTACACTACATTTCTAAAAAAAAAAACAACAATAAAATTGTTTGTTAAATATTTTAAATTCAGGACTTTCGGAAACAAGGCTGAGCCTCCGCTCTAGAAACAGTACCAATAAGTTTCTCCATTCTAAGCCAAGAATAATCAAATTTAGGGCAGAATTAATTCCAATGCAAATACGTAAATTAAGGATTAAAAAATACGTAAATACGTAAATTGAGGCTTTGATGGTGACGGTAAATGTGATCCTGCCCTAAAATTGTTTATTTAAAAACATTTTTAATTTGTCCACTATCACTTGATCTTTTAATAATAGTTAAAAACTATGGAAAGCTCTTTATAAAGTTATATAAACTTTCTGAATTAACACAAATTTAATTAAGGGTAATTAACTTGTTTTATGTCACCAATTTTTTTTATAATTTTAAATGATAGTTTAATTACTTAACAAACTGTTGCTATAATAGTGTACTTTGGACATGAATTTTTTGCCAATAACACTCTCAGTGAATGCTTCATAGACACTATAGTCTTTGTTTAATGATACTTCCTGCATTTGGACGCTGATGGCACAACAGCAAAGGAAAAGATTACAAAAGCGTACAATTTATCAGCGTGAAAAATAGCCACATTATGATTAAAAAAAATACCAAGAATTTAAAATGTCAACTTATAAGTTGAATTTTGGATTTGCACTTTTTTATACAAAGTTAAGAAAATGTGAAAGAGAAATGGATGTGAAAGGGAAGAAATAACAGAAATAATGACAAAAATTACAATTTTGAAATTACATTTCTTGTAAAAAAAACATTTTTTGAAATGCTGGAAAAAACTGGGAATAAAAGTTCAAAATTAGACTTGTAATGAACTACGCGTTCAAAATTATATACATTTTTAACAAAAATTATTATTCACAAATAAACATTTTATAGATTTTTGCATAACTTATACAACCTGTGAAAAAGTTATTTGTCCCATAAATGTGTTCCGGAGACTAACTAACTGTAGGGGTAAGTGGGGCACATTTGAAAGTGGGGTACCATTTTTTTAACTACCCAAGGGCATATATTTATTTCCTATCTCTAAGATCAAATGAGACATCTAATGAAATTCACACTAATATAAATGGAACAATACACAAAACACTAGAGCGTTAGACCACTGTCCTCCACCGAAATTCGCATGGTTCCTAGGTGGGGCACCTTTGAAATTGGGATTTTTCTCCTGTGTTTAAGTGGAACTGTGCCATATCATAATAATGTAATTTAGCTTCTCAATCTGGTTGTGCAGCTAAATTATATCACGATAAGACTTAATTTTATTTAAAAATAGATGAAAAATCCCAATTTCAAAAATGCCCCACTTTCAAAGGTGCCTCACTTCCCATTAAGACGGCGATGGACATACATAGAAAAAAACATTTCGTAAAATTGTTCGTAAATGTTTATGAATTCCCTCTGAGGATTTACAAAATACTTGTAAAGCATAAAACCAACTAAAAAGTTCGTAAAAGTTTGTAGTCTTTTCGCAAACATTGTTTTTAACATGATCAATTGACAATTTTTTCTGTATTATAAATATTTCTTCGTACATGTTCGTTAAACTTTATCATTGTACGAAACATTTTTCCATACAAACAAAAATGCACGAATAAATGTTTGTAAAAGCACAAAAATGATCGTAAAGTTATCATGTTATAAACAATGTTTTTGAAAAGTACACACTATAAACCTTTACATACATTTTAGAGGGTTATATGTTCTTCAAGAATCTTGCAAGTCTAAAAATGTCTAAACCAATTTAAAAAGAAATAACTGCATTACTCCCTCAATTCTAAGATAATAATATTCTTAAATCGAAATTTAAAAATAAATTCGAATTCTCTGATAACGATCTTTAATTTTAATATGTCAAACTTTTGTAAGCTTTTGAAATAAAATGTAAAAATAACTAAGGCTAATAATGAAATACTTTAAAATTTTCTTTAATCTTCAGGGTTATCGAGGGTAACTTTAAATCTTTAAATACAGAAAAGTTTAAAGTATTATTATAATAGATTTTGCGGCAATAGGTTTTATTTTTTAGAATTTGAAAGCTTTAATTTTTACACTAAATATTTTAATAAATCTTCAAGCTTCTTTTATTTCAGAATTGGTGAGTATCATAAGTGCAGGTAACTTTGTCCCCTGCGCGTGATTTTGACACCCTACTGTTCGTAAGGTTTTCTTTACTTCTAGAAATTAAGGATGATCTTTACCGATCCAAACTAACATGTCTGATCAGTGAGAATCGTTCTTAAACATTAGAATTAAAGAAGAGCATTTACGAACAAGAGCGTGCCAAAGTCACTTGCACTTACTGCATTTCCTACATTAAAGCATATTTTATAATAATATAAGCAAATGCAGAAAATGCTTTGTGCGAGGACTATAACTTGTAACATAAGAAAAATTGTCTAATTTTTATGAAATATTTTAGAAGGGTTGAAGAGTCCTAACAACCGTGATAATTATCAAAAGTGAAGAATTTATCCAATATTTCTTTTCGGCTTTTGACTCGAATAAAGTACCGGGTTGAATATGATGGGGCTGAAGGGGTGTAATTGCGAAAAATGCAAAGTGGATGTTCCTACCCTGTGGGCACCGTATTAAGGGTACAGCAGATTGTGTTTAAGGCGTTCACAACATTAGTTTGGCATGTCATGTACGACTTCAAGACCAACTGATTGCCATCCCTCTTGAACCAGAATTTCCCATCCCCAAAGTCTCAGTCCAATGTATTTATTCAGTGAGAAAGCCCAGTCATTTTCCACCCACCAAACGTGAGACTTTTCACTCACGCAAACTTCAAATTTCCTCACACGGACGACTGTATGGCCTCTCGATATGCCATGAAATGTTATTTCAACAATTGGAATGGGGCAGTAATATTCAGACGGAACACTAATGCACTTTGAGATTATTACATAGGATTTAAATTTTCTCTCAAGTTTTCCTTTTAATGATAAGAAAGAAATTCCATTTAATTTCAATTTAAGTATATCCACACCCCATATCGCGTGTTTGAAACTCAAAACCACGAATATGGGTCATTGACACCTTCCTGGGGCATAAGGAGCTTATAACATCCTCCCCACTTGCCCACTCTTCCAAAAACTTCGTCATAAATTTTCACCCAGGATGAAAGAAAATATGAGTCTTGCTATATAGGACAGTGCTGAGAGATAATCTGCAAATGGCATTCGCTAATATCAATTTCAGCAGATGTAAATGGGGAGGAAGGACTTTTATTGGTTTCCCCACGAATAAATTTTATATATGCGAGTGTCTCTTCAGCCACAATTGTCGAAAATATGCAGATTATCTTGCGATGGTAGAGCAAATTTATTATACCACTCGAATCTTCAAGCTATGCTGCTTTGCATTGATCCCCTCCATATCAGAGCTTTTTTTTTATCTCATACATATCTCCTCACCATGTCAATAGGACAAATTTAACATATTTCTGTGCCATAATTTCCATACACTCAGAGAATAATAGAATACATAATAAATTCAATTACACCTGAAAAAAGTCAGCAATAATAAGGAGAAATTTACAATAGTAGGGTAATTTGTTGAAAGGCGGAGAGCATAAAAAGGCGGACAACTTTACTGCCTTTAAACTTGATGAAATATCAGTTAAATAATTTGTTTTTCTATCAAAAGGTTAGGGTAAGGGTGCAAAATTTCAGAATAGTTGCATGCAAACGCCAAAGTTTTAAGTTTGAAATTTTTAAGACATATTAAATTTTTTGTGACTTCTTTTTAAGGAGTGTTGCTTGGAACCTTGTAGACAGTTTATCAATTTATTTTCTCTAAAATCATTCTTAATACATTTTAAAATGATTAAAAATGTAGACATAGATTTGGTGGCCTATTTCGGCCAATTTCATTCTCATACAGTAGACTCTCTCTCAATCGGGCATATGGGGCAAAATGTCATCCAAATTATCGAGAGATTTGGGCATCAAAATCATTGTAAATTCCATAAAATGCGCTCAAATATAAAAAATCACGATAAAACAAGAGGAACTAGGGTGGAGTCAGTACTTTTTCGCCAGTAAGCCCTTTTTCGCCACCTAAATTAAAATCACATTTTAAGAAAATTATGAGTTCGTGGAACTACGAAATTAGTGTTATTTCGTGACCTCTAGCCAAATGAATCAGAAAACCATATCAGATGCTCCACCGACTAGATTATTGACAAGTTAATTAAAGAAATTGTCGACAATGTGAACAGTCACCAAAAAAATAAGGAGTTCTTAATAAACATGTCAACGCTCAGACAAATTGTCTTGCATTATTTTATGTTTTTTCAGTACAGTATTTGATATTTTTTCCCTGAAAGTCAATCATTTATTAGCTAAGCTTTATTCTAATATCATTTTTTAATAAAGTTTTCCAAAAAATAAAGAAATACGGATGTGGTGAAATAGGGCTTACTTTTTTCGGATGTGTAAGTACTTTTCGCCACTCTTTTTTCCAAGCATTTTACAAGTGGCGCACCTCGCGGAATTTAGTTGAAACAGGCTTAATTTTCAATTGAGTATTGTCGCAAATAAAAAATGTGCAAAAAATCATTCGAAATACACTAATAATTGTTTAATATCGGTGTTAAATGAGAAAAGTACTGTGCCGTGTACTTTTGGAGGTTTTCGAAAGCTGTTGTTTCTTAAAATTCAATTTAATCAAGTGGCGAAAAAGTGCTTACACAATGGCGAAAAAGTGTTTACAAGGTGGCGAAAAGTACTGAAACATGCATTGTTGCAGGAAATGTACTTTTTCAACCAGATACTCAAAAGTTCCCGAAAAGTCTCCTGGTTCAATAGATAGATAATGCTTCAAAGCACTTGTACACAAAATTTCATTTTATTTCGACAAAAAGTGTAAGAATTATAGGGGTGTCAGACCTTAAGGTGGCGAAAAGTACTTACTCTACCCTACAGCGAATTTGAACAAATTTGCTTGAAAATAAAAAGTGAAAATTGTCAACAACATTTCGCGCCCGATTGAATAAGAGCCGATTGAGCGAGAGTCTACTGTAGTTCCTTGCCCTCCCGGAATTCTTCCAATGTTTTTTGCACATTATCTCGCTCGTCGAAGCGACATTTTTTGTTATTTTTTTTGCATTGTAATCTCTGGATTATGCAAAAACTAAAAATTCATGAAAAATTAAGAAACAATGAAAGTGGTCGAAATTGAAAGCTTGCCGAAAATTGGTACACTTAACATATTTATCCTCATTAATGCATAAGATTCAAACCTCAAATTCAAAATTATTATAATTTTGAATTATTTTAAATTAAAGTCAATAAAAATCTTATCACGGGACTTTGCACTTCCTCTGTTCCATTTTTAAATTGCTACAAAAAATATCAAAATATTTTCCTTGAATTTTCGACATAATTCGTAAATTATTTATAAGTGTGCAATGAAAATCAAAGAAAACATATCCTTTAAAAGATGAATAAGAAATATTTGTGAAATATTGATGGTAGCAAAAGAGAAAAATATTTTTTCACATCACATTCAAAGCAACTTTTTGGAGATTTTAGCCAAATTCATTAAATATGTACTTTCTTAATTTCAATAAATAAATTTGAATTTTTTGTGATTTAAAATCATGTCGATGAGGAAGAAAAAGATCCTTAATTACCCGAAGGAACAGTGGTAACACTCAATGGCAGCTGTTTAAGATGGAATAGCTTTATAGGAAAGGCAGTGAGAGCCTTCTAGATTTCGAATTTCAGTTTCGGTATGCTCACAGCGGAGTTTTATTCTCCCAAGGAGTCTCGGCTAAAAAGGATATAGTTGTCCATTTGAACAAAATATAGTTTATGTTCGAAACTCACTAACAACATTGTGATCGTTAATAATTTCGACGATCAAAATGCCGACATCACTTTTTCGACATGTTCGAAAAATTCAAACAGAATTTCGAATTTACTTACTAAAAAATCTAACAAGGGCTTAAAAATTTATAAAATACCACAATAAGAAGCTATCAAATCAATAAAATTATGAAGAGACTTATAAATAAGACAAGAATATTATGAGCTTCGTTGCTTTAATACCCGGTATACTTCGAAATTCGAACTGAAAATACCTTAACCACCACGCGGACTAAATAAAAGGATTTATTACGGATTTCTATAAAATATTAGTTAGCAAATTCTCAATTACTGCTAATTATGTGATAATTATGTGTAAGTCTCTTAGGAAAATACAAGAAAATTCACATTATTCAAAGGCATGAACGTTCGAAGGGAGAGTACTCTCCCCTATTTAAAATATATTTTCTTTGGAATTCGAAAGCGGTCTTCTGATGTCTATTCAGAATCAGAAAAAAATATAATGGGAATATTTATTCAGCTTAAATATTCATTTAAAGTGGATTTTTTTATGGCCGGTACACATCTGGAGCAATTTTCGTCAAAAATGGCGTTTGTTGCAGTATTTTGGACCAACCTGCAACTTTTCAACCTGCAGCACTGCAACCAATGTCTTTCCAAAAGCAATTTTTGACAAAAATTGCTCTCAATGTGCAGAAGTCATAAGTTTCCGCTTTTCCAAATTTTCCGTTAGTGCCATAAATTTGCAGGTTAATAATTTCAATTAATTTAAGTTATATGAGGTTCTTCTCTTCTTAGTTCGCTAAAATGTAAATACAGGGGGTTCCGGGATTATGCATATTTCAGGATCGGAAAAAATCAAGCGAAATTGATTTATACATACGGGAAATTTGCATATCCTCAGGAGATTTGTCTCGAATAAGTTACAAAAACGCCGTAGAATATGCAAAAATATTTGGCATCAATTTCTCGGGGTATTTTCAGCACCAACGTTTCATAAGGAGTTCATTGCAAATTTACTGCCTCAAAAAAAATTGCATACATTTAGGGGTATTTCAAAAATTATTTCACAAATTAGCTCCTAGTGGTGGTAGGCAATGATGCATTTGATGATGTGTTTGCATAATTCCATTTATGCATAATACCGGGACGCAAAACAATAATTCTGTTATTTAAAAGGGTTGTAAAGCGGTATCAAAATATAGGTCACTTGATATTAGGATATTCAGGTAGAGGAACTGCTTGGAATTTGAGATAGTTTGTAATTTTGGACACTTTGAGGGCAAAGTTGGACACTATAAAAATAAACTGTTTATTCGTTTTAGAAGATATTAGGTAACACTAAATTCGTTCAATTTTGAATATAATTTGAAATAAAATTGCTTTGTTGAAACTTACTTAGAAGAAATATGACAGAAAATATGCGTTTACTTTCTGTCTTGTTTAACTTAATTAATTAGTATTAATAATTTCTCTTCGATATTTTCTAGTGACATAAGTAAATATTCATTCAATATTGTAAATATTCATGTTAAGAGAGATTTGGTTATTAGTCCTGAAGTGAAATATTCGTTGGGAATTACATTTTTCGTATAAAAAATAGGCAATTATCTCAGAAGTGAGATTTTGTTGCTTATTTCGGACTGTTGTTTGTTTCTCGATATTCTAAGAATTTTAATTTTTATGAAGCCTAGGTTCTGCAATACCTAAAGAAATAAATAAGCATAGCCTTTACGAACGAAATGCTATTAAAAAAGCCTTAAAAGAGTTCTGGAAAGGTAAGGGAACACGGAAATCTGCGTGTACTTTCAATGCCTAAGTTAACTCGGTAAGGTTCGAGTATTCTATCGACGTATAAATTAATCGACTTTTACGAAGTAAACCACTTCGACAGAAGTATATAATTAACTTGTAAATATAACGTTTGTGAAAATAATCAGTTACATAGAAGCATACAGAAAAATACAGAAATGGTTTAAATAGTTTAGTTAACACTTCCATTCAAATTCAAATGAATACACAATGAAAATAATCTTATATCGCTTTTTATTTAAACCCCTATTGAATTTATACGATTTATACTAAAGTAGCTTTTCAAAACTGTACAAATTGTGCCAAAACTCACTCTTTACACAGTAAAAACACTTGATATTCCCTCGTTTATTTTTTTCGCCATCAACTTAAACTGAAAGCTCCATGTGTCACATGGGAAAATAGAAAGAAAAGAAAATATTTAACTTGCTCTCCAATACAAGTCATAAATCTCTAATTCCTGTTTTTGACATTCTACAAAATTTTCCATATAATACGAAAGTGGGAACGAAAGAGGAAAGCAATTTGCAATTTTTGTACTCCATGATCATACTATATATAGACTTTTTTTGCCCAAAAACGCGATGGAAAAACGCAAATGATTGACATGGAAACCACAAAACTCTTGAAAATTATTGATAAACTCTCAGGTTGTCTGGAAGGGAAAGTTATGGAGGAAATTGAGTGGATGAAAGAGTGAAAGCCCAAGGAAAAGTTTTTGTAGTATTTTAGCGTGAAAATTTTTGGCAAAGAAACAACCAAATGTTTCGTGCAAAATTTTACTTGAGTGTGAAATAGCGCCAAGACGCTAGTTTAATTACAACTTGGTGTATTAAGGACAAATAAAATTGTCTGCCTTCCGCCCTCATTTCCTCTTGGCGGAAATCTTCACTCTTTTCCGACAATTGCTCATTTCATCGCCCTTGCCGTAGGACTTTCATGAGGATTTTACTGCGCTAAAACATCCTAGAAAACACTTTACACTTTATAGACTGATTTATTTTGCCTTATGTGTCGTCTAGACATGGATAGCGAAGTGCTTCCAAAGCTTCTATAAAAGCCTCACATTTATTTGACTGATTAAAACACATTTTCATCAAGATTAAAAACTTCAACAATATTTTTACGATTTGGGATTTTTGGCAAAAGTAGAACTAGAAAATGAAATTTTAGATTGAAAACAAATCAAAAAGTCCTAAAACTCCTAAATAACCTATATAGGGGGACGTGGGGTTACTTTGAGCTTGGGCCCTGCCATAATTTAATTTAGGCTTATAATTTATTATTCTATCTAAATTACACTGTATTTAAGCCCAGTTTCCTTTAGAAATTATGCACAAAAAAATCGTATATCAATATAGCCCCCCAGCTCAAAATAGCCCTACCTGTCCCTATATTTAAAAGTAAAATTATGTTGCATTAGACCTGTGCACATGTACTAAAATAAAATTTCAGTAGATTTAGTACATGTCATATTATAAGTTCTAATCTTTGAACTGTACTTTGTGGATTTGAGATATAAATATTTAGCATAATCCATTTTAGGTTTGTACTAAAAAGTGTTTTAAGCCTTTATAGAAGTGTCGCTTAAATGGATAGACTCATTTAGATGATGATGAATATTTTTTTCCCACTGAAAAATAGTGCTTAGAAATTTGACATAAATATAAAAGATTAGTACTAAAATATTGTCTCGGAATTTTTATAACATAAGCCAACGATTTGTTCTTCGCAAAAAAATTATTCTACGCTTTTAGAGCATGCCAATACCTGAGTCGTATTGGCGAGAAAATCTTACATGATTTGCTGTTAAAATAATTTGCCTAGCTCGCATTTATATTGTACTAAAAGAAATCTATTAGTTTTTTAAACATCTTAAACTTAAATGGTGTTCTTAAAAATGGATTTTAAAAATTATCAGTCTGTACTAAAATATTGTTGCCTCATAATTTATAAGGGCCGATCCATCTCAAGACGACCGAGAAAATCGCAAATCGCGGGTTCATGGTCTTAGATTTTTTTGAATTTTACATATGTTAAAGTACACGATAAAATAATATACCCCTATTTTTTTCGCCCAAAAAAAATTCCTGGCCGGAGACACACGGCGTCAAAGATGGCGTCTCGCGCTTCATTCGTTAATTGAGATTTTTGGCAAATATTTCAAAATGCTCTATCTCGCGAACGGGTTGAGATTTCTTCTTACTCTTTTTTTTTATTTGATACTCTTTAAAACGATACACTAGTTTTCGTATTATCTGCTCAAGTTTTTTTGTAACCGTCTTTTAAATTTTTTTTGAAAAAATTTAAAAATTAATTTTTCTCAAAAACCCCATTCTCAAAAATTTTCATTTTTTTACTGTTGGTCAGTAACATTGAGTACTACATTCCCTGAAAAGGCGAGCTTCCACTTTTGCGCTTATTTTTTTAAAAAAATATTCAAATTTTAACAACATTTTGAAAAAAGGAAAAATACCAGTTAAACTCAAAATTTTGAGTTCAATTTTTCAGGGAATACAGTACTCCACAATACTTATAAACAGTTAAAAAATCAAAAATTTTCGATCTCCCGTTTTTGAAAAAAAATTTTTTTTTTGATTTTCAAATAAAAATGCCTTTTATTGACAAAAATAAAGCTTTAAATCATATTTAATAAATGTACTAATTATGTTTTTTTTGTTTTCTTTAAGTTTCTCAAAAAAAATTTTTTTGAAAATTTTTGGATTTTTTTGAAAAATTAAAAAAAAAATTTTTAATTCTAGGTTAAAAAAATTCAACATTTTAACACGTGTGTTAAATGTATCTTAAAGTTGTAAATTTGTCAATAAAAGGCATTTTTATTTGAAAATCAAAAAAAAAATTTTTTTTCAAAAACGTAAAATCGAAAAATTTTGATTTTTCAACTGTCTATAAGTATTGTGGATGAGGAGTACTGTATTCCCTGAAAAGTTGAACTCAAAATTTTGAGTTTAATTGGTATTTTTTCTTTTTTGAAAATGTTGTAAAAATTTGAATATTTTTTTAAAAAAATAAGCGCAAAAGTGGAAGCCCGCATTTTCAGGGAATGTAGTACTCAATGTTACTAATCAACAGTAAAAAAATGAAAATTTTTGAGAATGGGGTTTTTGAGAAAAATTAATTTTTAAATTTTTTCAAAAAAAATTTAAAAGACGGTTACAAAAAAACTTGAGCAGATAATACGAAAACTAGTGTATCGTTTTGAAGAGTATAAAATTATCTTTCAAATAAAAAAAAAGAGTAAGAAGAAATCTCAACCCGTTCGCGAGATAGAGCATTTTGAAATATTTGCCAAAAATCTCAATTAACGAATGAAGCGCGAGACGCCATCTTTGGCGCCATGTTTCTCCGGCCAGGAATTTTTTTTGGGCGAAAAAAAAAATAGGGGTTTATTATTTTATCGTGTACGTTAACATATGTAAAATTCAGAAACATCTAAGACCATGAAGGGTACCCCTATGGTCGTCTTGAGATGGATTGGCCCATAAGGAAATGCAGCCTAAATTCTATTTCTAAAGCCAGCTTTAGTTCAATTGCACGCGTGGAATAGTACTAAAATATTTCTTCAGACCTTTTAATCTTTGAGCCACAGTTAAAATACTTTCTTTAATATTTTTTATTTAATGGCATGAAAAAAAAATTATGAGAAACTTTCAAAACCTTAAACTTAATTCTAAAACATTTTATTTAGAACTAATTTAGCTATTTTGTTCTTCAAACGGTTGTTTATGCTAAAACTAATTAGAACATTTCTTAAAGCAAATATATTAAAACATACTTTCTCATAAATAATTAAAAATATAAAGTTTCTTGTCTTGTACTAATTGAGTTTTTATTTTAGTACAGAAACGGTGGTATATTGCTAATTCATTATTAAATTCTTCTTGACTTTGAAAACGTTTAACGGTGCTATTCCAGTGATAAATATACAGGGGCAGTGTTTTTCTTGAACATTTTTTTAGTACATGACCGCTCTTATTTGCATCTGCATAATCGACATTTATTTGTGTTGGTTACTCTTACGTTTATTTTACCAAGTCCTGATCGCTTTCCAAATCCATTTGCAGTTGTGATACGAATCAACACAAAAAGTCGATTTTGCAGAAGAACATGGAAACAGCCATGTACTAATAAAAATGTTTATTTCTCATCGGAATAGCACCATAAAACTAGAACAAAAAAATAGAACATAATACATCCTACTAAAAGGATTTAAAAATTTTAATTACTCTGAATGCCAAAAACTCTATTCGTAAAATCTTCAGAACTGTCTTAAAGTGATTTAAATTAATTACTGATATTTTATCCTGGAAGAAGCTCATAAATTATTGAGTATGAAAAGTGAATCATCAATTGTAGCATCACATTTTCTTATGAAATTTATTGTGAAATGCTTTCTAAAATGTTAATATAGCACATTTGGTATCTTCTCAGGATGAATCAAGAACAAATGAGGAATACTCCTTAAGAATTCTGGCAGTAATCCATGCTATTAAATATCATACAGCAGCGATTTCCCATATTTCTTCCCACAAGAACACCAGAGTCTCTAATTTCCCAAATACATCACACAAAAGGATTGGTGAACATTGGAAAGCTTTCAATGGTGGAGAGATTGTTTGGAAAATGAATAGGAAAATTGTGGGGCAAAAGCGAGAGAGCAGATGCTGTAGTTCTGGTTGTAATTTCTTTAAGTAGAGCTTCCACCCCATTTCATCTTTTGATGGGGTTGGATTTGAATGGAATTCAGACACTGCAGCCCAACAAACATACAACAACAATCTTCCCATAGCGTTGGAAGTTTTGCCAGACACCTCCCCTGAACTACAGTTCTGTTTTCCGATTTAATGTGTTTCAAACACTTTTCACTTTTGTATCAAAACAAGCTCCAAAGACAAGCACTCAGCAATTGAAGAAATCCCATGTTCGACACAACAATGTTGCGGATGTTTGAAAAGTTCCCTTGCTTCATCATTCAAGTGTTTAAATCAAATGGAAAACCATGCAAAATGGTAAAAGCATTTTTTTTAATAGAGAAAAATCCTTTTTAATTAGTAGACAAAGATATAAATTCAGTAGCATTAAATGAAGTGGAAACGTTACGGAGGAGCGGAATTTATTGTTCATCTTTTCATCGAGTACTTTGAATTGAGGTTTGAAATCTCAAACAAATAATTAAATGACAGTAAGATTGTTATAAATCGTTAAAGAAATGTTTTAAAACACTGAAAACAATATCAAGAACTAAGACATCAAGAACTCTGCAAATTAATTAACGTTGTTACGTTTATTTTCGAAGCGATTAGGGACGTTTCCTAACAAATAAATAAATAGATCCATATAAATTCCGGGCACATTGATAAGAGAAAGTGCCCATACGTTGCACGATACCAAGCTTCATATTGACTCAATAAATGTGGCTAATCGCACCCAAATTTTAAAAACCAGAGGAAAGTGTCCTGTTTTTCAAATGTATTGAGGAGTCACATGTATGCAGTAACACAGGGAAAATTTAGTCATTCGGAAGCTCGGGACCGTGCAAACCATGGGCACTTTTCCCCCTTTTCCCCTATAAAATGATATAAAATTTTCAAATAAAATTTAATTACTAACTATTCTTGTATATCAATTAATTTACCATTCTAAAACCCATTCAGCTTTGTCATGTATCAGAAAAATCTTTCAATTTTGAAAACTTATCATTTTTGAATAAAATTAATTAAATAAAAAAGACAATAAAAACTGTATTCCATGTCTTTTTTTTTTAACCTTTACCAAGTGAAAAGTTTCTCGACCATAGTATATGATTCAGTTATCAAAATATATCATCGAAAGTAAATAAGTCTTGATATCAACCCAATTAATATGTTGTACACACTTACAGCTCAAGCCGAGAGACGACTCTACGTAATTTTAATTAAAATAATTATTAGACTACATTCTAATCAGTAACTCACTAAGCCCTCTCTCGGCTTAAGCCGTAAGTCTGTTTAGGACATACCCAAGGAGCAATTTTTTCTTAATATAGTCTTGTAGAATTCCCTAAGTAAGACATTATAGAACCAAAAAACTTTTTATTTGCTTATAACGCTCTTGATTCCATCACTGAGATTACTAGAAGTAAAGTGGCGCACTCTTAAGGATCTTAAGAGTTTCTATAAGAATTTCAACAGAACATTCTCACTGTAAGTCTTTTAAAAGTGCACTAAAAGACTTGTCTAATACTTGGTTCTATAAGGCAGCTATTTTGCTTCTTGGGTAAGTCTTTATGGATAACAATGAACTTGTTGAGTAAATTACTGAAGAAACGATCACTACTCTCTAAGTTTTTGCTCATTTTCTCGATTTGTGAAGTCTTTGAGGAATTAAAACATTTCATAACCCATTTAAACCTATTCATAGATCACTACAAAATTTTCCCAAGATCACGTAGACACAATGCAATTAAATGTCAAATATAAATTACAAACTTGGCGAATTATAGGTTTATAACCGATTTTCTTCAAGAACTCGAATTACAAAACCTTTCAAAAAATTTAGACTTGTCTGTATCGGTTAAGAAATATCAGAAATATACTCTACAGAGCCTTTTTAACCATATGAACTTGGAAAATTGTTAAAAGTACTTCAAGGTTAAACCACCTAAGCAATAACTTGGTTGGCTTTTTAGAAGAGGTTTTTTTTTGTCCTAGAATAAAAAAAACTGAGTAAATATTCTTTAAATTAAGATGATTTCCGTTTATAGAAACACACACTAGTTCTTGTCTATTCTAATCCTTATAAGTGAATATTAATATTAAAATTACTCAGAATAAACGAAACGTAAGTGTTTTCTAAAGGTATTAGATAGAAATAGAAAATATGCTTTGTTTGACCCATGTAGCAAAATCAAGTCAGTACTTATACTTTTCTAAGTCAGATTATTTTTTTATCATATATGATCGTGTTAATTATTCGGTCATCCGCATAAGTTAAGAAAAGCACGTATCGACAATGCATCAAGGACCTGGGAGCATCAGGATTGTAACCATCCTATCACACTAGGATTTTTTCAATTTGTAAATTCAGTTTAATTTTTAAAAGAATTGTTGCTATGCGTTACTTTGCACTAAAAACAAATTGAATTGATAGATCTTCACTTATTTACTAATAAAAACTAATACTTGGTCCAGAAAAACCTCTTTAGATATGTTAAAATAGCATAAATGTGATTGCTCAAATAAATTTGAATTCAGCAAATTAAAATCTTAAAATTGCTCACTAATTTCAATTCTACTGCAGTTAAACAAGTAGTCTTTTGAAGAAAATTGTTCTTATTAAATTTATTTACTCGTAATTAATATTATTTGTGGCCAAAAGATAAGATAAGTACAGTGTTTTAGTGATAAACTTGCATGAAGAGAATCTTAAGTATCGCGAGTAATTCGTTAAGTTTCTCCAAAGGAAATTGTTTGTTATGTTAAGAAATTTCAGTTGGGAGTTGGGACGACTTCACACAGATTTTCAATAAGACTATATCAGAGTCGCTGCAATAGCCCTTTTCTTACAAATCTTTGCCTAGATAAGTGACTTATAAGACATTTTAAGTGCTATCACACATTTTCCGGAGTCATTCACAATCAAAAATCTCGCGGCACTATTTAAAATTGAGCAAATTTCTTGCAAAATATGTCCTGGCTGTGAGAAATTTCAAGTGAATTCTAGAAATCTTAATGCTCAATTGGCTCAATTGAATTTAAAATTAAAATGTGAAAAATCCTAGTGTGATAGTACCGTAAGACGGATCGTCTTACAACCAAAACTTTCAACTTATTTCAAGTAAAAATAACGTAATATTTAAGTAAAAAAGTGGTTACAACTCAAGGCTACCTTAAATTATTACAGTGAAGTGCAATGGACGCCTTATGCCCTAATAAAATTTTGCTGCTTCAGAGAAGTATTTAAGACGAATTTTAAAACAATGCATATTTCTTTGTATCTAATAAAACTCCAGTTCTTATTATCAAAATGAAAATAAAAAGTATCGTATTTTAGAGCACATGATGTTTTCCATTTTCATCTGAGATCTTAAAAAAATCAAATCCCTAAAATAGTAAACTGTAAATAAAATTCTGCTATTTTATAAATTCATATAGGGTAAGTGTGCCAAATTTCGGCATAGTTGCGTGCAAGCGTTAAAGTCTCAAGTTTGAAATGTAATATTCTAAATACAAATTGATTTTTTATTCTATCTTCTGAATGAGTGTTGCTTGGAACCTTGTAAAAATTTTACCGTCTTTATTTACTCTAAAATCATTCTTAATATATTTTAAAATGAATAAATATATAGACAGAGCTTTGATGCCCTATTTCGGACACCTTGATACTCATAGTTTCTTGCCCTTCGGGAACTCTTCCAATGTCTTTTTCATGTCATTTCGTTTGTCGAAGCTACATTTCTTGTTATTCTTTTGCATTGTATAATCTCTAGAGTATGTAAAATCTAAAATTTCATGGAAATTCGAGGAACGAAAAAGGTGGCCGAAATTGCAAGCTGGCCGGAATTTGGCACACTTATCCTACTACCTATTCGCTAAGTCTATTACCAAATACAAAAAAAGATATTTGTCGTTAAACAAATATCTAGATCTATTTATAATACCTTTAGAGTCTAAAGATAGCAGCATTGCGCTATCTATGGAAATGCCAGAAATTCCACATTTCCTCGTTTTCTCTCGTGATGAGGGGCTTTATTTCCCTGGAGAAAAGTATATGACGAACCCATCCGGAAGGTCATTAAAATGTTAAAGCATCACCATTGAAGGGAATCCCTTTTGTGTTGGCTTTTTTTGTTGCTCCATCACTCGGACAATGTTTGCATCTCCCGATATTGTTTATTCCACCTGAATGCGTAGACATGGGATTATGTTTTTATTTTTTTGTCTTTGTATCTCCCTTTCTCTTCCATGAATTTTCCTATATAAATGTTTCAAACAAAAACAAGCGAGGGTTTGGGGAGCAACAAGAGAATAGCATCCGTTCGCATTTCCCTTCGTTTTGTCTACCTTCTACATATTGTTTGATTTATAAACCGATTTTCCGTCTTCTCATTTGCCCCCTTCGACATAGGCAAAAGGAAAATCTGAGGGTGGAAAATGGGAACTAATTAAAACATAAATTTAATCAATAGTGTTTTCAGTAGGATGCTTCACTCTGTATTTACCATTTGTGTTTTAAATGAAATATAGTGCAGAAATGACTAGAAACTCCTCTAGGATGCTACATAAAAGTATCAGATTCAATTTGAGGTAGTTCTTGCACATCTAGAGAGGAATGGTAAGATGGCAAAAGACATGCCATACTATAGCAAATGAACATGAGTGCCTTTCAACAGTATACATAATACATTTACACGTGTACTTCACTCAAGGAAAATCTAATTAAATAGCTCAGATTCTTGCAGTGAAATCAAATAAATTCCACTACTCCATTATCAGGCAAACAGATCCTCCAACACTTTCAATATGCAATACCTTAGGTCTTTTTATTACTTTTGCAATGTTTTCTTGTATAATAAAATAAAACCCTGTAAAAGACTTCGAAGTACAAAAACAAGAAGGAGCATTGCTAAATAGCAATAACGAGTTGAAGGAACAAAATTAACAAAATATCTAGGAAATAATAGGGTTTCACACTTTTATGGGAAACATACAGTTCCTTACAGTTTTATTTTCCTTTTTGAAATAGTGGAAACTTTAATAAAAAGATATGGGAAGGGGTCCCAACTTTCCGGAATACTCGAACTCACGAGACAGAGCTTTGCGTGAAATATCTTTTTGCATGATTTTTGGGTGTATACCGATTTATTAACGATTAATTAGAAAATTCGCTAAAAATTGCGAATTTTAGAATGTTCTTGTTATTAGTAATATGCTTAAGCCCAAATAAGAAGAGACAATCGAGAAAAATAAATCAATTACAATTACTGACCAATTCATTACCGATTGGGACTGATTTAGCCGGATAAGAGATATCAAGACCTTTCCAAAAAAAATCAAATTTAACCAGATCGGTTAAAAAATGAGCCCTCCAAAGTGGTTAACCTTTGATTTTCAATAATTCATAATGACAAATTTGCCGGTCGTAGGTATGTTTGGACGAAATCTCTGCCTTGGGTACCATCAGTTAGAGGGGAGTTAGCGGAAAAGAACCGTCCGAGATAACATCCAGTTATGGGGGAGTCATCGAAGATCAAAAGTCGAATTATTTAGCCCTTTAACCTCTGGATCGGGAACAAAAAAGTGAAGTAAAAAAAATGATTTCAATTATCAGTACTTAATCGATTCATTACCGGTAAACACCGATGCAGCCAGGTTCGAAATTTAAATATCTTTTCAAAAAATCCAAATTTAACCAAAACGGTTAAAAAAGAAGACCTCCAAAGTGGTTGACCTTTGACCTTCAATAATTCAAAATTACGAATTTTCCGCTGATAGGCATGTTTGGAAAAAATCTTCGCCTGGATTATCACTGAAACTTCTCCGACAATGAAACAAATCTCTAGGAGAAAGGCTCATAATTTTGTCCAGTTTCTTATTTTGGACACTTTAAGCATAAAATTGGACACTATAAATAAATTGATTAAAATGATGGATTTTTATTCCAATATTTGATGAATAAGATGAATAATGAATTCTATCTAAATATTTGTTCTTTTTGGAAGATTTTAATACTAAATACGTTAAATTTTGAATATGATTTGAGTTGAAATTGCTTTGTTGAAAATTCAGTGTGATCAATTGCTTACGAAAAATATGACAGAACTTCGTGTTTACTTCAGTCGTATTTAGCTGTGGTGAAGTACTAACAATGTTTCTTCGCTTTTTTTGACTGATATTATTGAATATTCATTGATTATTGTGTTGATTCACGTTAGTGGTGATTTGTACATTTGACCTGAAGTAGTGATATTTGCCTTGTGAATTAGATTTTTCGTGTGAAAAATGAAAATTTTTTAAGACATTCACCAGTGAGGTGATACTCCTTATTTTAGACAGGTGTTTTTCTCTCGAAATTTCGTGAAGTTTTAGCTTTTGTGATGACTAGGTTGGACAAATGCCTGGAGAAACAAAGGACCATCATCTCTACGAACGAGATGTAGTGAGAAAAGCCTTGAAAGGCTCCCGGAAAGGCCAGGGAATGAGCGAATCCGCACGTACTTGGAGTACCGAAGTCACCTCACTTTAATGAATGATATGGAAAGTTTCCGGGCTTCTTTTGACATTCTACGTTTCCCTTACATGAACAGGAAGAGGACATAGTAAGATTGGTTAATGAAATGAAGAACAATGGGCATCTTCTTGAGGCGAATTAGCTGTCCAAATTTACAGCCAGGTTGTCCAAATTAATAACCAAGTTGTCCAAAATAAGAGTCAAATTCACTTCTGCATATCAATTCATTTTTAAAAGTATTAAAACTAATTTTATTAAAAATAAGACGATAAGTAGCTTTGCCAAGTTTCTAAACAACCCTTCTGAAAAGAGAGTAACAAAAAAAGCCAATTATTATTGAAAATATCGCACTTCAAACTTGGAACATCGATGCTTATAAGCAGACTGGACCAAATTATGAGCCTTTACCCTATTGCTGATTTTGAAATAAACGAAAAGAAACGTGGTTTTGGAGAGGACAGAGAGAAGTGAGGAAGAAAAACAACATGTTGGGGGTCACTGAAGGCTGCAAGTTGATATCTTTTAGGGGAGGGTGGTGCAGTTTCACGCGTGCAATACTTTCAAAAATACAAATTTTTTGAATCTAAGAATTGTGCTACACAGAAAAAATATTTTGTAAAGTTGTTCGAAAAAGTTTATGAATTCTTTTTGAGGATTTACGGAAATGCTCGTAAATCGTATATAAGTTCGTAAAATTTCGTACTTTTTTTCACAGACATTATTCGTTACATGATTGCTTAACGAGCACTTTTTGTAAACATAAATACAAAAAATGTTCATAAAATTTTGTCATTTGTTCGTAAATGTTCGTCAGGCAACCGAAAATTTACGAACACATGACAAAATTTTACGAATGTTTTTTGAGTGTTTACAAACCTTTACGAACAAATATTTGTAAAAGTTTAAAGAATGCTCGTCAAGTGATCATGTTACGAACAATATTTGTGAAAAATGTACAAACTTTTACGAACTTGTTTGTGGGTTATACGATTTACGAGCATTTCGTAAGTCCCCGATAGGAATTTACAAACATTTACGAACAATTTTAATAATATTTTTTTCTGTGTATATATTTTATATAGCCAATACCCAAAAGAAAGTTTAATTTATTTAAATATGATTCATAGTCTTGTAGTAAATGAGACTTAGAAAACAGTTTATCTCAGTTTATCACTTACTCGAAAATGTCACCTCACAACACATCTTGGACAACGTTTTAGCTCGGGACAGAAAGGCTGTCTTCATTGGGTACAGATAACAAGAGTCACACACTTTACAAAAAATTTATAGCGAGAATTACTCTTTATTTACTCTTTATCCAAACTTCAAAGACTTCCTCTACGCTCAATAACGTTTTGGCTCTTTAAAACTCTGGACATTTTTCGTTTTTCGATATCCCAGTACAATTAGCTAAAATAGGCAGCATTTTTATCAAAAATTTGTTGAAAACAGTGCATTTTTTATGTTTCTGGGATGTTTCGTACATACGAAAAAAAATGGAAAATTCTTAAACGAAAACACCCAGGATTTTAATTTCAAATCCCATCCAATGAATGCCAATGCCCTAATCCTAAATCCTTGATCATTTAGTTTTAATCGTAATTTGCAAATCTCAATACATTTTTCAATTTTCAGCTAATGGTGAATTTAAACTCCCGATCTCTTAGCGTCAAAGGGATAGGGATTATAGCCCATTTCATTGGCAAAGAGCTTCTGAATTTAAACTCCTCGGGGATTCATATCCAATTTAAGTTCCCGGAGTCTCATATATTCTTAAATTTAGAGTCAAAATTTTTCTGTGTGTATGTTTGACTAATTTTCTAAAGTGAGACTTCCTCAATATTACACAATAGAATGTCCTTGAGTCATTCTATTTCAGAGTTTTCAAGGTTAAATTCAAAAGATCAAATTCAAAAGGTATTTGCAATTTTAAATAGTTAATGTTATAAACCGATTATATATATATATATATATATATATATATATATATATATATATATATATATATATTTATTGATCAATTGGACTTTTAGTTATGCAATTACTAAAAGCATTCATCTTGTAGCCGGTGATACCCTTGGCTAGACTGGCTAGACTTGGTTAGACATAGGTATGAGCTCGAGTGAATTACGTGTAAATTGTAAACTAAATTTGTAAAACTTAAAAATATGCAAATTGGCTAAAATGGCTAGGTACACTAAATAAATAAATAATAAAGACTTTTGCTTTTTAATTACACTTACAAAATCAATTATTATGAGTAAATGACTCTTTTATGTATTTAAAACTATAATTTCAGTTACTTTCTTCAAACCGTTAAACATAATGCTTCCAAAATGGAATTGTGCAATAACCATAACCAGCAATATAAACAGAGAACTTCGTTACCTGGCAAACTCGAAAATTACTGCATACCTCTGTTAATTATCCTTTGAAAGAAAAATCACAGTAATTTTTACAAAAAGTGAGAACATGAAATAACATCACTCTGTTAGCAGCATAATTTAATTAGATGAATTTCAAAGGTTCATTAGTGCATTCCGCAGCAATTTTCGAATTCAAGCGTAAATTCCATCCCCATCCAGTGCTTCCGCCACCCCCTCGCACAAAAGTAGCACAAATGAAGTATGAAAAGGAGTCAAATGTACTCCATTGAAATTTCATCATCATCACTGAGCACTTGTGAGAAGAAACTTAAATATTCTTGCATTTCAGCATAATTCTTATTCCCATTGAATGTTTCATCATTCGAAAGAGAAAAGCCAAAAAGATCGCACTATATCCCAATATAACTATGAGCCCTGCCTACCAATTTCTTCATTTTGGGTGTTTCAAGAAGAGATAGTGCAGGGTCTAACTGGGACTTAAGAATAATTTTAGGGGATTTTTCTTTTGGCAATTTCAGAGAAAATTCTACAGGCTGCTGCTGCAGGTACTAAAATTTTCATTAAATTTTAATTTTGATAAATAAAAGCGCCTGTGTGTGTGGCTTTAATGGATTTCTGAGGGAAAATCCAGAAAATTATCCCCAATTCCGGATGTAGCTATTTTGCAGGGGTGATAGTCCCTTACCCCAGGGGATGGGAGTGATTTCTTTAAAAGGCAACGCACGTGTTCGTTTAAGAAGAGATAGGCATTTCTCTCAATTTTTTTTTTGCTCCTTTTTTCCATCGAAGGATAAGAATTTAGAGTAACATGAATAGTCAAGAAGGGTAAGTTTCACCCTAACATCTACTTTTCCTTTCAGCAATTTCCAATTCATTGAGGCGTTGAATATTGAAGGAAGAAAATCTTCTTGATTGCTCCTTTATTCACTCCTTTCTTCAACCACTTCTCGTTCATTTTCCGCGACAATACAAATGATAAATAAAGAAAAGAAATCTTTTTAATGAAAAAAAGTCAAGTTCCTTGAGTTATTTATTTTTTTTTATTAATGAAATCTACAAAGTTTACTCTTGACAAACTTGGAGATAAAGACCCAAGTAACAAATTGTCAGCACAATTTGGTACAATGGTAATAACTCATAGGAAAGTATTAGATTAAAGTATTTATAATGTGGCAGTCACACTTTAAAAATTAGTAAAGTTCTCAGGGCTAATATAAAATTAATTAAAAACGGTAAAATCATTAGAGTAGCTTTTCCAAATTTGAATTATTTAGAATTTATTCTTAAGAGATACATTTTAAATGGATAATAAATAATAAAATATTATACCTACTCATTATAGTGGCTTTGAATGGAGACAGTTCGGAAAATGTCTATACGTGCATAACGTAACATGACATCCGTCTTTGAACCGTTTTATAAATTACTCAAGAGATCGCCCAAAGTAATTTGGGAGTAATAAAATTGATTTAGGATAGAAAAATAGTATAGATTAATTTAAATAAATAGATTGGAACTGGTCCAGACTTGTCAGAAATCCCAAGACCTTTCCAATGAGCCCAAATATGATACTACTCAGTTGAGAAATACGCTCAGTAATGCCTTTAAAACCTTTGACCTTGAAAAACCATTATTAAAGTGTGTCCACGATAACATTTGAACAAATTATTTATCAATCTGTCGAAACCTGACAGAGTGAAATCTAGGAAGAATGACTAGGAATTCACGTGGGACCGTCCGGAATGTAATTTTACGTTTCAAAGAATCCAAAATTATTACTCAAAAACCCAGGATGTGGTAAGAATCGAGGAATTCTAACCACCAAATTGAGAAAAAAGTGCTTGTGTACTTCAAGACTCACCACTCTTATGGTCATTATATAGATATGGCCATTAAAATGAGGATCTCATCCAGCCTGGTACAAAAAGATCAAGAAGAGAATTAGTTCGCTGACTTACAAAGCCCAACCAGCAGCCTATCGTAGTGATGAGCAATGCCAAGTGGCCAAAACTAGGGCTCGAAGGTTGAATAATAAACTTGTAGGGGAAACCGGGGTAGAATTAGCCACCAAATGAAATTTTTCCAAAATGAAATGAACAGTGGTTTCCTCGGTTTCCTCAATATTCCTTCGCAAGCAAAATATAAGACACCACTATCTAATACTATACGTGGCTAATTCTGCCACGGTCTTCCCTAAAGAGTTTTTAAAGATGTATTCTGATAGATGATAAAAGGATCGTAAAGGCCAACTTCAAACAACTTCCTGGTCAGCAATTTTATAATTTTAAATCTCGTACGGGTGTAACTAAAAGAAGTACAAATTCAAGAAGTACTCGAAGTTTCCAAAATATTCATGGTTTGGATGACGACTTGAACCTATGGTCGTAGGATTGAACAGTTCTTCATGAGCACAATGAACCGTGAGATTTACAAAAAGGAGTGCCTTCAAAACAGTCTTATGCCGCTTTACCGTGACCACGACATTCCTCCAATGAGTTCTGGCCACACCAAGCAGTCATAATGCCAGTGAGTCATAATTCCAAGGACATCATAAGACGGTTTTAAGATAACATAATCCAATATGTACCCCTTGGACTGGAATCCACCAAATAGCCCAGAAATTCGGCCAATCGAGAAATTCTGGGATATTTTGAATAGAGACACGAGAAGGAATGCTAAACCAGCCAAGGACAGCAAAATATTTTGCTCAGAAGTGGAAAATGACATTGAACACACGGGGAAATGACCTTGTCAAAACCATTATGGTAGGTCTCAAGAGAAATATCCAAGAATTTACAAACTAAAAGTTAGATTGAAAATGGCAATGAGTTCAAATAAGTACTAAAATAATAACTTAAAAATAAATACTAGAAAAAATCAAATGTAATCAAATTGATTAAGAACAAAGCCTTCTCAAATCGTTGAACTTTGACTTTGAAAGGTCATACATGCCTCTTAAGGTACTCCAAGGGTCAAAAGTCTTCTGTTGTTAGAGATCAAAAGAGCTTTTTGCCTCTAACACTGTTGATTTTCAGTGAAAAAAGGACTTTTTCGCCGAAATTTGATTGTAAAACGATGCTTTTTGTTTAGTCTGGTTATGTGCTGATGGCTTTGTATCAAAATGGCATTCGTTAGTGACCTCGGGTCATCGTCGCATAAAAACTAAAAATTAATACAAAAAAGGCTTTCAACTTTCAACAGTTTGATCAACATGACATGTTTCACACTATTTGAAAGTTTCAAAGATAGTTTTTCCGACAAAAAATAAGCGAAAGTAAGATCAATCATTCATTTTTATGCAAAAAAATTTTTTTTTTTCATTGGAAAGGAAATTTGTGAATTGAATACCTCTAAAATTCTATTTCAACCAATTTTTGTGCTAAACTAAAAAACATAAACATAACACTTGCATATTTCTTTCCAATCTTTATGGCGTTATCACACTTGCACTTTAAAATTCTAATGTGATTCACATTAATTGTCGCTTGTGAGCGTCCAAATATGTTATTTGTGTCTTTGAGTCACTTAATATTTGGAGTTTTTCTATTTATTGATAAAGAATTGGACTTGGCCTGCTAAAATAAGTTTAAATTTACCTAAAGCATAAATTTTTTTCACATTAAAAAATTAAAGAGAAAATCGCATTAATTTTTCGGAATAATGCTATAAATCAATTTATATCAAATTTTGCGGGCCAAGTCTACCTTTTTATCAACAAATAGAACAAATTTTGAATATAAAATGATTCAAACACACAAATTACACATTTGGACTCTCACCAGCGACAATTAATGTGAATCATATTAAAATTTTAATGTGCAAGTGTGATAACACAGTTAAACTTTCTTTTCACAATCAGGAGCTGGATATAATGGCTCCAATCAGTAATAACCTTTCGAAGAGACAAAGCCACTCCAAAGCCAAGCCAAACCTATTCGAAAATCTACCGGAACCCTAAAGTGCAAGTTCATGTACCCGTCGCTTTAGCACTGATTGTTCTGCCATTTCGAATTTCGATATTTTTGACACTTCAATCGTCAACATGTCATAAGAGTGTGTAAACTTTTGCTGCATAAAGTGAATTTTTCTATAGTTTTGTAGAATTTCAGGATGGCAGAACGTTTTAATAGCAATTCAATTAAAATAAATATCCATTTTATGAACTTTGCTCACTTTTGTGTAACTCGTCGGTTTAAACGTTCGAACTTCCAACGGGTTTTTAGGAAAGTTCTCTTTGATATACATTCGAATCGGTAAAGGAACAACCTCAATCGGAGAGAGTTCTCAAATCGGTAAGGTTATTTCTGAACAAGAGGAATGAGCCCAATCAGAAGTAGATTTTTATTCTCCAATAGTGTCTTGGATAAAAGGTAAATGGAACTCTATTTGTACAAAAAGTCGTTGAAGTTCGAAGATTCAAATTCAATTTCGGATATTCGTACCAGATTTTCGAACATGGTGGGGAAAATTTATCAAATATCACACTAAAAAGCTGGCAAAATAGTTACTCAGTGATTTTGGAGTGATTAAATACTGGGGCAAGAACAGTAAACTTCGTTGTTCTGTTTTTTTTCTCACAACAATGTGAAGACCGTCACATTTTGACACTTGAGAACTTATAAGTTCGAACAGGATGTAACTTGCGAAAGTATTAAGAAGAAAGAAAAGCCTCTTTTCTGGATCTTCAAATAGATTTTCGAATTTTTCAAGATCTACTTCCGTACGGAAAGAATATATCACAAAATAGTGAAGACAACTCTATTTATTATGGTGTTTGTCTCGGCTAATAATCCAAATTTTAAACAATCGACATTCAACGGTTTTTCAATCTTATTTTAGTTTTCCTTAAAAAAATACTGGGAAAAATATAAATCTATTATCAAAAGATGAGCTAATTTTATCACCTAGAGATATTATTGTTATTTTTGCAATTTTTGCAATTTTTGTTTTTCTTCTTTCACCACTTTTCTTTTTTCTTTGCACTAAGCTGCTAATTCCATCAATTGTGGCTCAAATATTGACTAAATGTTTTGCAAGACTGAACTGAAATCCTCTTAGAAAGTGTCCATTGCAGTGAATGAGTGAAGGTTCAATGAGAGGTTGTAAGTTGAACATTTTAGGGTGAAATTTCATTCAAAGTTTTAACATTTTGCAAAGTTGCAGGCAAATTTTAATGGATAAATTCTGCTTTTGGCAAGTTTATCCGCCACAATATCACGTCAAAATGTATACTAAAATTCTGTATCAACAAAATGTGATATTGGGGTTAACGTTGTATGTTTTTTGGATTTAAATTCTCGTATTCACGGGGAATATAAATTAATTTTTTTTACTATTTCACTCACGGTTTTTCCTTCTATATATATTTTGGTTTTTTTTTGACACTGTGTGATGGCAGAATAAATATTAAATTGCATTTACCCAAACAAATCCCGCTGTTTGCAGTAGTACAGAAGAGTCAAACAGGGAAATGGGATTTTTCCAGATACACAAACAGATCAAATTAAAATTAGAGCGTGGATTTTATTGGCATGAAATATTTTTCATGGACTTTCGATTGGCACGTGCTTTAAATCTCTTGTGTTTAATGTTATTGAGCGCTCTGGGTAATTTTGATCCCTCAATGGAAACAAGTATATAAATAAAAGTGGGACAGAAATCTATCAGAGAGGGAATAAAAAAATTCCTTTTGATAAATAAAATGTAACTAATTTTCCAAAGGAACAAAGTTAGAAGCATTTCCGGGATGATGAGGAGTTGGAGGTGGAGGAGATGGAATTTTTCCGGAAGGTACAAAGTGGCCAACCTTTCAACAGGAGAAAATTGAGTTGTTGGTTCTCGCAAAAAGCATAATTTTAAATGAGAAAAAAATATGAAAAGGACAATTTACATTTAATCTCCATTGAACTTTTTTCAGCAAGATGGAATATCTAATTCCTAGAAACATTAATTCTCCAAAATGTTTTTGTGGATGGGTAGAATTGAGAATTATTTTTCTTTAATAGGGGAAAGTACTCTCCCTTCGAACGTTCATGCCTTCGAATAGGGCGAATTTTCTTTAAGTTTTCCTAAGAGACTTACACATTTCTAATTTAGTATTAGTTAGCTTATCATAAATTGTTGATAATTCCGTAATAATTTAGTGTAGGGTAAGTGTGCCAAATTTCGGCATAGTTGCGTGCAAGCGCCAAAGTCTCAAGTTTTAAATGCAATATTGTTAATACAAATTGAATATTTCTATTACTCCATCTTAAAGAGTGTTGTTTGGAACCCTGTATACAGTTTATCGTCTTAATTTACTTTAAAATCATTCTTAATACATTTTAAAATGAATAAAAATGTAGACATAGCTTTGGTGCCCTATTTCGGCCTCCTTCATTATCATAGTTCTTTGCCCATCGGGAATCCTTCGAATGTCTTTTTCATGTCATCTTGTTTGTCGAAGCTGCATTTTTTGTTATTCTTTTGCAATGTATAATCTCTAGAGTATGTAAAAACCAAAAATTCATGAAAATTCGAGGAACAAAAAATGTGGCCGGTATTGCACGCTGGCCAGAATTTGGCACACTTACCCTAAATCTCTTACGAAAAACAAAAGAAATTCACACTATTCGAAGGCATGAACGTTCGAAGGGAGAGCACTTTCCCTAATACTTCAGATTAGAGACTTAAGAGATATCACACTTTGATTACTTAACAAGTCAAATTTTTAATAAAATTTTAATTTAGAATTGTTCACTAATAACAACTAATTTATTAGATTTTTGGAAGTCATTGGAATTGTTTGTTACATTATTAGATACCTTCGGGATCAAAGATGAAATAGACCTTGAATCATCAGAGAAATAGACATTCTGTAAAACGACTGAGAAAGAAAAGTATGTGAATTTTGATTTAATGAAATTTTCCTATAATCCTAAAAGAATTCTGGAGCCATAATGGTTCCGGCATGCCTCTTATAGATCAGTAAGATTTCATGAAATCAAAATTTGCGTTTCTTTCGTTCTCAAACGCTTTGTACTTGTCTCTCATATTATTTCGCACTCAAAATTGGATTTTGATTGAAAATGTGAATTTTGATTTCATGAAACTTTGCTCATCTAAAAAATACCGGAGCCAATAAAATCAGTGAAACCCACTTGTAAGTTTTGGAAATTTTACCTATAAATAACTTATATGCAAATGCTTTTGGTAAAACATTTAGATCAACAAAATTTTATGAAATCGAAATTGACGTTCCTTTCACTCTCAAACTTATTGCATATATCTATCTCACTCTTTCGCATTCTTCTTCTTTTAAACATAACACTGAATCCAATTTAGTTCAATCTAATTTTAAGTGTCAAAAATTGAGATGAACATAGTTTGATAATGAAAGGAATAGTGAATTTTGATTTCATTTTTCTTGACCTAAATTATATAAATTGTACTCATTTTTGTAAATATTTAAGTTTTCTTTATAATCTAAATTTAATATTTTACTGATCAAATTTCATATTTAACTGGCCATATTTAATATTTCGATTACCAATTAATTTAATTTTTTGCATCTTTTTTTGTGTTTTTGCCTTTGAATTTTATTGCAAAATTCATCCCAGCAGTGCTTGAAATTTTATGACGCTGGCACATTCAATTTAGGAAAATTCTATCGATTAAATTTTTACCTATTACTACTTTTAATTGAAATTAAATACATGTTTCCTTTTCTGTCAAATAAAAATGAAAATTAAATTAAAATTTCAATTTTCGTTTGACAGAAAGAGATGCGCCACTTCCTAAACAGAAACTAGCGTAAATTAAATTTTAAAATGAAGTTTCTAGTTGATCCAGGACGATTCTCATTCTTCCATTATATACTACTTATTATATATACTTATTATTATAGCAAATACATGGAACCTAGTCACGTTCATTAACTCTTTGAGAATATAGGTTGTCACCGTTTGTTTAAGAAAATCCTAGCTAGAAGAAAAATAACATTAGATGCACAAAAAAAAACATTTTTTTTAGTATGTGTCACTATCACCAGCGAACTTCTGATCCTACTGATTCAGGCTACGCACATACTCTGGCTTCGAACGCTTCATTTCATATTCGGGGATCTCAAGTGGCGCAATAAGCAAGAGCGTTGGGTCAATTTTCACATGTAATAACGTAATATAATGCACCGCCTTCGCCCAACAAGTCCGGGAGCATGGAAGAAGCATCCACACAGCAGGGAAGGCGCTCCTGGGCGGTCTACAATGGACTTAGCAGATTCTTCCAATATGAGAAGTGAGATTGTAAAAAATAATTACCTTGTAATACAATATCTCGATACGATTAATAATAAATTTCATATTAATTCCTTAACCGATTGAGACTATATTATAAATTCATTTAAAGGGTCTGGAAATTCCGGATGAGTTTGAGGCATATTAAATTGGTTAGCAACCGAATTAATTAATTTTGGTCCGATGTTCAATTAAATTACTCCTATGGCATATAGTTGAGATGGTTGAGATAAGCTTTTTAGTTGATTTGAATTGGTCATTTATCGGTACATATTGAAATATGGCAAAGCCACATCTCAAGAATTCACTCTGCTTTGATTGAATAGGATTAAAAGGATTTTAACAGTCAAAAAACAGAAATAGGGTAAGTGTGCCAAATTTCGGCATAGTTTCATACAAGCACCAAAGTCCTAAGTTTGAAATGCAATATTTTTAATTCATATTGATATTTTTTGTTACTTCCTTTTCGGGAGGGTTGTGTGGAACCTTGAAGACTAGTTTATCATCTTTGTTTTCTTTAAATAACTTCCTAAAATATTGAAAAATTAATAATAATATGGACATTGCTGTGGGTTATTCCGGCCATTTGGAGTGAAATACCAACCACCTTTTTCTGACCACCTTTTGTGACGCAACGGGTAGAAAATTTCAAAACGTCAAACGGAACGAGTTTAATATTTAGTTTAACACCTTTAATACGTTTATATGACCCACAAGCCCTGAGATCTTCCGTGTTATTTGTCCTGAAGACCTGAAGAGTGGCATCTCAAATTTACGCGCAGATTCCCGTAGCAATTTGCCCTTCCTGAACTCTTCCAAGGCCTTTTCCACATCATCTTTTTCATAGAAGCGATGATTTTTTTCTCTTGACATTGTAGAACTCAGAAATTGAAAAAAAAAAACACAAAATGAATAAGAAATTTAGGAAAGCAAAAGATGTTGCCGGAATAGCTCACAAAGTATCTACTTTTTTACGCGAAATACAGGATCCAGCTGGGAAATTTCACCCGAAATTTAAAGATTGATTCACTATTAACATAAACAGAAACAATCTTTAATGAAAACTAATCAATTTTCATGAAAAACACCGAAGGAAAACCTTCTGCACTTCACCACAAAGCACAAGACTGCTAGAAACATAATCGATCTGCCGATCTGACATATTTTTTGAAAGATTCATTCCGCACTGAGTTTTTACAACGCAATTTAAATTCAAATTATACCTAAAATTTAACGGTCTTTGTGTTAATACATTCTAAAGTGAATGAATATTTAAAAGCAAAATGAATTCATTGACTATTCGAAGATAAAATACATAATTTTAATTAATTTATTCCCATAGCCGAAAATACACTCAAAGTGGCCGAAATTAGAAGCTGGCCGAAATTTGGCACAATTCCCCTAATGTCTTTTGCGTTACTGTTCTAAATAACATGTAGTTTTAATGAAAAAGAGCTTCCCTGGTACGAACTTACCCCTGTTTTAATTGAAGTTATTGTACACAGTGAGTGAATGAAGATTTTTATAGCTTTCCTCTCTTATTTCACCATCATCATGATTCTGATCCCATTTCGGTGAATCAATTTCATTTTATTCCTTACCTTTTTTTGTTCTTTCCTTTCACTTCCTCTCCATCCGAGTCATTGTCTTTCCGTTTTCGTATATGGACAAAGTGGTAAATAAGTTTGTGTGGATTGTCTCAAATTGATCAACTGAAGATAAAGTTCTCTCCCTTACAATAGAGGAAAAGTAATAGGAAATGGCTGTGGGTTTTATGTTCTCATCGTATGGTTACTATTGCGTGGTAAACTACTCGCTTTTTCCCCACAACAAATGCAATATTAAAGTGAAAAGGGTTGTGGGGTGAAAAGTCCAATAAAATTTTTGCTCCTTTTCAAACAATGACGAAGAATTTTTCCGTTAGTCCTTCTGACTTTTCTTCATACGTCTTTCTCTCTTTTATTGTTTCATACAATTTTAAAATCATTCTTTTCAAAAATTTATATTGAATTTCCCATAATGAAAGGAGAATTGCAGGTTTAAGGTTTACGTGTTTGTGAAAAAAAATCTAAAGAACATTGTAGAACTAAAATTTAGGGTTATACAATGTCGAATTTAATTTACATTTATTAAGGAGAAATGTATGTACTAATTTTCCCCATCTCTTAAATCTATTGTATCTGGACCATTTACTCTGTTGTGGCAAACAGGATAAATTGTAATGCTTTGTTGAAGTAATTAATTATTGATGGAAAATTGCAGATTTTGTCCATAGAAAGTTATTTGTTTGATATCGGTACAAAATGCTCTCGGGGGTTTGTGAAATTTTCATGATTTCCAAATTACCTTTATAGCTGCAAAAGGGGCTCAGTTGGGCATCTGAGAGTGGCTTCAAATATAATAGGCAAAGAGAATTATTTCATGAGTAAATCCTCTCTAACAGTTTAAGTTCCCAAGGTACTTTAAAGATACACATGATGTACGAGGGATCAAATCAGATCAAATGTTAAAAATAACGCATTTTTAATTTACTCAATGGTTCAGTGAGGTAGAGCGGTGCCCTGCAAAATCGTTTAGGGTATTTTACCAAATTATTTTTACCAATATCCTACTGAACCGCCTCTTTCAGCTTTATTCGTAGGTATGTCAAGGGCCTTAGTTACGATAATTGCTGGTACAAGCTATTAACTTCTGTCATATTTTTTTACTAATTAATAAGTGAAAATGTTCTATTTTTTCTCTCTAAAATTGATTAAAGTCTGACTTCTGTAAGCGTATAACTCATACCCTAGGCGCACTTACGATTTAAGCCGAGGTACGATTTAAGGTAACTACGGCTTAACGGCGTAGCCGCCTTTACGGTTTAACGTAAAGTGGTTTTCAGACTAGAGGTTTAACCCAGTTTCCGAAGGTCTCAGAATCCAATACAGCAACCAAGTTTACTGATTTTTCAGAATCTAATAGATCATTTGCCTTTAATAATACGATCTTAGGTGAAAAGATCTAAGGTAAAGCACCCTGAAGTCGGCCGGTTCCTCAACTCAGCCAGTGGGGTTATTTATTCAATTTACTTTGGTTTGCTATAATATTATTTTACAAACCTAACATTATAAGGTCCAAATATAATATTGTATATAACGTAAATCAGTGAAAATCTTATAGAAATTGACTATAAAACGTGAAAAAATTCGATGAACAATTCAACTGGCCGAGTTGAGGAACTGGCCGACTTGAGGATACTTTACCTTATATCATAAAATCTTATTTGAACCATAAAATCTTGATATTTATATCATAAAATCTTGATTGAAAAGAAATTAGAGCAGTTAAACCATATGGCTAAGCCTTAGGTCTGAAGCCCATATAACGAACGGTCGTTACTCGATTTAGGGCAGAATCACATTGACAGTAAAATGCCTTAAATTTCTCGTTACAGGTTTTTTTTTGCTCACCGTTTAGTACATTTTCGTTTTATTTCTTCAATTTTCTTATATTAATTTCACCTAGTGCCACCGAGTATGAGATACTGTAATATGGTAATTGAGAATTTACGTAAGAATTGCAATGAAAATGAGTAAATTAACGAAATACGGTGAGCATTTTACTATTAATGTGTTCCTGCCTTTAATCTGATAAGCCAAGATGTTTCAAGTATAAGGTGGGCCAAATCGAACTGCCAGTAACGTAGATACTTTTACCCGACTATGGTACAGTGTTGATAACTCAGATTTGTGAAATATTTGTAATAGAAAAATAAAGGATCGAAAAATTTTGCAAAGATTAACTAATTCTATTCATAAATGAAAATATATTTATTGTTCCTCGGCTAATAAATTTCAAATAAGTAATATGATAAATTTTCATTAAAAAAAACACCTTTTTATCAATACGACCACATTGGGTATAGTGTTAAAATTGTCTAGGTTCTAGGATAAAATATCGTCCATTTATGCCATTAAATTCAATAATTTCCCTAAATCAATTTTCCATTGTTAAATTTTAAAATTTAATCTTATTTTCCAGCTAATATGTTTAAAAATTGCATTAAAGTACAAAATCATAAAGCATTCAAAGTTATACACTTTTTTCAATTTCCAATTTTATTATGGTTTTCTGAAAAATTATAGACTAGACGATAAAAAATCTCAGCGTTCTGGGCAAGGCTAACCTTACTGGCCAATCCAATTATATAGCATTATGAAGCACAACCTTACTCTTTTTACGTCGCATTTTAGAGTTTTCATATCGATAAAATGGGTTTTCCAACAATTTTATTTCCAAAGGAAAAGCAACACTTCAGAAAAAAATGAAAAAAAAAATTTGATAACTTGTTTCACTACAATGATAATTTCAATGAGTGTATTAGGCCCTAGGATGATTAACTATAATGGATGGAGCACTTTAATTCAGAAATGGTATATTTTTCTTAAATTCTTTATAATTTTAAAGTCTTAGATCCTACAAAAATAAATATAACACGAAATGGTGGGCACATATACAAGGAATATATTTTTATTTAATTTAAAATATTACTGGTGTTACAAATAGAAAATTTGTCAGAAAAATTTCAAAAAATTGCGAATTTCACGTCTTTTTCATAAAGGTTTTAGGAACTATTATCCTCGTGCAATCATTAAAAATTTTGGTGCTAATAACATAACATTAGATAATCTTTCAATTGGTAAAAGTTTTAAAATGATTGCATTCGGTTTTATACTGAAACTAAAAAATCACTTAAGAAAAAATATACCATACTTTTGTACGGAAAATGTATGAGAATGCTCCGCCCTGATTAGGCCTCAGGCTAATAAATAATACCTCGTTTGATGTTTCGACAGCAATATTTTTAGAGCCTTATTCTAGATTCAGAGGCATGTACCTTCACATTTGAAGGAAAAATTGTACCATATGCATTGGAACAAATCGTTATTGCATTTTTGTTTGCTTTGTAAGAAAAAAATAAGAACTTTTGAATAACTAAAAAAAATAAAAACTTGTTCTGATTGTCGCTCTCTGTGCATAAACACAATTCTTGGGATTACGTACCAAGCGAACAGAATTCTGTCCAATCACTTTCAAAACTTTTGAATACTAAATGAGGTAAGAGTTGGATCTTTATGAATTACAGATTTTTTTAGTGTAGTAAAAATTAAGATTTATTTTCGATTAAAAAATAACTTTTTGTTAATAAAATCAATGAAAACTCATTTAAAGAATTTTTCTTAGTTTGACATAAAATAAAAAAGTGGAAATCTTAATGGGGAAATGGAATTATGACTCCCTAAAACTGTTGTAGAAGTCTTACGAAATTAAAGAAAATTAATATTAGCTTTTTGTTTAGAATGTCTGATCTCGTCATTTTATATCAAATTGGTATTCTACGTGATTTATATGCATTGAATTCTGTGTTACTTTACTTATTCTGAGTTTTTCCAAAGAACATATGAGTATTGAATGTTCTGACGCATTTGTTATTTGCTTATATGGGGTATGGTCTGCCGGGTTTCGCGGCAATAATTTTTGCCCAGTAGAATTTTGTGGCAAAAAAGTATGAGAGAAACAGAAACAAGATCAAATATTAGTTTAGTTGATAAAAATAGTCATTATTATTAACAATTAAACTAACAATTTTGATACATTCCCAACATTTCATAGAAATGTATTCGGAAATGATTTTGGCGCAAGTCATGAACAAATGATTTTTGACATAACCTCTAAAAAATATCTACGTCATGACCAGTCCGATCTAGCCCACCTTAGAACTTTGTTATTTGTTTTTATTCATCTTGCTGATAAACGGCTTATTTAGTAAAAAAATGATGGACAATTTTGTCAAATAATTATTTTAATTATAATTACTTTAAGCCGTCTCTTGGTTTAAGTTGTAAGTGCGTCTAGGGTATTACAAGCATAAATTACTAATTGTTTCTAATTTTTGTCAAATTTACCCTATCACGGCATTAATTTTAATAGTGGAAACTTAAAAAGAATTTTTAGGTTTTTTTATTTTGGAAAAAAAATACTTCAAGTCATAAATGGAAATCAGGCTTGTTCCACAGTTTTTAATTGTCGTACACTTTGATTGAGCTTCTACTGAATTTAAATATAAATTAATAAATTATTCTTTCTTTAAATAGAACACGTATTCTTATCATGCTAAAAATGCCAATTTTTGCAGAAAAGGCTTTTGACTTTTATAATTATTTCTCCCAATTTTTATAGCAACTTCAATAAAAACCCAAAGCGTACTAACTTCACCATTATTCTACAAGAAACCTCATAAGCACTGGTTGTACACGAGAGAATATATTTTTTAAATTTTTACAAAGTTTTAAATTAAAATTAAGTTTTTCTGAGTAACAGTTGTCAAAGAAAAGTGAACCAGGATCTATAAATAACATTTTCCATACTTCAGGATAATCTTGCTCAAGAAAGGATCTCCAATAATTAAGACCATATTTAACGTTGTCGATCATCAAATATGGCCAGATTTTTTTGGAATTATCGTCATTTTTTATGTGATATCTGCAACTTCAGGTCAACTAAGAGATAACGAAGGAGGCACAATTATGGATCTCCCGTCGCCGCCGTGCTCATCGAGTGTTCAGTATGGAATACTGTGTATTATTTCTTCTGCATTAGGCCTTGTGGATTTCGACTGTTGCCAAAATGCAATATCAGTTTGCTGCGAAGATCGACTCTCATATCTAACTTTTAATTGTCTTGACAGTTTCACTTGTGTAACTGAACCAATGGAACAATTGTGCGACCTTATGTGTCCCTTGCATTTGAAGAAGAACTCCTGTGAACTATACTTCACTTTGAATAAAACTTATACTAAATTAAATGTATTTTCTTTCCTATAAACTACTATGAGCGCTTTTTGAGAGAGAACAGTGAGAGATATCTACCTGCGGCTTTCGGTGAAGGTTAATTTCAGAAGGTAAATTTGAAGGTAAATTTGAATACGCAATGTATTCCAATCCTTACGAACATTATGTATTATTCAGTATGGATTAAATTTTAAAGCAAATATTCTACATTCATTGAGTGTTACTAATCTTACAAATAATAGAGAAATTGTTGGTCACTAATTACTCCTGGTCTCACACAGTACTAAGTCATTACGGTAAGTCAATGTATGAAAATATTTTGTAATTATCACATGAAATATTTTAGTTGTTATCTGATGAAAATTGAGAGTATAAATTATTCACAAAATCAGATTTAAAAAAATTAATAAAGAATATTCATAAATAAAAGTAAGTAAATTATTATAAGTTGAAATTATTTCCTTTTGTATTTTTTAGTACAGTAATATACCAAATTATTGGAACAATCAAATTTTGCTTCTTATGAATGTTTTAATGGACACTTGAAGAAAAAGATTAGTGATGATAAACAAAGGCTAATACAAATAGTGCATCAGTTATTAGTACAGAACTGTGTTAAAAACAATATAATCACAATATTTGACACATTTTATGTTAACTTCTTGATAAAAAAATAAATGTTGTACTAACATAAACTTAATCTTACTAAGCTGGCATGTACTAAATGTACTAATAATCGCATGAATAAAAAAATTGAAATAACTTCTTTTAAAATTATAAGCACATATACTACATAAACTCATAATAATTAATATCTTGAAAGCTTCACGAAGTTTTGAAATTTAGAACATAAAAAAAGAAATATCAAAGAAAATTGATAAAATAAAATAAATCAAATTGTAATAGAAAAAATGTAAATTTCATGATTTGAACAATTTAGCATGCATGTTCTAAAAATATCTAAGGATAATAAGGCAAAGAGAAATTTGAAAAAATAGGAAAATAAAATTATTCTTTGAAATATTTAGTACAGGCATGTATCGAGTCAACTCATTGGAAGTTTCGACATACCACTCTTCACAAAAAAATTCTACGAAAACTACTTTATAAAGGCTGAGAATTATAATAGAACTTTTAATCTCTATATGAAGTATTTAGAACATGCATGTACTAAAACGACTCATAACATGATTTGAAAAAAAAACCAAGTTGCACTTCTCAATAGATGTTGAGAATTATAATTGGGAATATTATCTGTATGGAAACATTTAGTACAGGCATGTACTAAAACAAGCGTATTTAAACTCGATGCAACCCTCTGAACAGATGCAGATAATGAAAATATTCTGTTTACTGACCAACACATTGACGAGAGAGTTTATAAACAAGAAGTCACATCTCAGAATACCTTGTACATTCCCATCCACCGTCAATCTTCAGTCTTGGCCGGGAATTTTGGGGGAGTGCTATATATCGCGTTTCTCTATTTTATATGTACATTTTAATGCTATTTGCATTAAGAGGGGAATGCAGACATGAAAATACACAATATTTTGTCTCCCCTCGTGTAAGATATTCGTGCGGGGGAGTGGATGAATGATGGTAGAGGCACGCGAAAGGTAATTTCAATTCAAAGCGCATAGGCCCTACGTGCATTGGTATGTGTTATCAAGGAAACGCAGCACAGGAGGGTATATTTTCACGCGGATCTGCCCCATCAAACTCAAAGGGGGATGAAAAATAAGGGAAAATTGTGACATTATTTGCTTTTCACATGACGCCTGTGGTGAAGGAACTTGATTGCAGGAAGGTGTTTATATGCCATATATCAGCCAGAACATCCTGTTTTCTCATTGTTCCATGACATCCACCCTCTTCACCACATCTCTGGACACTTGTCCCTTCTATCCTGATATCTAATCAAGTACCCACCCTATTTACCCAGCCACAGAACCTCAATTCAATCAATGTCCTTATCTATCAAGAGCTTGGTGCGGCCAATTTAATAATTGTGAAAGGTTTTGTTTACTTAATGATAACTTTCTCGAAGTTATAACCATAAATATTTTTATTCAATTTACAAAAAAATACGTAGGGGAAAGCTCGCTGACTTCGGACGATTTATTCTTCGCACAAATCATCTTTTTCAATGTGTTATAAATGAATTAAACTCATTATAATATCATATTTTAATAGCTAGTCCAATTCCTCAAATTTTCAGAAAAGAGTTATGGGTGAAATCCATAAGGAACATAGGGAAAAAATTGAATTGTCCGAAGCTTGAGTCGTCAGAAGATACCGCGCTTCCCCTATAGCTATTTAGTACATGTTTGTACTAAACTAATTAAAAAAAACGTTTCTTTCGAATAAGCCATTAAATGTTAATATTGCAGGCAGTTAATACATATGCTTACTGAACTGACTAACAAATATTATGTATCAAAATAGGCAAATAATTATAAATATTTCAGATATTTAGTACATGCATGTACTAAAACTAATAAATATTGTTTTCATAAAAAGTCATAAATTATGCCTGAATATTTCTTTCGGATTCTGATTGTATTGTGGTATACTATCTTGTCAATGATCGTGGTGTCAATCCGTTTACCTTATTAAAGTTGAACAATATTCAAAACTATTTTGTAATTATCACAGGATTTGCATTAATTAGTAATTTTGTTTATATTGACTCGCAAATGCTACAACATTGTTCTCAGCACCCCCAAAGTTATGATGTGTGGCTTTAATATTAGCAGATCCTATTGCTCATAAAATTAAATATATTGCGCATAATAATTCAGTTGCATTATCACTGAAAATCTGTACACAATAGATCAAAGATTCACAATAAGTCGATAAGTTATGTAGTTGTGAGCTTTGTCCAAAAGCAGCCTCAAGGGATGTTTTTATCCAAAAACCCCTGAGCCATGGACTGAAGACTGAATTATGAGACTGATAGGAAACCTTTGAACGGACGTTTGGACACATTTAGAGCTCCAGCTTCAATGTATCCAACTATTAGGAAATAATTGGCACCTCAGGGATCAAACAGGTCGTTGTTGAGGTACACGAATTAAGGACTATATTGCATTAGTCATAATTGATGTGAAGGGAATTGCATAATTTGATTGACACCTTCAGCATCTCTTCCTCAACCAGAAACACCAGGAAAGCTTCCTATTTCATGCCCAAAAGGTATTTCTTTCGGAATTCCCTACAAAATATTGTTCTATGCAATAGCACCCTCAGGGCTTTTAACGTTTATAAAATAAAAGTAAAATTTGAGCAGGAGGTAAAATATTGCTTCTACGTGAAACTTAAAGAGTTTCACGCGGGAAAAGCGATATCTATGTTGGTTGCGGAAATATCCATTTAATGGCCTACAACAGGGAGTTGTTAGGGGGAGGGTGGAAAAGGCAACGTGAGTGGTTTGTTTATATGGTAGTGCTTTGTAAAACGCATTAGCCGCAGTTCCAATGTCAGAAGCAGTATTAAAAGCTAAAAGAGGAAATATCCTATATACCCATGAGGGGAAATCCAACTGATAGACGCGAAACCTGGGATAGAAAGGTTAAAATTCATAAGTTGATTCTTCAACACAATAAAGGGGGATACTATACACGGATATTTTAGATAATTTACTCTAAACGATAAGCTTTACAACTACAGTAGATGCGGGTAATTTTGGCCACCGGTGGTGACTTTGCCATATTCTACATGTTAAAGAACTTCGTCCAACCTAAATAAATACAAATATAAGTATTTTACACTATTGGATTGTCACCTTTGAAGATCTACCTACACCTTGAAGATTAATTTTTCAGGAAAATGAATTAAGTGTCAACATATTACGAATTAAGAAATCAAGAATTATAGAAATAGAAGAATACAAGAAATACAAGAATAGAAAAAACTGGCGTAACATCTGTTAAAGGAATGATACCCTCTCGAAAGTGAAATTTCAATGCACTTATTCTATTTTCTTATAAAGGAATAGGATTGCAGCTCTATGCCCCGTGAGATCAAGTTACACATTACTGGATGTATTTCGAACGAGTACCGGTCAAAATCCAAAAAGTCAAGATCCCGAAAGGCAAAATTCTGAACGAGTCCAAATCCCGAAAACCAAAATCCTGAAAGAGCCTTAATCCCGAAACACCAAATCGCGAATGGGCCAAAATCCCCGAAGCCCAATCCCGAAAAACCAAAGTCCCGTAAGCCAAAATCCCGAAAGCCAAAATCTCGTCATTAAAGGTGTCAGCTACTCCCATGATTGCACCCGAGCTTGCTGGAATCAAATAAAAATGGAAATGATTCGAGATATCACGCTCCGTTTAATTTCGTCCTTTTCAGAATTTTAAACATTCGGGATTTTAACTTTAGGGATTTTCGGTCTTCGAGATTTTGGCCCATTCGGGATTTCGACTCGATCGGTCTGTTCAGTAACAACCTTTCGAAGAAACAATGTTGAAGAAGTAATGAACCCAATCACAAAATAGCATAGGTCATACATTTACGTATTTATGACCTCTTGATTACGACATGTAAATTGCCTATTTCCATCACGTCGTAATGAAGTAAATTTTAGGTAATAACAATTAATATCGTGACCTGACGTATTAGTTACTAAAATTCTCCTTGTCAGACTTCAACAGGTCAGTAGATAAGTAGTGACGACGTCCTTATATGATCTATCTTCGAATCAATACAGTATAAACCACAATCGGAGAGGCCTCTCAAACCAGGAAGATTATTACTGAGCAAGGATTCGAGATTTCGGTCAATACGAGATTTTTTATCCATTCGCGATTTTAACATTCGGGATTTCGACCCATCAGCAAATTTACTTCTTCGGGATTTTGGCTTTCGGAATTTTGACGATCGGTATTTTGACGTTACAGATTTTGTCCGACATCAATTTCGAATATTTTTAATTTCAGAAAAATTTTTAGTATGTCAAAGACTATTCATATTCAGGATCCTTGTATACTAGAACGGGTACCCTACGGCTTGTCCCATTGAATTCTGAATTTTTTCATATTAAAATGGAACCTAAATGAATGCTCTTTTATGAAAAAGTAAAAGTAAACCACAGAACTGTATGACACAGTATGACAATGTCATATTACAAATTCTCGTGGTAAAATTCCGGACCAGGACCACATTAAAAACAGTGAGCATTTAGTGGCCAATGGAAGGAGCTTTATAATGATTTTAGTAACTGATATAAGTCGGATTTATAATTAAATCTTTCGAATTTACCACATTAAAAAATTTAAATTTGTCTTATGACATTGTCATACATTTACAGAATTCCCCTGCAGGAAAAGATATTATATTGAAGAATGACCTTAATATCTTCTATAATTAAACATCAGCAATAATCAAAATCGGTCAATATTAAATCAAGATATGCGATTAAATTGGTTTTTACGACTTTAACGCTCCCTGTGTCCATTTCACAAACTTTAGATGTTCTAGAAAGTTGTAATGAATCGTGAATTTAGTCAACTTTGACCCTGAGTATCTTTTGTTCTGTTGACACAACAGGAAACCCACATCATCTTTACGTATCATATCAACTCATACATATAACAATTCTGAAACATTCCAACTCCCAATAATTCTTGTTGTGAAAAATTACCAAGAGAAAATAAAGAAATTTTCCTAAACTAATTGAAGTATGTATTAATAAAGATTAAGATGTTTTATAATGAAACTCGTGCATTTAAATTACCATATTGTTTAATCTTTTAACATTTTAGGTCGTTCCACATCATTAAATTTAATCATTTAATTATAATGCATATTATAAATACAAATAATTTTTTTTGCTCAACTTACACTTTAAATTAATATATCTACGTATGGTAATTAAACACTTCATACTTTGTGTCTTTATTCTTAAATCAGCTACAATCTTAATTAAAAATACGATGCATATATTTTTTTGTAGTTATACTGAATTTTAATTTAGAAATTTTAAAATACTTAAAGAGAACGCTTAATCTTATCATACTATAAAAATTAAAAGTATATATCCAAAAAGTTTGTTGACATTTTATAATTCGTATTTCTTGCGAGTTTTTAGTCTGGACGTAAAGTATAAAAACCGAAAAGCATACCAACTTTATTATTAGTATACAACAAATTCTCTTCAAGAAGGTTTAGTGATGCACTTTAGAAAATATTTTTTGAGTTTTCTAATTCTCTAACCCTGAAGAAAGATATCCAGCTTTATAATTTCAACATCAGTGTGAGCTAGTATCTTCGGATCTCATCTTCTATACTTCTGTACAACATTGGTCTAGGAATCTTCAATCAGTAGTAACGTTGATCATTGTTGATCATCAAACATGGCCAGATTTTTTTGGATTCTTATCGTTGTTTTATATGTGATATCTGCAACCTCAAGTCCGAATGGAAATGAAGAAGCTGAAGTACCTGGACTGACACTTCTACCGTGCTTGACGGAACCGCTCTATGAAGTACTGTGCACTATTTTTTCTATACTAGGGTTCGTGACATTGGAATGTTGTATAAATGCAATACCTGAATGCTGTCAATACCAGCTATCGATTTTAACTATACAGTGTCTTAGTAATTTAGACTGTTTACAAAATAATGATCAAGTAGAACAAATGTGTGACCTCATGTGCTCTTCTCCTTAAAGAACAAGAATTCTTGGAACTGCATGTCACAACAAGATAATTTGAATAAAGCTGATATTAAATATATGTATCTTCTTTTTTCTAGAAAAATAAAAAGAAAAACAAAGAATATTAAATCATTAAAACCGTTTAAGGTTGTCGATGTTCAATTATGGTAAGTTTTTTTTTTGGATTAGTGTCATTTTTTTTAATGTGATATCTGCAACATATAGGGGAGAGCCGCCATACTTGAGACACTTTTTCATGTCTTAACTGTAACCATTATTGCCAAAAACTCAGAGAATTATCTTGAAATTTTCTATAGCGCTACTAGTATAAACCTTGTTAAAATGATTCGATTAGTGTTTCTGTTATATTTATTTAAACAATCAGAAAATAGTCCACTGCATTTCAAACCTGCAGGTTCTCCTCTATATACCAGGGAAGCAGATAATGACAAATTAATAAAATAAATCCCCCAAATCTTTATATCAATTATTATGCGATTTATCAGTTACAGCTTTTCAGTTATTTACTGAAAACAAATTTGGTAAACCAAATATTCCTCAGATAATGCCCCCTTGAAGTGTATCCAAAAATGTCCGTTTGGCAGGGAAAAGCTCAGTGGTTGTGTGATGAATGATGATGCCTCGTTGGAAGTTAGTTAACGCTACAATAGGGCCCTTATTAACAAGTTTTCGAACAAAGTTTAATTGGATTATGTACATCCGGAGTAAAATTGAATTCTGATTAACTATAGCATGGTGGAGTTTATATTTCCCCCATATTTCTGCACAAACCTACCACATTCTTCCCAGAAAAAGGGTGTGGAATGTATGCTGCCTTCGGTTAATACGACATTTGCTCTTATTCACAGGAAAAACATCTATCCTAATTACATTGCCATTCATAAAACTCTTGAATTAAAATCCCATTCATTTGTGAGTTTTTGAAAGCCAAAATAGAAATAGAAATACATTTAAAAGTTTAATAACACTGATAAGAGTATTTAGAAATGCAATCAAATAGTCTTTTTTTCTTAAATAAACTCCAGGCACTGTGAATAACATATATAATTATTTAAATAACAAAATGATTTAGTTAAAAGCTTTTTATTTCTCTTTTAAAATATTAATATACTAACTAAACTTAGATTTATGTAGGGGAAGGCCTTCAGTCTTCGCCAATCTCATTCTGGTTTCAAACACTTCATATTCTTCCCATATTCTTTTAAAGAATCTGACCTATTTTGCAGAAAGTGTGTAACATACGATTAAGACTAGCTATTAAAACATATTGCTAAACAGATCAGATTCATTAAATGAACATGGCAAAAATATGAAGTGTTCGAAGCCAGAGTATATGCGAAGCCTGAAAGTCCTCCTCTACTAACTTTACTCATATAGATGTAATCCATTACTATATCCCATGCAAAACACAAGATAAAATAAATTTTTCTTATCAATAAATAATTATAATTATATTAAATCAGATATACTATAAAAGTCCATATAAAATACTAAAGAAAAATCACTCACAATCCAAAGAAGAAAAGAATGGAATTTCTTAGACGGGATTATGTTTTCCCTTCAGAAATCCAACTGAAAATCTATTGAATAGCAGAGGGTGGGATTGTGTTAAGCGGGCTTTTATTAGAAATAAAGACCCATCTCTCTGATGCTCGGTAAGACATTAACCTCTAATCCACTATTAGTTAAGAGCTCCCGATTATACCCATTAAGGTAATTTAAATACCTTTTACAGGGCATTCCAGACCATTGACCCTCACCACAAAACCTTTGAACAATGTTGTCCTGTACTGCAAATAGTTCAAGGAGGAAGTACAATTGTTGATCCTTTTGAATTGACGATGGTGAGAAGGATATCTTAATGGTATTTGGCACAATTGCATTGATAACCATACCAAAAACTGCATTAGAAATTTAAATAGATTCCATTGCAATCCTTTCAAACATAAATAACTTCAAACTTTAAAGTAATTTAATATCCTAGTATCGCAGCAATAGTAAACATATTGGTTGGATTCACAAAATTATGAACAAACGTAAACTAATGAACATAGTTGAATTTTATGTAACAATTCAGCAAAATTTCATTCAATTCATATCGCTCACAAAATTTATTTATTCAAATGAAGTAAAGTTTTTTGAGTACATTCATAATTTATATGAATGGAAAATTTATATGCTGCAAATGTATAATGCCACTTGATGTTAGATAATGCACCAAAATTTGCAGACAGTTCATGAGAATTCTCTCGTATATCGTAAATCATTATTCTACGAAATATATAAAGCACTGCAATTGAATTTAATGACAAATCAATGAACAGTATTTGAAACGTTGAACTTTTGCAAGCTTATGTACTGTGCACGTGTCTTTTTGGAAAACAGAGAAAAAATTTAATGAATCCCTAACACGAAAGGAATCAATCACCAATTTAATAAATGGCAATTAACAGGAATGATGTGGAAATTTCTAATATAATATTATAACTTAAAAAAAATAATTGAGGCGATTAACACATTTGTAAAGAAATGCTTACAATAATAATAATAATAATAATAATATATTTCTGATTCATGTCCCTGTACATGGATTAGTACAATAATACAGCTGTAAGTTAATAAATAGCTCTATAAGTTCTAAATTCTAAATAAAATTGGTTCATAACCGGTTCATTACTGGTTCAGAACCGAATGGAAACGGTTGAGTTTTATCTCAAGTTTCAAGACCTTTCCAACGAGCAAAAACATGATACCATTCCAATAAGAAATACACACTCTATAGCTTTTTTAACCTTTGACCTTAAAAAACCGTTATTAGGAGTGATTCCAAGTTATTTTCGTATAAGGATAAAGACAAAAAATACGCCTAGATAAAATCTCTAAACATATTCAAAAATAAAGAAAAATCGCACGACGCGTTTTCGAGCAATCCTAAAAAAAACATGGTTTTGGTGGGCGAAAAATGAGGGGCATGTTAGAAAAAAAATTTCAAAAATCATCCACAAATATGTAAGAAACTAGTTCCAAAATATGAACATTTTATCCCAAGTAATTCCAGTAGGGGAAAGTGACCATGCTTGATACGATCCAAGCTTGATAATAACTATTTTTTTCCTATGTTAATCAATAGTTATGACTCATCGCAATATATTTCAATAGCTGGTGCTAAGCCTCACATTTCCTAAAAAAATTAGGATCCTAGCTCTTTTCTCCTAGTTTCAGGAAGCAAAAATCAAAAATAGGCCCAAAACTGTAATTTCGATACATGATATTTCATAAGTATTTCTTAATTAATGTCGCTGTACAGGAAAACTACTATCATAGGCACATAGAGGGTTCATCAGTACTAATATTTATGTAAAAATATTTTTAATTGGTGCACACTGTTTTTGTGGGTGGTAACAAATTCATAAATTCTACTTGTGTCCATCCTATATTTTAAGAAGGGTCCATGAATGATAATTTTACTGTGGCAACTATATCATTAGATGTGATTATTTCATAATTACACATATTGTAATCCGCCAATTTTATCGACAATTGACATAATCTTCAACCCTTGTTGCCTGAATTTTAAGGTTGCAGAATGACATTTTCATGGACTCAAAGCGAAAAAATGGTTTTCGCTAGCGCCCTAATGTCATAAAAACATGGCTTAGAAAAATTACATAAAAGCGATTTTAAAACTAATAACCAGTCATATAAACGATTTAAGCAGATAGATTAGAGTTCCGTCTAAATATTGATGTGCAATTTTTTGTATCCGGTGAATTTTTTGTAGTGAAAATGGGCCTCCGAATTGTCGAATCAATTATTATACAGGAAGGCCCCAGACCCAACTTGTATAAAAATCGCTACTGAATTTCCATTTTCTTCTTGAGGAAAATCTAAGGATTTCCAGGGACTATTTGAGGTTGGATTATGAACCTAATAAGTGAGACATTTTTTTTGTCATAGTGCAAGAATCGCTTCGGTTTGTGTGTTAATCAGAAAATAATCACAAACCTTGGACATCATTTTACAGTATCAAGCATGGTCACTTTCCCCTACATTGATTGAATACGTAACCATTTTGATAGACGCTTGTCGCGCCATCCTCAAGTTCAACAGAAGACATTCATGTCATTACCACAATAAAAAATATATATACAAATATTTTTTAAGGACTATTGACTAAAAAAAAATAATTCTAAATTAATATTAAATCAATTTAAAATGAATTATCAAAATTTTTATTGCAAAATAAAATGGCAGGACAAAAAAATCCTCTTGGTTTTCAACTCAGACATTCGGCGAAGTCTCATCCCTTTCAACTGACTGAATTCAATTTTAACTTCCCCAGGTTTCAAAGACCTTTCTAATGAGGTCAAACTTATTCTTATCAGTTTATAATAGTGCTCTATAGAGCTTTAGAAAAAATTAACTTTAAAAAAAATGTCCATTAGGATAACCTGTTAATATATTAGGTGAGATTCTTAACAATCTCACCTACTATAATCCTAACAAAATTTCATGTTCTCCGATCGCGCTCAAACTTGGCCAAAATGTGTTTCGCCACTTCCTGATCACGAATATATGGGGGGCTAAGTTACGTTCCCGGCCGGCCGGCCGGCCGTCCGGCCGTCCGGCCGCTCTTTGGAGCTTAATAGCTCCTAAACCAAAAAAGATATCGACTTGCGGTTTTCGGCAAAGGTTAAATATCGTATGAAAATTGCAACTTGGTGCATTGACCCCCCACCCCCCACCCCTCCTTCCGCCATTTTGAAGACCCCACTTTTTTTGTTTTCTCAATAGCTCCGCCCCTATGGCATCGAGCGGGCTCAAATTTTAGTATGTTATAGCTGGGCCTTAGAGCTTTCCATCAATACCAAACTTAAGGTCCCCCGACCCCCCTGACCCGAGCTATAAGGGTCCAAAAAAAAATTCTTAAAATGGCCATAACTCCGGTTCTAATTGTCAGAATTTAAAAAGTGAGGGCTTTTTGGAAAGCTCTCGTGAAATGCCACTTCCCCTTCTAACATCGCAAGTTCATAAAACCACCGCTAGGGGCGCTATTATTAAAAAGAAAATTTTTAAATCTTAAAAGTTAAATAACTCAAACATTCCTTATGCAATCGGGCTGAAATTTTAGTATGTTGTAGCCGTTGATTATACCTATCAAACAAAAAAAACCTTAAGTCGATCCATAACCCCTGACCCGAGCTATAAGGGGTCAAAGTTCGAACATTGACCGGCCTCTATCTCCGGTTCTAATTAACATAGCGACCTAAATTTTACCTTTTTGGTTTCGTCTCGATGAGCACTTTCAGATGGAAGTTCAAAAAGTCACCACAGGTGGCGCTGTGATAGCGTCAAAATTCATCGAAATTCAAAGTCACTTTTCTCAAAAACGGCATTGTGCAAGTTAATGAAATTTTAGTATGTTGTAGTCCAGTCTAGGACGTTTCCAAAATGGTGCGTATGTGCGCTGTGGTTTTAATAGAACCGGAGATATGAGGGGTCAAAGTTCACGAAATTCAAAAAATCATATCTCCGGTTCTATGTGACCGATTTTGATGAATGAGGGCTTAAACGAAAGATCGCACCAAATGCTACAACTTTCTAGAATATTTGAACTTCGTGGGACCAACACCAGGGGCGCCACAGTCGAAAAACCAATTTCAATATCACATAACCTCAATTATCTCGACTGTCGCTGAACCGATTTTGATGATTACTTCGACATAATTGTAGAGGACATTTGTCTCTACATTTCGTCCATACATCATTTTCCGCTCAGACTACGCTATCACTCCGATTTTGCCGTTTAAGTGTGAAAAAATTGATTTTTCCCATAATAACGCTTTGAAATCACTCAGATGCCAATTTGACTGCCTCTACTCCACAAAGACACTTAAAATATGGTTTTAAATGGAAAGTCTCACAAAATACAACAATTCTTTGATATAGTTGAAGTTCAACAAATGACTACTTGGGGCACTCTGGATGAAAAAACGAGTTAAGAAACAAAAAACCTCGCTTATCTTGGCTTCTGAGTAATCGATGAGTTCAAGTTCTACGGCAAAATTATAGAGAACATTCTGGTCTACATTTCACCCATATATCACTTTTGTTCCAGTTCATCCAAATCCTTGATATTTTGGTTTAAATACAAAATTTGTATAATTTCACGAATTTGATTCAAGATAACTGAATGGCGTATCCCAACTTCAGCTCCAAATCGAATTTGCATGCACTCCGAGTTAGCTCACGTTAAGAATCTCACCTACATAAGCCGGTTAGGATTATCTGTCCTTTTTTCTTTACTTCTAGAACTTAAGTATGGTCTTTACTGATCCGATCTACCATATCTAATCGGCGAGAACCGTTCTAAAATATCAGAATGAGAGAAAAGCTTACGAACAGGAGGGTGTTAAAGTCACCCAGACTTACGGTAACTTAAAAGCAATAGAAGAACAATTGTAATATTTTTCATCTCAATGACGACTTAGAATTATGCCTCTTACAAGGGAAGTACTCGAGTCATCAAATTCAGAAAAATCTGAGGCTTTGCTCAACTACGCATAAAGGCATCAAATTAAACGTGGTATATTCAAAAAGTGCGAAATCGGGTTAATTTTTTTTTAAAAATTCCCCAAAGTTGAAAATGACACCTTACGCAGCACATAATAAAGAAAATTCGTATGGGACTGCATGCGGCGCTGGCTCAGCGGTAGCGCACAGGACGTTCAACGGGAGTGCCGCGGGTTCGATCCCCTGGCTCCGTCTGTTTTTTTTTTCCTTTTAATATCTTTTTTTTTCAATTAAACATTCTATTCTTTATTAAGTAGTATTATTGTAGTGTAAATTGCTTATCTAGAGTGCTGAATTAAAATCCCCAACAAATTTTTAAAAGCGATGAAAGTGCATCCCATAATTTATCAAATAATCAATTTACAGAAAAATAAAAAAAAACCTGTATGTACTTACAATCAGCTATCTGAGGATCGTTGTAAATATTATTTAAAGTTTTTATTGAAATTTTATAAAAGATTAGAAAGGTCGAAGACTCAAACCAATTTTTTTGGAAAAATTCATTTGGAAACCTGCACTCAAACTGATTGTGAAAGTATACATTGTGATTGCATTCTCTGTTTTAATAATTTCTTTAATGAAATCCATATTCACTAATTAGTTTAAAAAAAAAACTAATTCGTGTATTGTGGATTTCGGTAATGATTAAAACAGAAAGTACCACAACGAGAGCATATGGATTACAAGTTTCTTTCTAATCTTTTATAAAATTTCAATAAAAACTTTAAATAATATTTACAACGATCCTCAGATAGCTGATTGTAAGTACATACAGGTTTTTTTTTTATTTTTCTGTAAATTGATTATTTGATAAATTATGGGATGCACTTTCATCGCTTTTAAAAATTTGTTGGGGATTTTAATTCAGCACTCTAGATAAGCAATTTACACTACAATAATACTACTTAATAAAGAATAGAATGTTTAATTGAAAAAAAAAAGATATTAAAAGGAAAAAAAACAGACGGAGCCAGGGGATCGAACCCGCGGCACTCCCGTTGAACGTCCTGTGCGCTACCGCTGAGCCAGCGCCGCATGCAGTCCCATACGAATTTTCTTTATTATGTGCTGCGTAAGGTGTCATTTTCAACTTTGGGGAATTTTTAAAAAAAAATTAACCCGATTTCGCACTTTTTGAATATACCACGTTTAATTTGATGCCTTTATGCGTAGTTGAGCAAAGCCTCAGATTTTTCTGAATTTGATGACTCGAGTACTTTCCTTGTTAGAGGTTTCAAGCCAGTTATCGCTTAGGGGAAACTGGGACACCACTAAACACGGGGTACCACAAAACACTAATTTTTATTTCTAAACTACTTGGACTGACTCGACTATTCCTTCATTGGACAAGCATCCCGATAGTGCCTAAAAATTCCTATAGGTCTTATCCTCTGATATCCAATATCCGATTGAAAAATCGCAATGTTTGGTGGTTCCCCGTGTTTGGTTGTGCCGCAGTTTCCCCTACTGTTTAGCCTCTCAACATATTTTAACGGTTTGACATAAGAATAAAAAAATCGTGACATATTTTTTTTTAATTACAAAATCGTAAAATTTAGTCTTATAAATAGCGGTGATGCAAATAAACAGAAGTGGGGTAGATCCACACAGGGGCTTTTTTCACGCAAATTCAAACAACAGAGATTCATGTCTACCGAGGAAACGGTCCAATCGACATAATCCAAGTATAAGAATCCGAAATAAAAACAGAGATCCTGAGAAAAAACTTTTTTTATCTTTTATAGATTTCAGCATTTTGCAGAATAGTATTTTTCCAATGAAAAATGATTGAAATCTTTCTCCTTAACATTTATTTTAGCACATTACTCTTCTAAAGTGCTCCTACGTTATCGATATTTCTTAGTGCTGGTTCTTGTCTTGACTGTTTTGCCTTATCGAAAACGACGAGGACTAAAGAAATAGTCGAGACAGAACCAACACAAAAAAAGTCGATAACGCAGAAGCACATGTGAACAGTCATGTGCTAAAAGGAATGTTCACGAGAAAGATTTCCTTTTACTCATTTTTTATTGAAATAACAGCTGGATACTAGGTTTGGGGCAGTATAGCACAAACAATATTTTAAGAAGGATCGATAGCTTTGTTTTTCAATTTCTACAGAAAAACATAAGCGGAAAGTTCGGAAAATTTGATTTAACATTAAATGTCAAGTTATTGTATACCACGACTCACTTCAAAATCTGTTGGTTCAAAATTTGTTTGACTTCCATCTTTTAGTTTTTGTTTTTTCTTTATTTATTGCAAATATTGCATTGGTTTTTTTTTATGACAATCATATACACCTTTTTATTTTACAAGCAAAAGTTGAAAAAATGGGTGTGCAAATCTGCCCCAAGAAGGGCACAAATCTAACTCAGTTCATATTTAAATATTTGAAAATTGAATAATTTATTAAGTTTACAATTATTATAAATTTGATTTAAATATACAAAAATGTTTTATTATAAACAAAAGTCATTTTAATAACATATTCGCGTTTTATTTTAATTGAGTTCAATTATTTTAATCAATTCAAAGTAGGTTAAATCTTTTGCGATCTCTAACACTTTTCCAGTCATGTTCGTGAAATTAAAATTGTTAATTTAAGTAAAGTTACATAAATCCTTTGAAGTATCGGAAAAGATTTTGCTTTTCAATAGACTACAAACATTTCACAAGGTTACATAAAGTTTATTTTACTCTATTGGTGATATCAGTGTAAAATTTACATTGTTATGGGTTCTCAGAACTTACTAGAGATATTTTGATACCTTTTCCTCGAGTTGTGTGCAACAATATTTGCTTGAGTTGCCGTGAGTGCACAAAAGAGTCGTCGACTAATTAGAACAAATATATATAATGTTTTTAGTTCTCGAATGTAGAAGGAAAGTATGAAAAGGGAAAATATCTCACAATGCCTCATTCATTCCGTCTCCATTTCAATTGCGAGTTTCCCTCGTTAGTCATGGAACTGTAAAGTTGAGAAAATACTTTTCGACAAGCCTTCGGCGGTAGAGTCAAACTTTTGCAGACTATTCAATGGAAGAAAAGTTGGTTTTATGCATTATTTCTGCTCTCCAGTTTAAATTCTTGTTCACATTATAGAGGTTACTGAGCCACAGACAGACATTCAATGAAAAAATAATTGATATCGACTGAAATATAACAAGATGCTGTGACAAGTCCGCAAGAAGTTCAATAGAACTATGCCCTGTGACATTATCGAGATGCTCTTCTTTTGTATTTTGCCTTCGTCTTCGCCCAAAAAAGGACTATGAAAATGAAGAGACAGAAGGAAGGGTGAATTCTCGAATATAATTAAATTGAAAGAGCCGAACAAATACCAGAAATAATAATACATCGTATAACAATAAAATATCGATGGACTTAATCAGCATACATAGGAGTACAATTTGTGGCTCCAGCTGAAGAAGCCAACGTGGAGAGAATGGTTAAACAATGCCTTCCAAAGAGCTCTGAATGATTTGACAATTTTCCTTCCTCATTATTTCGATGCTAAATTTAGTTTTTGACCAAAATTGCTACAGTAATTGGAGGCGCCATTCTTTCCAGAGAGTACTCATCGGGTCTGGAGATGTTTATTGGAGAACACAAGTGATACCTTCAAATCGATATGCTCATCACGTGCCCCAAGAATCCCTCGAGAATAGGACCACAAATAACTAAGAGGACTTTCCGTATTATTTTCAAGAATTTTTGCTGATTTTTTTTCTGCCAAGGGATTGAGGAGAAACTTTGGTTAATGTAACATAAAGTAAATCTCATCAAACTGATTAAAACCACTTCAAATGGATTTAAACTTTACGAAAAGTAATGGTGCTAAGAGACTCAAATCAAAATCTGTTTTCCTTTCTATGTAAAATGCAAACCTCATCGAGATAAAAATTGAGTTATACAGGATACTTACCCAACAGTTATTGAAAGACAGAGTGATAATATTAAGCCGAGATCTCGAACATTGATAAATATTCAATGAAGTTAAAAGTCCTAAGCCCTTTTCGCTAGATATCTCTAGTGAGCAATATCTTACTGTAGGTGCCGGCCAAAATCTCGAAGCCCAAAATCCCCAAAGATAAAACCCCGAAAGCCAAAATCTTGAAAAGCCAAAATCCCTGAAAGTTAAAAACCCGAATAGGTCAAAATCCCGAATGGGCCAAAATTCCGAAAAGCTAAAATCCCGAAAGCCAAAGTCCCGGAAACCAAAATCCCGCACGCCAAAATCCCAAAATTCTGAATGCCAAAATTACAAAATCCACAATCCCGAACAACAAAATCTCGAAAAGTTAAAATCCCGAACGCCAAATCTTTAAATCCAAAATCCTAAACGTTAAAGTCTGGAAAAGCCGGAATACCGAACCAAAATCCCTATAACCAATAACCCGAACCCCAAACCTCGAAAAGACAAAGTCACTAAAAGATAGTATCCCGAATGGATCGAAATCCCCAATGGATCAAAATCCCGAATGGGTCAAAATTCCGAAAGCCAAAATCCTGCGACAGCATAGCGATAGTTCAAATAATTCCGTCGTGGAAAAATAGACGTCAAAGTTGAGGCACCCTCTGGTAGGTAAGTTGTCGAAAGTGTCCATAGAACTATGGAAATCGTTGAGTTGGACCTGCGGACGGGCGCTTATTCTACTGTCTAAGAACTGAAGATTAACTGGAAAATTGTTTAGAACCATTTGCACAAGGTTGGTCTCACTAAGGAGCTAGATCAGAAATGAGCAAGTAAATGGTCAAAACGCTACCTGAACAAACTCATTTTGACGTTTATTCGGTTTCAAACAGTTCTTGCTCAGCCCTGAGCTAGATGTATGAACAGGGCTGGGTATAAAAATGTGGGAGATCAATGTCCATTTGTCAATCAGAACAGAAGACACAAAAATAGAAAAAATACTTAGAGGAAATTGAATACTAAAATCAGTACTAAAAGGTTGCTTTACACTGCTGTCAAGAAATCGCGCGAAAAATTTTCACTAGCTTCTCACTCAATCATACAGAATCACAAAATGTGACAAAATGATAAATCAGTGTCGATTTTTTTCGCGTCTCTGTCACTGGTGACCAACTCACGAAAATTAGATAATTTACCCCCTGGCCCCAAACGATCATCACGATTATCATATTCAAGCATTTGCAAAATTTTCTTGATGGTACAAAATTGTCTTCAAGAGAGATTTGTAAAAATGAGCTAGTTACGTTTTTTTTACCAGTAGGGTAATTTTTCTAAAGCGAGACAGTTTGGAAAGTTGGACAAAACAGTGTGGAATGTGAGACACCTCCTTAAAAACTTGATAATGAATCAATTAAATATAGTATATCAATTTTCAATAAAAAGATTATTATTCGTATAATATTTTGTCATTAATATCACTATGTCCAACTTTCTAAAAAAATTTGTCCCGCTTTCCAAAATTTTGTCCATCTTTTTAAAATGTGTTGTTTTTTAATTTGATGGAATATTACAATTAATTGGTTGAAATATCTATTAAAAACTGTTAACATTCTGTTAGAATATTTCACAAGCAATCTCATGATGTAAAGAAAATGAAAAAATATATATTTATTCGGCTTAAAAATGCATTTGAAATTGAACTTTTTCTTAAGTGTCTCCCTTTCCACAATCCACCCTAGTTCCAACGGTCTTTAATTCCTAAATAACAATAAATTTTTATGTTTTCTCAAAATCGAATGGACCATTTACCCTTAATATTAAATTAGAGAACCTAAGCCATATGGTTAAACTTTGGGTCTAAAGACGTTGTTACGTTAACGCTCAATGAACAGCCGAACCACAATTAGCTCTTCTCAGTAATTTCCCGTCTTTTGTGCTGAGCCGGAAGCTAGATCGTTGTTAATAATGTTGTTCGAATAAATTTGTGCTTCACGTGGAAACATTTTGCTTTGCGGGGATTCTTTAGATAATTCAGGCTCTCCCCTTAAGTGGGTCCCCCGAAGGTCCAAATTCTCTACCTCTAACCATTTGGCTTCTAAACCTAGTGACAAATCCCGCCTGCTCAGATAAACATGAATTAAATCCAGTATAAACCCTTGACTTTCAAGCCTTACATTTGAGAAGCTTCCATTGAAAATACCCCTTACCAATATGTAAAGTACATTGTTTTCGCGCTTGTAGTGACGAGCATTGGAACTAACAAAATAGTGTTTCCGGACGTGTTAGATGAACATGAGTTTTTCGGACTTATTTTAAAAAAAATTAATAAATTTCTTGTCGTTGTCTTTAAAGAAGAAAAAAGACTGTCCTAGATAATGTAGACTTAAGGAAGGGTCGCCGAAGACCAGAAGTCGATATCTCTTACCGTTTGGCCCTAGTCGTGTCACAAGATGAAAAAAAGTAGATTATATAACTGCTCTCTCTCTCTTAGTTCGAGAAGTAAAATTGTATTTTTATCTCAATATTTTTCGCTGAAATAATATGAAAAGCTCAAATTCAAACGAAAAAAGTAGAAATACATTTTTAATTCTAAATCTAAACTCAAAAGGAGTGAACCATAGAGACTAGAGAAAAAATAGTCAATCGTTTTCTGCAATTTCTCTCCAATTTATTGATTTACCAAAGCAAAATTTTAGAAATCGTTATCAGCATGACCACAACCCTCAACTGTGCATCAAGAGAAAAGTATAAAAAAAACCCTTTTAGAGAAGGTCGGATATGAAATCGTGGAAGTCTTTTGATATTGAAAGGGGATTTAACTTTTCTTCAGGTTCACCGGATATGAGAAAAGTTGAATTTTCATCTCAATCTGTCATTTTAACATTGCTTCCATCCGCCTGACTTTTGGCCTTTTTTTCCCTGCATTCAAGGAAATTGAAGGGAATATTGGTTGGAAATTATGAGCTTCCACCTCCGGCAACATTTGTACAAAATCATTTTACACACAATTGAATTGGAATCAATTCTCTTCAGTTACATAAATGTAACTTGACTACTCAATAGATTGCTGTTTTCCATGTCCATTTCACATTCTCCTGTTATGAATGATGAATTTGATTGATTGTGATAAGGGTTAGCAAGTGAAAAATGAATTTACAATCAATTCAAACGCTTAATGAGTATGATAAATATAAAACGTATAAAACGGTTTCAAAACTTAAAATATTAAATGTGCATAATAAGAATAAAACATAAGCCGATTTCTTTCCCCGTTTGTCCATATCACTTTTCACTGAAAATTTTAGATTGGATCCTCGGTAAAGAGGAAGAACCATAAACTTGGTCGTGACCACACAAGGTTCCATCACCGTATGCGCTATTGATTCCATCCTCGTAAAACTGAACATGTATATTGCAAAATTCCAGGCGTAATTAAATTTGAATTTGCAATGGAATTTCTTGTATCTACCTTCTTTGCCGGCTTTCATCTCAATTATCTTTGTCTGTTGTATCTCGGTTCAGTCTAATGCAAAATTGATTTTAAGTACATACGAATGGGGCAGTTTCGGACATTACGTCCTTTTATTATTCTATTTTCTTTTTTCAATAGAACGAAAGATCGGAAATAAAAGCTGACGCACAAGTACCGTCAATAGCTTTTCCTGGGGAAGGTAATTTTTCACTAACCAGCCCCACCCTCCCCTACCACCCCAGTAAACAGGATAGGGAAGAATTATTTGCACAAGAAATCGATGTTTCCCAAATATACTGAGCTATTTGCAACTTTCGGGACATTGGTCAATGTGATTTTTCATCTACGTCTCAATTCACTTGGATTCAATGGGTAACGTTGTCAATATTTGCCATGCCACAAGTTTTACTCAACACTCTTCACCAGGGATTTCCTAATAGTCCTGGGTATTCACTAAAATGAGTCGCTTAAAAGTCTTTTTTTAAGTTTGAAATAGTTCTCCCAAAAATACAAAACAAACCTCACCGAAAAGCAGCAAACGTATAAGTTTCGAGTGGAAAATTCTAAAACTCATTTGCTTCCGGGAGATTGTAATTAAAAAGGAAATTCGGGGCTTATAACAGCAAGCAGCAATTGAGAAAACTTTTCTGGCTGTGACATCCGAAAAATTGTGTTGAGGGGTTGGTTCTAGCACGAAGTGACACAATTCCACCCTGGTGCATGAGTTTTAATTGAAGTGGTAATGCTTTGCCATTTTCGTGGTAGATATAATTTAAAAAAAAACTGTTATTATATAAATTTTCCCTTTGCTTCCCAAATTAACGCAAATCATGATGATTTTATTGCTCGAACTCGTAAAGAAAGGAATATGTAGCACAGTGGGAAAGTCAGTGGGAAAATAGTGTTAAAAAATACTCCCTAAGAATAGGATGGGAATATTTCATAATAAATTATTGTATGATAGATGTAAATAAAATAAAAATGAAGTACCTAAGGATACACTAGCCATAATCCCAAATTCCTTCATAGCTACTCTCACGTTTGCACCTGAGTGTGTTGGAAGCAAAAGGAATTTTTCTTATTGTTTTTGGCAATTGTTCTACACATTATCCTCCGTATAATTTCGTCACTTTTTCAGGATATTGATCATTCGAGATTTTGACTTTCGAGATCTTGGGCTTTCCGGATTTTGGGTTTTCGGGATATTGGCTTTTCGAGATTTCTTCTCAATGACTCTGTTCAGTAATAATCTTGAGAAGAAATAGAGCCACGTCAAAGCCAAGCCAAACCATTCAAAAATCAATTAGAATTTAGCGCTGGCCATTCGGTATTTTAGCTCTTGGAATTTGGTTTTCGAGATTTTGGCCTGTATTCGAATTTCGGGAATTTTCTCGCTACCGAATAGAGTCGAACACTTGACTGACGAAGAGCAGTTCAACTTGTCAGAATACAAGTCGAATAAGCCGAGTTGTCGAAAAAAAATCGTTTTTTTTTCGCTTTTCGGGTGCTCCTTGACACGCACTACCTTTCCTCTGAATATTACACCAGGAAGTTAATTATTCCCAAATATATAGGGTTTCAAAACTTAAAAAATTCTATACTCAACATGTAAAATCTCAGCTTGAAATCACTCAAATCAGACACAAATCTGACACTATCTATAAGATTGTGAAATACATATCGACGTAGTATAGTTAACAATGAGGAGATTTCTGAAATCGTTAGGAAAATACAATTCACTCAGGGAAAAGTCATCAACTTTTCCCCGAGCTTTCGGCTTGGTCTCCAAGCCTTCATCAGTGGTCAAGTCTTTTAAATGTTCTCTGAGATTCGTTCATTAATTAGGTCAGGATGTTCACAGGGCATGTAGCGGGAATGGGGGCACTTTTTTATAATTTACTAAAAAATTTCTCTAACATCGTTTTTCACAATTTTCGTTATTTGTCTTCTTTCATGGGCTTTTTCAATGTATGCAGCAGCTTGCCTTTTTCCGCACTGGACTTGTTTTTGTCCCTGTGAACATCCTGATCCAATTAATGAACGAATCTCTGAGAACATTTAAAAGACTTGATCACTGAAGAAGGCTTGGAGACCGAGCCGAAAGCTCTGAAAAAAGTCTATGAGTTTTCCCTGAATGAATTGTATTTTCCCGACGATTTTCGGAATCCCCACCTCGTTAACTATCTATAAGGCCCCTTAATATATATTCGATTATTGTGATTGCACTTGATTATTTGTTTCTGAAATTTATTCTACTTGAAATTTCATCAGAATCGTTTGATTTATTCCGTGGACTCCATGGATTCTGGCAGAAAAAATTGTAAATATTCACAACTGAGGTAACCTCTTTAACACTAAAAACGTATATAAAAGCATTAGTAAGATTCTGATAGCATCTTAAATAGAATAAATTACAGAATCCTTAGAATCAAATGAAACTATAAGAGCTGATATTCCGTAATACAGCCCATAGACACCCCTTCGACCGATCAGTTATCGATGGCCTAGTGTTCTTATTCGACTATATATGGCAACGTTTAAAGTTCGAATTCGTAAATCGAATAAAGGAATAATAAACCACTCATTTGGAATATATTGCAATCAATTATAAAAAAGGAATACTAACTCAAATTTTCGATATTGGTTGCCCCTAGGGCCGAACGAATTTGGAACTAAAGCATCTTTCTTCGAGAGTACTAAAGGAATTTTAGGAATAAATCGACGGCTCAAAAGGCTCAAAATATAAAACAAATAAGTCGTGAATGTCCAACTTTACAGGAGAGCGATTTCAAGTTGAGATTTTCCATATACTGATTATAGGATTTTTAAGAGTTGAAACCTCTCTTACTTTGGGAATAATAAACTCTACGGTAGGAAAGGTAGAGGGTGTCAAGGAGTACCCGAAAAGCGAAAAACAAATTTTGTAAAATAAATTGACTTATTCGATTTATATTCTGAGAAGTCGAAATACAAAAGCCGTTATTGAATTCTTTTGGAAGCTACTTTTATAAAAGTCATAGAGCAAAAAGTAATTGTGTTGAATAAATTGCAAAGATATCTTCTTCTAAACAAGAAGTATTCTAGTAGTAGGGCTAAATATGCAAACGGCCGTGTCCGAAATTGGCGTATGATAATTTTCTAAGATAGATCAGAACATATAGGATAAGTGTGCCAAATTTCGGCATAGTTGCATATAAGTACCAAAGTCCTAAGTTTGAAATGCAATATTTCTAATTCATACTGATATTTCTTGTTACTTCCCTTTCGGGAGGGTTGTGTGGAACCTTGAAAACTAGTTTATAATCTTTGTTTTCTTTAAATCACTTCCTAAAATATTGAAAAATTAATAATAATATGGACATTGCTTTGGGTAGTATTCCGGCCACTTTGAGTGAAATACCGGCCACCTTTTTTCTGACCACTTCTTGTGACGCAACGGATAGAAAATTTCAAAACGTCAAACAGAGCGAGTTTAATATTTAGTTTAATACGTTTATATGACCCATAAGCCCTGAGATCTTCCGCGTAATTTGTCCTAAAGACCTGAAGAGTAGCATCTCAAATTTACGCGCAGATTCCCACAGCAATTTGCCCTTCCTGAACTCTTCCAAGGCCTTTTCACATCATCTTTTTTCGTAGAAGCTATGGTTTTTTCTATAGACATTATAGAACTCAGAAATTGAAGAAAAAAAACATAAAATGAATAAGAAATTTAGGAAAGCAAAAGATGTTGCCGGAATAGACAACACTACCTCACCGGAGAAACGCTCACAAAGTATATACTTTTTACGCGAAATACAGGATCCAGCTGGAAAATTTCACCCGAAATTTAAAGATTGATTCACTATTAACATAAACCGAAACAATCTTTAATGAAAACTAATCAATTTTCATGAAAACACCGAAGGAAAACCTTCTACACTTCACCACAAATCACAAGACTGCTAGAAACACAAGAGATACCCGTCAAATAATATCTGCAGATATCTTTAAGATTTCTGTAGAGAAAATCTACACCTCTACAGAATATCTGCAGATAATTCTGTAGATATTCTTACGAATTTTATTTGGGCTTGGGACAAAATTCGTCAGAATATTTCGGCAGATTTTCTGACGAATCTCTGACGAATTTCTGTAGATATTCTGCAGATTTTCTGTAGATTTTTTCTAAATTCCAGACTTTCCAGACAAGATGTGTCAGAAGAGATGGAAAAATTTTTCACTGAAGTTTGCAAAATTCAATAGAGTTATTTTTTGTGATATCACGGTGTTTATATAAAATAAAGAATTCTGCGACGCCGTGTTACAAGTAGAGAAAAGTGAAGTGAAAACTTTAAGCAGAGTATCGACCTAAATTTCGTGTTTTTGTATCATTCCATGGGCGATTTTTAAAAAATTAGTATTTTTGCTCGCATCTTTTTACTTATTTAAAATGTTTAATTGGTAATGCTTGTTAAGCAGAGCATACCATTTTCTTTATAACTCCTACAGTTTCTACATAAATGAACAATATTTTTGTGAAGTATTGGACACTATTCCGATTTTCTCGGCAGAAATTCTACCGAAAATCTGTAGATTTTCTGCAGAAATTCTGCCGAAAATCTACAGATTTTCTAGCAGAAATTCAGCAGAAAATCTACAGATTTTCTCTGAATACACTGGAATATACCGTTAAAATTCAAAAAACCTCAGAGTAAAATCGGCAGGTAGAATAATGATTTGACGGGTATATCACATTTTTTGTAAGACTCTTTCCACACTGAGTTTTTACAACGCAATTTAAATTCAAATTATACCTAAAATTTAACGGTCTTTGTGTTAATAGATCCTAAAATGAATAAATATTTAAAAGCAAAATGAATTCATTGACTATTCGAAGATTACATACATAATTTTAATTACTTTATTTGCATGGCCAAATTACACTCAAAGTGGCCGAAATTAGAAGCTGGCCGAAATTTCGCACACTTCCCCTATTCTGTAAAAATGAGACTTATTAGAGATGGTTGACCGAATTTCTCAATTACAAAAGCTGTGATTATGAATAAATCATACCTAATATTCTTTCGCTTATAAATTTGTTTTCACTTTGTTCGACTTAATAATAATAATAATAATATTGCTGGCACAACATTCCATGAAGGAACAGGGCCTTCCCACAAGGGGATTTCTAGACATGCATTATTATTTTTTCTTGTACAGGATGAGATTGTCAGTCCCATGCCCGTGGAATCAAATGCAGTGAAGCTCACTGGATGCAATCCGAACACCTTTAACGCCAGAAAAGTTCCTAGTGACCTAAAGGGGATTCGAACCCGGGACACTTGCATCATAGACCGAGTGCTCTACTACTTGACCCATTGAGCGACATGTTTTTAGAGTACTTAAATAATTTTTTTTTTGAGAAAAAATATTGCAAAATGGCGGACTAATACGTATTCTAATGGAGCGCCTCGTAGCAGTACTCCCTTTTTTGCGGGAAATCTGCAGCTTGTAATTTTGTCTGAGAAAAAAAATATAAAAAAAATTTCAATTTCCATTAGTGTATTTCATATAGTTAAACTAAGAAAATCCGAACAAAATCGTGAAATCGAAACTTTTTTCAATTATTTTTTTTAAGATGCATTTTTTCGGACAATATTTGAATTTAATACTTAACCGTTTCTCGCAATATGTGATTTGTTTAAAGGGTCTTCGAATTGCTGATCAATCTAATCAATTCAATTAATATTGAAATAATTTAAACGTTAAAAATCCTGTTTTTAATGTTATCCGATGCTATGACCTATTAATTGATTATACATAATGGTTTTACTCATTCGCAGCTATTTAAGGCGAGTCTTATCTCACGAATTATAGCATTCCGCGAAGTATTTTTCTCTTGATGACCCCATCAGTCATTCATTCAAATGCCAGAATTACCTTTTGGGGAGCATAAATTCATGGAAAAGCCCCAGCAGTGGTATAAATGGATTGAGCTCTTGCATTAGTTATAACTGGCAGTGGGCGTTTATCAATATCAACAAGGTCCCTTTTGCAATATTAATGCATGCTAATGACGCTATTTTCAATTTGAAAGCCACACCACTTGCTATTTGTTCCTGTGCGTGCCCTTTTTAAAAATATACCCTTCACACCCTGCGGCTTCTGCTACCACCCCCTAAAAAGGCACCACCCATTCACCCACCTGTCCGTTCCAAGGAGAGGGATCACACGGTAAAGCTCCAAAGGGCACTCGGCTAAAATTTAAATTTGCCAAAATTCAAATGACAAACTCCTCAATCCTTCAGGCAATGCGAAAAGTATTTCACCCAACCAACAACCACCCACTCTTGGAAAAATCCACCCACTCAATGGTGCTTTTGCTCAGATGTTCGTCTCTTTGGTAATCCATATTACATTTGGGCAACTTGTATAGCGAGCTCACCTGCTTCCTCCTGACTGAGGTACCACTCTCACTTGTGTTCTAGGAAATGTTGTCATCGTATTCAACAGATTGTGCCCATGAATATTTAACTAGTGTCAAAAGGTGAAGGAGGTTCTTTCTTTCACTACATCCTCTTTCTCTCTGAAAGACATCCATCATCTCTCAAAAAGACACCCACTTCGAAGTTTCTCGTTGAAATAGTTGAATCATTTAAAGGGCTGTAAAGCAAATCCCTTTGAAAGATTAAAAAGGCTATTGAATTATTCGCGAGAGAAAGGTGAAAAAAGAAATTGACAATTTTTGATAGAATGGCAAAGGAAAAATCGCGAAATGGGTTTTTCAAGATGTAAACCTTTTCAGTAAGAACAAAAAACGTATGTTCAACCTATAAGTTTATTATAAAAGGAAAATTTTAGATTTTAGTTTGCATAGCTCCAATGTATTACCATTGATTTACTAAATAACTCACTGCAAACGAATAAGGATTTTTACAAGCAGGTTTCAATAATACATCATCCTATTATATTTAATGTGTAACTCAAAGATTTCTACAAAACAATCTCAAGAAGAAAATTATTCTTAGCTTGACATTTAGCTTTTTTAGCGCAGACGTCTTTCTAAATAATTAATAATTATTAAACAGAAAAAAAACTTCCTACAATTGCTTGTAAATGTTTGTGAATTCCCACTGGAGACTTCCGAAATTCTCGTAAATCGTATAACCCAAAATGCCCGTAAATCATAAAACATTTGATTGTAAATCTTCGCATACACAGGAGTTCGTAAAATTTGGTCATTTGTTTGTAAAATTCTTCCACACAAAAAAAATGTACGAACAAATGTTTGTAAAATAACAAATGAATATTCGTCAAATGTTACGAACATGTTTGTGATAAAAGTACAAACTCTTAAGAACTTTTTAGTGGATTATACGCTTCACGAGCATTTCATAAGTCCCCGATAGGAATTCATAAACATTTACAAACAATTTTACAAAACATTTTTCTCTGTGTAGAGTAGTTGGACCACAAGCAAGATTCTCACTTAAGTCTTTAGTATCTTTTGAAAGTCTGAATTCTGAGTACCTAAACCTAAGGGTTAATATGGATAAACTGGGAAAACATTTTTCTTTTACTGCTCGAACTCAAAAAGAGAGTAGTTTATAATCCACGTGTTTTCAACTTGTGACACGGCTGGAGAGCAAATGGTAAGAGATATCGACTTCCGGTCTTCGACAACCACCCCCCACTCCCCCAAAAGTCAACATTGTAGCAGTCAAATTTCCCGCCTAATTGCAATAAATGCTCTGCTAAGGCAACCAGAGTATTCGAGGCGCAATGTCTCCTTTCTAATAGGCCAGCGCCTCTGGTGGTGGAGAAGACGACTGTGTTAAGTTAGTCGATCGTACGATCTCAGTGGATACAGATGCCAGTACGTTGCGAATCCTGAAAGTGTTTGGATGTAGTGCGGAAGCTTGCGAGAGTCTGGAGCCCGCACCTGTCGAAGCATAAGCAGGTCACTCTCCCAATTATTATTGATATTAGAATGGTTTGATTTGACCCTTACAACATAATCTTTTTTCTTTTTCCCCCACCCCCCTCCTAACCATCCAAAACTATGCTTATTTGGTTTATTTCGAAAACGGCACCTACGATTTCTTTCACTTTCGAATATGTTTTAGAGGTTATTCCGCCCAGGTTATTTAGATGTTATTTAGAGGTTGAACCGCCCAGAAGATCCTTACCCGCTGTGTGGATGCTCTTCCATGCTCCTAGAATTGTTGGGCGTAGGCCGTGCATTATATTACGTTATTAACATATGAAAATTGTCTAAATGAGACATTCAGATCTTTGCACCGGGCGGGACTCGAACTCACAACAGTTAGTCGAGCCAGGGAATCGATCCGCCCACGAGCCAACGGTCTTGCCTATTGTCCCACTGATTCCCCTGTTTTAGAGTTAGTCAAGGCGAGTATTTCACCCTTGAACACTTACGTTCGAAAGCCATTTCGATATCGAATTTTCGAACATCAAATTTAACTACTTTGAAGGGCCTATTTTCAACCGATTTGCTTAAATTTGGACTTTTTGAAAGATCTTGAAATTTCCAATATAACTGCATCGGTCACAATCACTCATGAGTCGGTACAGTCCCCTTAATGATTTACCTTTCTCTGATTTACTTTTTATTTGTTCATATGTTTGTTACTCATGCTAAAATATTCTAAAACCTGCTTTTTCAAAAAAATTTACTATTTTGAAATGTTTTCTTTTTTATTTATGAAATGCAAAGCTGGGACGCTTTGTATCTCTTGCAGTCGATAAAAGTGCGATACTCATGGATGACTACAAATTAATAGGGATGTACAAATCAGAAATATTTTTTTCAAGGACCTTGATTTAGTCCGGAACTGAGATATTTTTGTTCAAATATTTGAAAAGTGGCTTTGCCCTATTATAACTAAAAAACGCTAGATTTTACCTTAATGTATTAGGGAAATGCTGGTATGGTTCGCACATAGTGAACCTTCAAACAAAACAAAATTTCTCTTTGTTTACAAAGATCTAGTTCGTGATTTCTTAGCCATAAGATAGATAATTATTAAGCTCATGAATCGAGATGAGAAATGGTAAATCAGCTCTTTGCAAACAAAAAGAAAATTTACATCGTTTGAAGGTTCACTCTGTACGAACTATGCCTACATTCCCCTACCACTATTCATTAAGGTTTCTGGTGACTGCAGCAGCCTTGATCGACCTGAGAGCCTTATATAGGGGGAAGTGGGGCACCTTTGAATGTGGGGTACCTTTGAAATTGGGATTTTTCACCTATTTTAAAATAAAATTGAACCTCATCGAGATATAATTCAACTGCACAAACAGATTGAGAAGCTAAATTACGTTATGATATGGCTCAATTCAATTTAAAAATAGGAGAAAAATTGCAATTTCAAAAGTGCCCCACTTTCAAAAGTGCTCCACTTCCCCCTAAATAAATACAGCTTTTGTGATTAATTTGCCCTTAAAAAATGAGTGAATACCCTAAAGGCCTCTACACATTGGAAGCAATTTTCTTCAAAAAATAATTTTTGAAAGAAATCGTCTGAACTTCTCTAATGGTCTCTACACACTAGAAAAATTTATGTCCATATTGAAGCAAATTCACTACGTTTGTGTAAAAAAGAAACTCTTCAATATGGATATAAACTTCTCTAGTGTGTAGAGGCCATAAGTGAAAACGTCATAATTCTGTCAAAAATGATTTTTTTACGAAATTTGCTCTCAATGTGTAAAAGCCTTAGGTAATCAAAGATCCAAGTGATTAGAAACAAATCAATAAAATGAGTAAAGTTAAATACTTCATTTGTTAAAAATCTTGAATTATTTCGACTGTAATTTCTGGTGCAATATTTAAGGTTATAAAAAATATATCATTTTAATATCTATAGCCTCTTTCTGTTGAAAAACTTCGTCTGAGTCTTTCTAAAAAGGTAATGCAACAAGAAGAGATAAATTGGAGAACAAGAACAATAAAAAAAATTGTCAGAGTGACAGAAACAAATTTCACTTTCAATTAAATTGCAATCAATTGGGAACAAAGTGTTGTACTCCAGAAGAAGTGAAAATTGAGGAAAATTTCAATGTTGTCCATTGCGTCACTTTTTCCCGTCTGTCATACCAAATCATCGCGTGCATGGATATTTAAATCCAATAAATCACACGGATGTCAACCTCGACAAGTCCACTATTTTCCCATTCACCCTCCACAAATCAGCCGCCCTTATCACTCTCCTCGTCTGGCATTCAAATTCCAATTTATGATAATTGAAATTCCATGTCTGTGCAGTCCTTCTAACGCGCCAGTGCGAATGTGTGAAAAGTGGAAATTTCATTAAAAAGCCAATCTTTCGCATGAATATTTCACTCTGTCACATATTTTGCGCTGAAGCGTCAGAATCCACGGTTTCCCGCTGAATTAGTAAGGCAAATTGGAGAAATGTAATAAGGAAGAACCAACACTAGAAACACTTCAACTTGTGCATTTAAATCAAAGTTATTCACTCAGCAAATCCTGCCTGCGAGCTCAACTATCTATTCAGCATTTACTTATCCTCTTCTTTGAATTACACAGGATTCTTGCAAATTTATAAAAGGATCTCTATTATTTTGAATAATTATACTTAGAAAATTTATAATTAAAAAAAATAATTATTTGGTTTTTTCAGTATTTTTTTCAACAGGCGCATTATATACCACGTACAATCTTTTCCTTCAATTCTATAAAGATTAAATAAAAAACTTTAAAAAACAAAAACAAATAAATGACAAATATATTAAATATTTAATTTGATTACAGGCAGACTACCCCTTTCTTGTATTTGTACTAAATTTCATGTATACTAAATATTTTTAGTACTATTAAAAATATATATATGAAATTCGTAACAAATATTAATTAAAAACAGAATAAACAATTAAAAAAGGATGGCAAATACCTTTTCAATTTCAAAAAAGTATAGGGGAAAGTGCCCATGCTTGATACCATTGGAAGCTTCGTAATAACTAAATTCTCTATGTTTCACAATATATATATGTGACGCATCGCAAACATATTTTAAAAACTATGGGAAAGTGGCCAGTTTTTAAAATATATTGCGGAATCACGTTTATTGAGAAACATAGGAAAAATTTAATCAATACGGAGCTTCCAATGGTATCAAGCATGGGCACTTTCCCCTAATACTTTTTCTTAATATTGAATTACATAATCCACATTTCTTTTATCTGTACTAAATCTCATCGTGAAAAAATACTGATCAATGCAGCATCCCTAAACAAATATGCATGAAAAAATAAAGAGAAGTTAAATATTCGGTATTTAATTTCGTTATATATGATTTACATCTCTTATTCTTGTACTAAACATCAAGCATCATGAATAATGTTTTAGTACAATTAAAAACTAAGCAAAGAAAATCCAAGTATCAAATGCTATTCAATTATAATTAACTTATAGATAATCTACGTATTTTGCACATGTACTAAACCTCAAATAGCGCGCACCGTAAGGAATTTCTTTTTTAGAACATTTAAAAAGAGAAATGATATATAAAAAAAATAATAAAAATAAAAAGGGAAAGCCAAAAACCAAATAATACAACACTATTATTATTTCAGTATCACAATCCTATAGTATGAAAAACGTTTTCAGAATATATACTAAATCCATATTGTACTAAAAAGAAATTTTTATCTGAATTTAAGTTATATGCTAAGTAATATAGCTCCTTCTTTTGAACATGCTTGCAAATTTCAGGACGATTATACTAAACGTAAAGTCTATTTATTCCTTACACTTGCAAGTAGTTCTACAAATAATTTTATAAACAAAAACTGCTTGTGCACAGCCTTTAACTTAAAAAATATAAAATGGTGCAATACAGAGTCTACTCATAAATTGACCAAACTTTTTTCAATTCATCCCTCATTTGAAATTAAAAAGTTTTCTGCATGAATTTGAGTAATAATTTCAATAGTAAAAGTTACTAAAATATAGATACAGAAATAAAAAAAATTTTCCAGTACCTTTGTATTCACTCCGTTGATCATCTCTAGAATAAAGTAACCAATTTACCACACTTCAATGAGCGCCACAAATTAAATTTAAACTTTTATAAATTGTATCCATAAATCCATCAGTTTAAATTGGATGGGAAGCTCATGAGAGTAAAAATTGTGAGTGAATACAAAATTTCCCAATAGAATTAAATTAATATTTGGAGTTTGTTCATTGAGGCAAACTAACGAGTATTGAAATGCATTATTATTGTGACCATCAGCAAGAGTTTTTGGCCCTCTATTCCACAGGCCAAGTATTTAACAGCTTCCTGATGGTCAGATCATCTCCATTCAGTCGAAAACTGTCCAAGCAATTGGAAGCAAACATGCAAAAGTCATTCAACTAATAAAAGTTAAATTCAAAACTTACTTATTCTCATTCAACTTTTAACGAGTTTCCCGCAACCACTCTTCACACCAAATAACCCAAACTCTCAAACATGAAAATGCAGCCCGTCCGTCTGTCTCACTTTTACTATTATTATGCAAAATGAATTGCTATATCAGTTTTTAATTGTTACCCATTTGCAATGATACAGCAATAATATATAAATTAAAAGGCATTCAAGAGTAGCAATAACTACCAAAGCTTCTGATTTGCATTTCATTTCCCACATGCTCAATTCATTGTCCTCAAAATCCATTATTGCAGACTAAACACACTTCAATTCACACTCTTAATGCTCTAATGAAGATTTTCCTCATCTAATTTCTCTGGAATATAACTCGATATACAAATTTAATCAATGCATTATCGATAGATATTAACAATATAGCAAAGCATTGCGGCTTTGCGAAATTCGTGTCGAGAGAAATCCAAAAAAGTTAAAATAACATTCCGGAAATGTTAATTTTACCTTGCAGTATTGATCCGAAATCGGTGTAAATATTACCCTTTTTATGTGTATTGTGGGTTAAAGTTATACTTTTTCATGTTAATTTTACTCTTAAAAAGGTGTAAAATTAATATTAAAAAATGTTGATATATTTTTACACCTAAAAAGTGTAAAACTTATGAGGAAAAAAAGTTAATCGCACCCTCTCTTTTTTCTCAGTGATGGTGCTATTTCAATGAAAATTAAAAGGTGAAATTTTTCTTAAAAAATTTTTTAACATTTTACTGTTCTCAAATGTTTCTACATAATCGACTTTTCTTCTTGTTGGTTCCTGTCACGACTATTTGATGGTTTTAGGACACGACAAAGACTGGGGTTCAAGACAGTCAAGACAGAAGTGCTTGAGAACAATCATGTGCAAAAAATGTCCATGAGGAAGATTTCCCCTTTTCTTTTGTTCATTGAAATAGCACCATAATGCAGTTCATGCACACTAAGCTTACCTAAATGGTGGGGAACGTTTATTTTTCCATCTTGACGAAACTTTCGCCCATGCAACCTCTAAAAAAAAATCCACGAAGAAACTCAATAGGGGGAGGTGGGGCTACTTTGAACTGTGGAGCTAGATTGTTATACGAGTTTTCCGCCTATTTCTAAATGAAGGCAGTCCTTACAATTATTATATTTAGATCCTCACTTGTTTTGCCAATGCAAATTACATCAGATTAAAACCCAGTTTCCATTAAAAATATGCGAGAAAATCGTATAACAATGTAGCCCAACAGATCACTACTAGCCCCACCTTCCCCTCCCCTCTTTCAGATACAAATTATAATTATAGACTATTTTTTTTGAATATTTGAAAAAATACGTCACTTCAAGTCGTTTTTACTTTTGACCTTGAAAACTGTTATTAAGAATGATTCAAAGGTATTTTCGGGTATGAACGGAATATTCACTTAGGCAACATTTAATTAAAGTACATCTGAACTTAAAAAGAAACATCGCCCGGAACACTTTTGCTCTATGCCAAAAAACGTGGGGTTGCAGGACAAGGGACGGAGTATTAAAAAATAAAGGTCGTGATAATAGTCCTTGAGTTAACTTGGGATTCCCGAAGATCTCCAGTCTCTTTCGCAATCGTTTGATCTCTAACTCGGATAACATCCAGACAGATTGGACAGTTAAACACCAAGACATTGCTTCTTAGACATCGTCTGATCCACGTAAATTCTGAAAAATTGGAGAGAAGTCCATAAACCTATAACTAAAACATCTAATAATATTCCTCGAGTTATTACATTAAAAAGATATGCTGGTCGTTTATGAGTATTATACCGATTCATTACCGATACATTCGGTATACGATGCATTCCGTTTGAAAATTTCAAGACTTTTTCAAAAAACCTAAATTTAATCAAATGAGTTGAAAAATAGGTTCTCTGTATGGTGATTTTTTACTTCATAGGTATATTCGGATGAAATGTTCACCTGAACTACCTCCAAAACATATCCCAAAATAAAAGAAATTGTAGGAACAGTTTTCGAAAACAACAAAAATACCAGATTTCACTTTATAACTCTAAATAAAGTGATAAATCATGTTTCTCCATTTCCATTATTATCTTACTTGAATTGTACTAAAACGTGAGGTCTTTATTATTTTAGTACAATGTAGACATTAGTATACTTTTAGAAGAGTTTAACAACGCAAAATTCCATTTCAGTTCTCTTAATAGATTAGCACAGATTGTATAAAACTTTTCACATTCTTCATATCCGAACTTACTTTTGATAAACTTCTGAAAACCAGCGTTTTAAGTAGTTTTAAGACGTTTTTTGAGGTTTAGTTATTTTCTCACTGTTATTACCATTCCCCAAAAATTGCATTAATCAGATTAGAGAATATTCTGAATATGAATTTTCTTTAAAAATTAATACAGATATTTCGTATTTCAGCATATCTAAAATATGAAGAAAAGTAATTTTGGTACATCGTGGAATTCCATGAAAGATTTTGAGAACGTTACTTAAAAATTCCTAACAATGACGAAAAGAAAAACCCAATAATCTCACGTTTCTATACACTCTAATAATAAAAGATAATAATAAAGGAATACTAATAAAGGATAAGTTGCCTAAAATTTCAACAAAATAGTTTAATCCTTCGCATTGGGCTAAAAAAAAAATGGACTGCATCAGGTTGGTAAGTATTTTGGTAAAAGTGGTAAGTAAAAATTAAAAATAGTAAGTAAAATTGGAAATCGGTAAGTAGTAGTGAAATATTACTGTTAAAGATAAAACTAAGTGTTGTGACGGAATCCGGCCCTGCCTAAGGGTGTGGAACGTGGGATCGCTTCCACACTATATGCTAGTATCTACAGAAGTCAGTCTGTCTTTTTCTGCGCAGCCTTAGTGACGAGCACATTAATTTAGTCTTGTGAACTCTAATATATAGTATCAATTATATCAGTGAATTAGATCAAGTGTTTCATTCATTTGGTGGATAGGAAAAGTGGTGTCTCTATCTAAACACTCGGCATTTGGGGCCCCCATCAGGATTCGGCGACAACGCTGGAATACTAACTCATTCCTTATCATCTCCCCTTTCAGGTGAGAATACATCAAGTGGCGACAACGCTGGAATACTAACTCATTCCTTATCATCTCCCCTTTCAGGTGAGAATACATCAAGTGACGACAGAGGATTGGTGTCGTGCCCAGCAGCAATTGGAAAAAAAAAATCACCAATTGTACTTGAAGATATTCAACAACTCTAGCCTAGAGCGCCACGTTGACTCCACATTCCACTTTGGAAAGTGCCCGCCATTTACTTCATCGATTTTCTCAGTCGATCAATTCCAGTACTTCACTGGAAGGCGCCGCCATTTTTTTTTTTTGCTTTCGGAAGTGTCATTCCAAAACGTAAACAAACATGGAGGAAGAACTTTTGCATGTTTTGAGATCGACCAAGGAACTTCTCAAACTCCAAGCGAAAATGAGTGAGGATCAACATGCTGAGTTCATGGCTACCCTTCACCAGATGAACACTTCAAATGACAAACGCCCAGAGCTCACAATTGAAGCTCTTTCCGGCACAATTGAATTGTTCACGTACGATCCAGACAACAATGTGACATTTGATATTTGGTTTGCCAAATATGAGGATGTTTTCCGTGAGGATGCGAAGGCTCTGGACGACGCTGGACGTACAAGATTGTTACTCAGGCGTTTGGACAACATTGCTCATGCAAGGTATGTCAATTACATTTTACCGTCTGCGCCCCGTGACAAAAAGTTCGACGAGACAGTCAGTGTGTTACGCACGATTTTCGGCCGAGGTGAAAGTCTCTTTGGAAGAAGATGGAAGTGCCTTCAAATGCAAAAACGTGAATCGGACGATTATACAACATATGCTGCCACTGTCAATAGAGCTTGTGAGGATTTCCAGTTCTCAACTGTCACGCCAGACTATTTCAAATGCTTGATATACCTACTCGGGCTTCAAGGCGATGTTCATAAAGATGTGCGTACACGACTTCTGAACAAGTTAGAGACCGAGGATATTTCTAACCTGAACCTGGAGCTCATGGTCACGGAATCAAAACGCCTTCTGTGCCTCAAGAAGGATAGTGCCCGAATTGAGTCATCCGTCAAACAGGAGCCTGCCTCCGTCAACAAGGTTCATACAAAGAAGCCTTTCAAAAAGGATTCTCAGCAGAAGCAGAAGAAGACACCCAGCTCTCCGTGCTGGTTATGCGGAGCAATGCACTACGTGCGTGAATGCACATTCAAAAATCACACTTGCTCAGAGTGTGGTTCCAAGGGGCATCGCGAGGGGTACTGCGGCCTTGGTGAGAGCCATAAGAAGAAGCTTAAGGGTAAGAAGCAGCCTCAACAGCGATCTCAAGTCAATATGGTAGCCAACGCACCCTCTGGACGGAAGTATATCGCCGTCACAATCAACAATTCTCCGCTTTCTCTCCTGTATGATACAGGATCGGATCTGACAATCATCTCTCAAGAAAACTGGATACAACTTGGATCACCACCACTCACCCCAACTCGAGATCATCCTCATGATGCTCAGGGAAACACCATTCGTCTTCTGGGTGAGTTTTACCCTTCTATCTCTTGCAACAATATTAACAATAGAAGTGGACGGTGTGTGGTAGCTGAGGCCAATATAAATTTATTTGGTACGGATTGGATTACTCTTTTTAACCTTTGGGACACTCCAATCACGAAGATTTGCAATCATGTGTCTACCTCTGATTTTATTGCATCTCTCAAAGACAATTACCCCAGGGTTTTCTCTTCTACTCTTGGGAAGTGCACTAAAGGCCAAGTCTCATTGCAATTAAAGCAGAATGCTACACCGGTATTTCGCCCCAAAAGACCCGTGCCATTTCACCTTATGGAAATGGTTGAGGACGAATTGCAACGCCTGGTGAACCTGCAAATTATTACTCCCGTAGACTATAGTGACTATGCTGCCCCAATAGTTGTAGCTCGCAAACCCAACGGGAAAATTCGAATTTGTGCGGATTACTCAACCGGATTAAATGAGATTCTTGAGTTTCATCATTATCCAATACCTACGCCAACTCAAATTTTTGCGTCTCTCGGAAACAATTCAGTTTTCTCCCAGCTAGATCTTTCTGATGCCTATTTACAGCTGGAAATGGACGAGCCTTCAAGGAAAATACTCACTATCAATACGCATAGGGGGTTATTCACATTTAATAGACTTTGTCCAGGCATAAAATCTGCTCCCGGTATCTTCCAACAGACCGTGGATACCATGCTTCAAGGCATAACGGGCGTTTCGGCTTACTTTGATGACATTTTGGTAGCCTCGTCCACAGTCCAAGGCCACATGGACTCGCTCAATAAAATTTTTCAACGTCTTGAAGATTTTGATTTTCGCGTACGATTAGAGAAATGCAAATTCTTTCAATCTGAGCTAAAATTTCTCGGAATTATCATTAACGGTCAGGGGCAACACCCAGATCCTGCGAAAATCTCAGCTATTGTTTCGATGCCCGATCCATCAAACATTAATGAACTTCGTTCATTTTTGGGAGCTGTTACCTTTTACTCAAAATTTGTAAACTCCATGAGTACACTACGTGCTCCATTGGACCGCCTCTTCCGCGCAAATGCTCAATGGAAGTGGACTTCAGACTGCCAACATGCATTTAATCAGCTGAAGGCAATTCTCTCATCCAACTTACTTCTTACACACTACGACCCAGTATTACCAATAACTGTGGCTGGGGATGCAAGTGAAGTTGGAATCGGCTGTGTGGGATATCATACATACCCTGACGGATCAGTAAAAGCGTTCCACCATGCTTCACGTACTTTAACTGATACTGAAAAGCGTTATTCGCAGATTGAAAAAGAGGGACTCGCACTCATCTTTGCGGTGACCAAATTACATCAGTACATATTTGGTCGCAAGTTCATTCTCCACACAGACCATAAACCTCTTCTCGCCATTTTTGGCTCAAAGAAGGGAATCCCTACACATTCAGCAAATCGTCTTCAGCGTTGGGGCCTTACCTTACTATCTTATTCATTTGAAATAAAATACATAAACACGGATTCATTTGGATATGCGGACGTATTGAGTAGACTCATCGCGGCACAGTCAAAAGACGAACAAGATGATTTCATCGTTGCTGAAGTCAAACAGGAAGACTTCCTAAAGCGAGAACTGGTATGCAGCATTTCTCAGTTCTCCCCTGTTACATTCAAAAGAGTCCAAGAGTGTACAGCTGCCTGCACTACTCTACAAAAAGTCATTAAATTCGTACAATCTGGGTGGCCTTCCGCCAAGAAAAACATTACATCCAGTGAAGTACAAAGTTTTTTTGACTTGAAAAATTCGTTAACACTCACGAGAACATGCCTGCTTTACCGAGACCGGCTTGTCATTCCCCAACCATTGCGCAAGGACATACTCAAAACTTTGCACTCAGGACATCCAGGCATCGTTAGAATGAAAGCACTTGCTAGATGCTTCGTATATTGGCCGGGGATCGACGAGGACATCAAGTCAGTCGTGAAAACATGTTCCCAATGTGCTCTGGCGGCCCGCTCTCCGGTAACATGTGAACTGTTTTCGTGGCCAATTTGCACACGACCGTGGCAACGTGTGCATATTGATTTTGCCGGACCTGTGGATGGAGTGTCATTTTTCATCATGATTGACGCTTTTTCGAAATGGACAGAGGTCTTCATCACAAAATCCATTTCAACCTCTGCCACAATTTCTTGGATGTGGGAATCGTGCTCGCGATATGGATTCATGGAAGTGCTAGTTTCGGACAATGGCACGCAGTTTACAAGTTCAGCGTTCTCTCAATTTTGCGAAACACATGGCATCAAGCATATCCGTACGTCTCCATATCACCCACAAAGCAATGGCTTGGCAGAGAGGTTCGTTGATACACTGAAACGGGGTCTCAAGAAAAACAGTGACATCACCGATACTTCTCAGGCGCTTCAAACATTCTTGATGGCGTATAGGAATACGCCCAATGAAAATACTCATAACGGCGCTGCACCAGCTCAACTTATGTTTGGTAGGTCTCTCAGAACGCAATTGGCCTTGCTTAAACCGATTGAAGAACAAAGTCAACTCAGAAATACTAAGATGGAGGAGCAGTTCAATCTAAAGCATGGCGCCCGTTCGCGTTCCTTTGAGGAGGGAGAGAGAGTCTATGTAAAAATTTACAAGCAAAATGGATTTAAATGGGAACCAGGACGTATAATCGAACGCATTGGCTCGGTTAACTACAATATTGAGGTTTTCCTCAGCTCAGCAAATAAGCTTATCCGAGCCCATATCAATCAGATTAACCCTAGATCTGTGCCCGATGGTAACAGTGCTGATACTTCTTTGGAGCTCGTTGACCTCCTTGATGATAGCCATCCTGAACCTGGACATCCAACTGATACAGATCAGATGCCGGATTCGACTCCAACGACTTCTCGGCCTTCACGTTTCCGTGTGAACCCTCGACACCCTACACGCACATCATTGCCATTCTTGCGCTCCAGAGTACGGCAGTGAGGTGGTTCATTTAAAAAAAAAAAGGAGGGAGATGTTGTGACGGAATCCGGCCCTGCCTAAGGGTGTGGAACGTGGGATCGCTTCCACACTATATGCTAGTATCTACAGAAGTCAGTCTGTCTTTTTCTGCGCAGCCTTAGTGACGAGCACATTAATTTAGTCTTGTGAACTCTAATATATAGTATCAATTATATCAGTGAATTAGATCAAGTGTTTCATTCATTTGGTGGATAGGAAAAGTGGTGTCTCTATCTAAACACTCGGCATTTGGGGCCCCCATCAGGATTCGGCGACAACGCTGGAATGCTAACTCATTCCTTATCATCTCCCCTTTCAGGTGAGAATACATCACTAAGAAATTGTAAACTATTTTCATATTTTACTTACGAAAATGATTTTTTTATTTACCGAAATTAAATTTTAAATTACAAAAATTTACAAAATTACTTACTGAAAACGGTTTTACAAAGGAAATGTAACATACACTGCACATAATTTAGGCCTTGTACTAAAAAAAAAAACTGCGACAGATTTTTAGCACATATGGTAGAAATACAATAAAGGAACTGGTATGATGTTTTAGTAGAAATATAATACATGTAAGGGAAGAGCACCAGCGATCGGCAGTGTTCCTCGGATCGTCAGGTTACTATCAGATTGTCGCACCAATTCAAATGAATTTTTAAAAATTATTAGCTACTTTTCACCATTTAATTCTCATAAGAATACAGTGCATTAGTTTAGATTTAATTTTTAAAACCAATTTTCCGTAATAAACCTGATTAAATTTGTGACGATCCGAGGTACAGAGTACATCTTTGCAATTACATCTATTTTTTATTAATTTATTCTTAAAATTTAAAATTCAAATGCGCAAATATAGTTAAATGAATCACTAGTATACCGATTAACAGACACAAAAATACCAAATAGTATTTTGAGGCTTATATTTTCAATTAAACATCGAGCATGTCTCTTAACATTCCGATCCTAGGTACTCTTCCCTTATAAAACAATGAAAATTGCTTTCTAAAAGTAAATATAATGTCGAATGGGCAGTAAATTGATATCCAAAACACATAACTTTGAACACTTTAGCAAAGACACAATAGATTTTGAATGAAGTTCTTTTAACATAAAAAGAAGCTCACCTCTTCAAATCTTTCAGGAGTATTTTTATGATCTTTGTACTAAATTTCTAATTTTCCAATAAATAATTGAAATCTTCATTGAAAGATTCGTCAATTTATTATAAATTGACACAAATGCCGTCAATCACAATGGAATGTGTCTCAGCTAAAATTTTTAATACATTTTCATTATTCCCACAATGAAAAAATGCAATTTCAAAGTTTTAGATGTAATATCCCAAACTTTGTCCATTAAACTTACAAGTTAGGAACATATTTTCCAGACTGAGCTAATTTCTCTCTGAAATTCATTAATCCCTCAAAATGACGTAATTGAATGTCTATGTTTCAGTAGCAGTAGAAAGGAGGAAACTATAAATAAAACTATTATGCTGTGGAGAATGAGAAATGATGTATGATTACATGAATTGACATATTTATTGAATCTTAATCCAAATTTATAACACTTTGTTTTTGCTCCTCTTCCTCCCTGGCTGCTTCCTCTTTTGGCTTTCCCCTTCAGTGCACTCTGGAGGAGTGGAAATTTATGAGAAGACTTTTCCTCACGAGCCATTTCAATATTTTATTCTGCAATCGTTCGACTATCTTGAGACAACTCTTTTCTTCTTTTCATGAATTTTCCATGCTTCTCATTGCCCATGAGACACACGATTAAGCGATAGGAATACAAATGAAATATTTTAGTGCAGAAAAAACAGCAGGAAAAAACTATACTTGTAGTGAGAAAAAAGTGGCTGGAAGTCGCGAATAACGAAATTATGCAAATCGTTTCGCCAGTTACATTTTTCCCCAATGTACATATAAATAAGCTAAATACGCTAAAAGGATTTTTTGTCTCCGCATCCAAAATACTTTTAATAAGAAAAGTGTTTTCCAGCTGAGTGATATGCGGAAAATTCCTTTTTTAAATTCTATACAAATCTTGCCAATTATTGCAGTGTGAATCGCAACTTTTCACTCAGCAGACTTTTCACCAAATAAAAGTACCAGAAATATTTTCTGCTTAGTCTCTTGTCGGGAGAAAATTTCTTTGAGACTTTCCTGGGTGGTCGGAAAATGGGTAAAGATGGAGTGGGAAGAATGTCTATTAAAATTGACATTTACCTTCACATTGAGGCTCAAGTTAATTGCTCATGTGTGGAGAGAAATGATAATCGGAAATTATGGCAAGAGCCCTTTAGTACAATATCTACAATATAGTGTTTCCCTTTATCATCATCAAGCCCTTAAGAAACATTATAGTCCAATATTAGGGATAAGGCTTTATTTATTCGCACATTTTAAGATTTTTTGGTTGCATTTTCAAATAATTAAGGTAGGAAGATAATTTTGGTTAATGAAATTTTTTTTAAGAATCCATCTCTTAGTATATGTACTAAAAGTAAAATTAAAGTATAGGTATGATTTTTTAACACTAAAGCTTTTTTTAAACTTTCCAAAATTCTTAAAACTCAATTTGAATGATCGAGAATATATAGCACCATTTTCTAATAAAAAATAAATAAAACTTTTTTTTAGTACAAGCCGTACAGATATATAAAGGGGGTTTTAGTGGTTCAAAGCAGAGGTGTGCAAGAACCGTTGAAACCGAATAAACGTCAAAATAAGTTTGTTCTGGTTGTGCTTTGACTATTGACGTACATGTTTCATTTGGCGTTTATTCGGTTTCAACGGTTCTTGTACGCCTCTGGTTCAAAGTATTATTAATAGAGGAAAGCGCGCTACCTCCGGACGATTAATGCTTCGAACAATTAATTTTTTGAAATATGTTATAAATGCATTTGGCCAATTATAATACTATATTTTAATAGCTAGTCCCATACTTCAAATTGTCAGAAAAGAGTTATGGGGGAAAAATCCATAAAGAACATGGAAAAAAAATTAAATAGTCTGAAGGTTAAGTCGTCCGAAAGTAGCGCGCTTTCTCCTACTATGCCATTCTATACTTCCAACTCCACGCGGTGAACCCTAAACTCTAGTCCAAACATTTTCGGTTAGAGACATACGGAAGAAGGACCTTGTCTTGGCGATCTGAACTATACTTCTCAGACTTCGGAGAACGAGGATTTGTGACGGTGGTTTAAGTCGTCACAGAAGGGTGGTGTGCGGAAGAGCAAGCATTTTACGTACCAAAGAACAGCCCCAAAGCCATTCAAATATGGTTACCAACTTGGTATTAAGTTGAAATCTTAATACTTTAGACAGTTAGACGTCAAAATTTAGTCAAATGCTTATTCCAAGCAGAACTAGGAATACATTCGTAGCAGTTTAAAAAAAAAACTTATACAATTTATTAATATAAAAATCTTAAAATGAAGCCCTTTTACGATGAGACAAAGTATCCCCTAAAAATGAAGCACTAGGGGAAAGCGCGCTACATCCGAACGATTCAAGATTCCATTTTTTTTCAATATGTCAATGAATTTGACCTTTTATAATATTATATTTTAATAGCTAGTCCAATGACTCAATTTTCTGAAAAGTACCGTGGATTAAACCCATTAAAGAACATAGAAAAAATCGAGTTGTTCGTAGTTTAAGTCGTCCGAAGGTAGCTTTCCCGTATACAATGTTTTTAACTGCATAATTTTCAGAATAACTGATTTATTGTTTTCCATAATCCGACGGTCTAATAACTGTCAAATGACTCATTTTAATTTTGCTTCCAGAGTACGCTCACGAAATAGTAATATTCTATTAAAATGCTATTCGGGGTACACTGTCTTTAACTCAATAAGCAAGGTTTTATCAAATCCAAAAAAAGAATTTAAAGTTTCCGAATTTACCAACCGTATTTCGACCTCATTCAGTAAGATTTTCAAACTGATCAGAAAATGCTCTTTGGATCATTTATCCTGAATTTTCCTTTTTCTCAAAATATCTATGTTACTTACTTTCTACAAAAAAAACTAAATTTGCTGTAAAATGAAAACAAACTGCTGGAAATTAACTGATATTGCTAATACTTTTCTCCGCATGTGGGCTGAGTTTCCTTCCGTGAGTAGCGCTGACAACTGTTCTCAATTTTCAATTCTTAGTTTTTTACAAGAAAAAATTAACCACGTTAAATACAAATTCATTTAATAAAGCCCTAAAATCGTATTATTCTTGAGATTACAAATTTCTCACTTATTTTCAAACAATTATCATCTGAGTCATCTGAGTAAAGTAATTTCTAAAAATCTCTATAGCTATAGGACAAACTGGGACAGTAGTAAATATAGGTAGTCATAAACATTACGGTTTTATTTTAAATTAGGTATCGTAAGTGCGAATTACTCTGTCCCCATTATTGGGTGACTTTGACACCCTCCTGTTCGTAAGCTATTCTTTACTTCTTGAACTTAAGGATGGTTTTACCGATCCAAACTACCATGCCTGATTGATGAGAACCATTCTTAAACATTAGAATTAAAAAAAATCTTACGAACAGGGGGGTGTCAAAGTCACCCAATGTGGTTAAAGTCACCTACACTTACGGTATTTGATTTTTGAGTGCGCATAACTAACCCCATATTTGCTACTGCCCTACTATCTCCTACCGTCATATGACTGTAGATAATATTACTCAATATTTGTGCCTCTAAAAATGACCAAATGGATAATTTTTTTAGTCAAAAAACCCGGCGTTGGAATATTCCTAGTCTGCAACATATTAGCCATCATTGGAAATGATTAGTATCATTAAATAGATTTGCATTTTGGTTATTAACAGTAAAATCCTGTGATTACATTAGTCCATAAATTGCAATACACATTTTCCTACCTGGATCACTTCTATTCACTATCAATGTTCATTACAAAATCTGTGAGTTCTTACACGGATCTGCAACCCTTATAACTTGATACTATTATAATAATGAAAAGCATCACTGAAAGACATTTCTCAAGAGTGAATCCCAAAATGTTCCCAAAGGTCAGGAATATGCCTAAAGATGCTATTTTATTTGAAGAGATTCTTTGAATATCCTATGTCGACGACCCTTTATGGATCTCATCCTTTGAAACCAACCCCTACTGAGTACCACTTCAATTTGGACATAATTTAAATTAGTGTCTTTGTACCTTAGGAGGAAAATTGAGCGTGAAAATTTCACGAATTCTCTTGAAAACATTTTCGGTCCATTTAAGATCCATAAACAAAATTCTCAGTATAGTGCTACACCCTGTGCCCTTCATTAGTGAACTTATATACATGGAAAATGAGTTCAAGACTGATACAGGATACTAATAATGTTGGCGTTGAAGTAACCACCAAAGTGACAGAATAATTGAACGAGAAAGCATGGAGAAGACGTTGAAATAAACGTCACAAGCCTTTGAGATATTTCACCTCCCAGAGATACCCATCCCCTACTCACAGTCCTTATATTTTCATCATCATTAAGTCATCTCAGGAGGATCGTCCAATATTACACACTCATTCACCACCCAAGGTTTCTAAGCTTGTTGTTGATGGCATAGGATAACATAAACAGTACGAACACATCTTAATCTACATCACATAAGAAACACACGCATATCGCCCTCTGGGGCTAAATTTGGTGGATTGAGGCAGCTTTAAGCTATGAGGAAATTTAATTCCAATGTAGCACTTCCAAAGATGCTTCACCAACATAATCCTTCCTACAATTTCAAAAGGATTTAACTTTCTTGATGGATATGATGAGGCCAAGCAAAGGTGATGAAACTTTTTGATGGTACTACTAAGACTCTCTCTGTACTTCCTACGGCCAGATGTGAAATATTCATTCATTCTTGAATTGAAGACTTTATCCCTCATCCTTTCATTTCCCACCAAGACCACCCAAGTCCAAAGGAGAAATCGATTTCTTTACCTATATCGCAAAATGTTGAATTTAAGAGACAGATCTTGATATAAGAAGAAACTTACATAGAAGTCGAAAAACACTATACGACAGTGTCTTCTTAAAGTTTCTTCGAGAAACAATCAGGCTATGAACTTTAATCTTTAGCACTTCAGGTCAGAGGAGTTTAACCCATAGTTCTAAAATGGTCCTCAGACCAAGGTTTAGCCCAGTTCCAAAAGGTCTTGAATTTCTAAACAAAAATATTTTAAGTAATTTTTCAAAATCTGGTGTGTCACTTTTAATTTTTAAAAAATTCAATATACACTGAGAAAAAACGGGGCTGCGATTAACTTCTTGTCCTCATAACTTTAACACTTTTTAGGTGTAAAAATATATCAACATTTTTAAGGTCAATTTTACACCTTTTTAAGGGTAAAATTAACATGAAAAAGGGTAACTGTAACCCCTAATACACCTAAAAAAACGTAATATTCACACCGTTTTCGGATCAATACTGCAGGGTAAAATAAACATTTCCGGAATGTTATTTTAACTTTTTCGAATTTCTCTTAGTGTAGTATTTCAGGAGAATTTGACGAAGCTTTTTTATCAATTTATATGGGAAAAAATATGATGTGTTCGAAGCTAGAGTGTGTGCGAAGCCTGAAAGCCTTCCCGTAAAAAAGGATTTATGCTGATGTTTTAAATAAAGTCTAAAGGTTTTTCAATATAAGATTTCTTTTAAAGTATATTAAAGTCATTGACCGTTCTCTTTCTGAAAACGGTTGAACTAACTGAAGAGTGAGTTCTACACTGAGAGGGAGAGCAATCTGAAAAAGTTAAAATAACATTCCGGAAATGTTAATTTTACCCTGCAGTATTGATCCAAAATCGGTCTCTTTCTAGGTGTATTAGGGGTTACAGTTACCCTTTTTCATGTTAATTTTACCCTTAAAAAGGTGTAAAATTAACATTAAAAAATGTTGATATATTTTTACACCTGAAAAGTGTTAAAGTTATGAGCAAAACAAGTTAATCGCACCCTCCTTTTTTTCTCAGTGGAGTAACTAAAAGATTTATAGGGGCGTGGCTTATTTTCAAATGGTAAGTTTCTTTGAGCCTTTTTCTGGAATTGAAATCCAGAACTGGTCTCTTCGGTTATTTCTCGATATTCTTTTAAACATTACAATAACATCAAAAGCTTATTTCGTACCAATAAATAACGAAATATCAAAAGTTTTGTAGAGGGCGTGGCTTATTTTTCACGAGTGAGTTTCTCCGTAGTTCTTAGACGAAGAGTTAAAAGGAACTCTTTCTCGAATTGAAATGGTTAATTCTGTTTATTCTGGAGATGTTTATGGATCTCTCAATGATTAATTTCAAAATCTAGACTTCAAAGGGCGTAACCAAAATGTTTTATGGGCGAAGCTTATCAGGAGCGTATATGCAAAATATATTCTTACTCCTAGCATTTTCATTACAACAGTTAGTGGATTAAAATTCCAAAGAATTAAGAATAGTTAAAGTTTACGTTAATATTTAAGAAAGTACTATAATACTACTGAATAATCTAAGAACTTTTGCACAAAACCCAATAAAATTTCTCTTTATCTGCAAATTTGAGTAAAATCCCACGAAAACTTTACCCCATACTGGCTGTAGTGTCTTCCTTTTTTGAAAGGGAAAAGTTTTCGGGGGTTTTGTTTGGTTTCATAGAAATTTCTGTTGTTGCAGATGGTATCAATGACCGCAAAAATTTATTTCACTGCAGTTTCATCGATTGTTTTGTCGGGTGGTTCCTCTCCTCCCTAGGAAACCTTCTTCTTGAGAAATGACTATAGTCCCCAAGAAGAAGGCATTTTTTCATGGGGACTTTGTGGGAGAATGTGTGGAAAACAAATTGCCCAATTCATAGTTCAGTCTGGCTTTCTTCTGGGGAATTTATTGACAAAACTTTAAGTTTCTGATATTTTCTTTATATTACAAGAATATGCCTCATCCCTTTTTTTATGCCTTTCACTATATGTCTTTGAATCCCGAGGAATTCCAACAAAGTTGATATGTTTTTTCCTTCCTTAGAACATTCATCCCCCCAGGAGAGTCGCAATGAGGAAGGCAAAACAACTGGAATGTAAGGGATTTCTTTAATATTAAAATTTGCGGCCCACATTCTGAATTTCTGACAGCGTGTCCTCCTACTTCTTTTCAGCAAAAAAAACTTGAGAAAATTCATTAAAATTTCAATAAAAACATTTCACTGTAAAAAGAATCGTTTGCAATTTCCCAGAGATGTTGTTTTTAATTTTTAATGTCGTTCAAACTCCGCGGAAACAAGAATTATGCATCCACCGCTCATTCTATAACACAGGAACGTAACTCTAACAAATTTCGAATGGCATGCAATAAGTAGGGGAAAGTTGGACAGCTTTGAATGTGGGGCAGCTTTGAAATTAAGATTTTTCTCTTATGTTTAAATGGAATTGAGCCATATTATAATGTAATTTAGCTTCTCAATGCATTTAGTCTATTGAGCTAAATTATATCATGCCTCACATTCAAAGGTGTCCAACTTCCCCCTACAATCTTTTTCCCTTTTTCATTATCTTTCAATTTTTTCTTAACAATAAAGAAAAAGAAAGAGGAGAGTTTTTTAGCTGTTGAACTCAAAATAAATCTGTGCTATACACCTATAGTTTCTTCTAATAGCCAGGGGGAAGTGGGGCACCTTTGAAATTGAGATTTTTCACCTATTTTTTTATTAAAATTGAGCCTTATCGTGATATAATTTAGCTGCACAAATAGATTGAGAAGCTAAATTGCACTATGATATCGCTCAGTTTCACTTAAACATAGGAGAAAAATCTCAATTTCAAAGCTGTCCCACATTCAAAGCTGCACCCCTTCCCCGTATAGTAGACACGAAAAAAGTTGCTAAAAGAAGCAGAAGCCCGAAGAACAAAATTACAAAAATTTAAAAAAAAAATACACACCAATATAAAATAGTCTACTAATGCTGTACAGTGTACTAATAAAGTCATGAAAACGTTATTCGTACGTCATTTAAACGACTTAGGATAGTCCCAAGTTCTAACCATTATCTTATCTCAATATTACGTATCTCTAACCGAATTAATTCGTATTTTTTCTACTTAAGTGAAACTATTCACATTGAAATTTTTATTGTAATATACCTCATTACAACAGGGAGATTAATCAGAACTTCGACATTATAACATACGATGACCTAATAATTACTTAGGCATTTTTAGTTATTCAGAGAAAGGCACCAATTATTTTTTTTTAATTCTCGAACACATTTTGAAAATTATCAAGTAAAACATTTTGTCTCTTTATATCCGACAAAAAAATATCCTTCCTTAACGTTTTTAAAAATAAAAGATTAATCAAGAACTCTAGAGCTTAAATTTGAACCAATTGGGACAAGTTTACAGGTAATTAAATGCCTTTAGGCCTCTTACAATTTTGAACTCTGTCCTCTGTATCCCAAGTAGCATAAACTTATCGTCGCGAAAGAAATTTCATTCAGTCTGGTACAACTTATGGCCTCAACACTCTAGAGAAATTTTATGCCCATAATTGTATACACTCGTATAAGAAAAGCTATCAAATAATTTTTTCTAGTGTATAGAGGCCATTATTCAAATCTAAAAACCTATTCAGTCAACACATGGAAACAGTACTCGTCAAAATTCTATTTTTAAAAGAATTTTGACGTTTCCACCCAATTTAGTCGTTACGAAGCATGGGATCGTACGAAGTATGGGCGCTTTTCCTTAGGTTCTTCAAGACAAAATTCCACTTAGGAACTGTTTTTCGAGGAAATTCTGCTTTTTTCCGCACCGATTTTAACGATTTTGACGAAATTAGACAGAGGCGTATAAGAACATTCTCATGGCTCTGAACGCTCTGAATGCTTTTTATCGAAGGAAATTGTATTTTAAGTTTGAGAATAATGTTCTGAAAACTGTTCCGAAATCATAAAGACTTTTAGATCCCTTTTACTTGAAAAATCATCATGAATCCTGTGAGAATTTTATGTGAAAATTCCCATGAATAAAAATGTTCTTCTATGTGTTTCAAAATTTTATTTAAATCCAAGCTTTTGGTGGAGTTTATATGCTGAAAATGCCACCACGAAAACTTCCTTTCACGAAAATTGATGGAAATGGATTAAAAAATGGAACAAAAGAAGCTTTTTCAAAACATAAAAAAATATCTTGATTTTTTTTGAAAATTAAAAGCTAATCTTTTTTTATTATTTAAGGCCAGATGTGGAAAGTTTTGAAGTTTTCCTAAAAGCTCTCATTTTAAAAATTAGATTTTATGCAATGCTTTTAAAAAATCACAGTAAAAATTGATTTTTAATCGAAGATGAATTATTTAGGGCTTTTTGGAAAGCCCATAAATTTTATCAAAAGACACTACAGAAACATTAAGGATACTTGAGTGAAAATATTCCCAAGGTGAGCTAAACTTAATGTTCTTGAATTATTTTCGGTGTTACCTTTTTTTAATGTTTTGAATATCAGATAGGGTGGGGGGAACAGACCCTCCCTTCGTCCTATCCACACCGCTCTTGTCTCTAAATTTAATAGTCATAAAGCATGTCGAAAGGTCATCATGACGTCAGCACTACGACACTGGAGTTACATCCATATTTCTTGCTGTCAAACTAAGTATAATTCGAGTTATTTTCTTGACGTCACATTCCAAACGTTGAAATGACGTTTTCATAACCTTAATGCCGTGCTTCTAATCATGCTATGCCACTTGGGATTACATTTAAGTCAGGATTTCAAGCATTCCATAGAGTTTGGGTCATTTTGCTCATAAACTCGCGAAAAGCGTACAAAGAGTTGACAATAATTTTTGAGCAGAACGTAGGGAAATTTTCAATTAAACTCTGGAGTAGCATGTAATTGCAAACGTGTCAGCAAAAATTATTAAAATTTTAATGCACATTTACGAGTGTGCAGACAGAGCGTAATGAAAATTGTGGATGATGCTAGAGTTGGATGACAACACAAATTGCACGAGAATTTCCACGAGTGAATCAATAGGAAGAGTGAAGATGAAACTTGCAAGTTTCTTAACACCATTCTCTTGGGTTTGGGTAGCTTGCAAAATGACTTTGGTACAATGGAAAACTCCTTCAAGGAAAGAAAATCGTGTGCAAAGTCAAAAATGTATATATGGAAGTTTTGGAATTGCAAAGGAGTGCCAGACCGAAAACTATTTAACTTTTCTTACACAGCATGCACGCAATTTTCCACCCATTTTCCACATGGTTTATCACCATCCCCCCCACATTGACAATATTCCATCGGAAATTTGTGGTACTCTCACCGAAAAAGTATCAAGAGCACAATTTTACGATAAATATGCGCAAAGTATAAAACTTTTCACATCATGCACATCATGGAAAGACTTTTCATATTTTCCAGAATAACTGTGTGAAAATCACATAAATACAAATAGTGCATTCTCTCTGCAAAAGCACCACAATACCCCAAAAATATATATGAATTTCATTAGAGGAATATTGCAATCGACCGCACTCTCATGTACAATGGATTTTATTTAGTGCCATTCCGTTGTGCTTATACATTATTTCGTAGCTAATAATGGAACCAGTACATTGAAAATGTTGGGGGCGAGGTTAAAAACATTTAGCTCAATGTATACTTATATGCAAATTTGCAAATTTTTCAATGAAAAAGCAGGAAGTCCGGGAAATCAAGCCCATATTGACAAATAAACAAACTTTGCTATAACTTTTCAATAAGGGAGAGTGGGGTAGATTCACACATGCTTTATTTTCGAGCAGTATATTTTACAAATAGCCCAAAAGCCAGAGAAAGTTAATAGGCTTAGGGGAAATTGCCCATGCTTGATACCATTGAAAGCTTCTTAATAACTAAATTTTTCCTATGATTCTCAATAAACGTAACTTCGCAATATATTTCAAAAACTGGCCACTTTCCCATAGTTTTTAAAATGTGGTTGCGATGAGTCACATATATATTGCGAAACAGAAAATTTAGTCATTATGAAACTTCCAATGGTATCAGTCATAGGCACTTTCCCCTAATTAATTTGAATATGGTTTATATTTTTTTAGCAAATGAGACTTAAGTAAAAAATAGCGTGAAACTACCCCACTGATTATATGAATTTTATGTATTTTCTCTACTTAATTGTCCGTGGTAAATACACTCAGTCCTGGGATTATGCACGTTTTTGGACCGAAAACAACGCGCGAAATGGCATTATGCATCGAGAAAAATTGCATACCCGCAGGGGCTTTCTTTTGAATAAATCGTCCGTAGAACAAATTTCGCGCGGAGTAAAAATAGTCAGAGCAAAAAGATTCAACTGTTTAAAAGAAATTCAATAACAAACAGTACTCTTTTGCCCAGAGTTCTTCAATAAATTATTAGAATATTTAAAAATTTTACCTTAATTAAAGAAATTAAAGTTTTAATTTAAAAAATAAACATAATGTCTTCAAACTTCCCTCGTCAATATGGGGTATATTGCATATGCAATATAGGCCACGCCCTTTATATAATTATAAAGTTTAATACACCTTTATAATTAAGTGGGTGGGGCATAACTAGATTTTCTGAAAATGTGAGTTGAAGATATATTTAAAGGTAGCAAAATAAGCTTTAATTAAAAAAAAATATATATAGTTTATTGATATATTGATTTATAATCTAAGATTTTGAAATGGGCGTGGTCTAATTTTTCATGAAAAGAATTTAATTTGTTGATTGTCCAAACTATCATAATTCTTTTTATTATAATTCTTTTTTTAATTTAGCTAAAAATGCCGGTTCTTCGGTGGGAACTGATCTCTAAAGTCCTATTTCACCATTTTCTATAGATAGCATACCACCGCAAAATTCCAATATATAATGCAGAGCACAAAAATTATGATTCATACTTTAAAAATTGATAAATAATTTGAGAGAAAATATTCCAAGAACATTTTGAGAGAAAACTATCTATTTTACAGCGCCATCTTTTGAGAAATTTCCTTAAAAATCAGACTTTGAAAAGGCTTTTACAAGAATCTTGTGTAAGATTCTTAGTAGATTTGGTTTTAACACGATAAATTGTTGAAAATGACAAGATTTTGTAAGAATTCCTATGGCGTTAGGGGTATTGTTACTTTTCCATACAAATCAACTTATTTTACAGAGATTTTTCCGAGTTTGTTAACAAGATGTTTTTTTTTAAGTAGTCTTCGGTGATCTTCCATCTATTTCAATAAAATTCAAAAAGTTTCACGTGTTTTCTTTTCAAAAACCACCCTCGCTATATTAAATTACATATATAGCAATATCCATCTACAGCCAAATGAAACCGTAGAGAGGTTCTGGCTAAATAATAAATGAAGATGGAAGAGTGAAAATTGCGGGAAATTGAAGTACTCAACAAAATATTTGTGTTGATTTTCAACAAGTCACATGCACTGAATCCAAGAAATGAAATGTTGCAATTTTCCTCTTGCTAAGTTTGCCTCGAAAATGAAAAAAAAATGTGAAAAATGTTTTTTTTTTTAATATTTTTTTGCCATTGACACAGGATAAAACTCAGGAGGAGTTTCTACAATGAAGATGTTTGCTTAGAAAATTTTTCAGTTTATAAAATATTGAAAAATAATTCGCACTTTTGCGAATTTAGTGGTACTTTCATCATATGGGTGTTTTGAAATAAAAACCATAAAATAATTAATTTTAGTTTTTCAAATAAATATTAATTTTATTATTATTTCAAATGGAATTTTTCACGAGTGGCGTATGGTGTTGAAGCAAGCTTGAAATTAACAGAACATTTAACAGAATTTTTGTCCAAATCCGGAAAAATCCAAACTACAAATAAATAAAAATTCCACAAAAAATCAAAATCCCGAATACTTAAAAGTTTCATAGTTACTCCTACAATTGAATCTACGTTTGTTGGAAGTAAAGGAAAAATCATTGTGGTTTTCGCTCCTTTCAAGATTTTGACAATTCGGAATATTAGCGTTAGGGCTCTTACCTTTCGGAATTTTGGATTTTTAGGATTTTGTACCATTCTGAATTTTGGCGTCCAGGATTTTCACTTTAGTGATTTTGGCTATTCGGGATTTCAATCCATTCTGGATTTCGAACCATTCGGGAATTTGTCTTTTCGAGATTTTAGCACCCAGAAACTTGATCCGGACCAGCAAAAAATGACTTATACAGCAAACAAGGATTTGACAAATCGAAGATTATAGATATTCTTTAGTCCACTTTTTTAGAATAAAGCAAATTCTGAAAGTGCACGAAATTCTGTAATTCTATACGAATAGAAAAAAATCGAAAAATCCTCAAAATGCCACTCAAATTGTGGAAGTGCGAATTATTTAAAAAATGTGGAGTCGTATTGGCATTTTTAAAGTCTTAAGTACATTATAAAGGTAAGATTTTGAAAGCTCTAAGCGTATATACTTAAAATATAAAAACTTGCACAAAGAAAAACAGCTAAGATATCATTGAAAAAAATAAAGAAAATAAAAATCATTCGATAAATAAATTTCCAAATTTTCACTAGGAAAGGAACTATTTTTATAATAGTCGTAAAATAAAAGAAGGAGACTTTTATTTGAAAAGGAGGATTTGAAATCGAAATACCCTGATTTAAATGAGGCTTAGAACTACTCAATTAGCAAAATTTCGAAACTCTACTTTGGGCATCCATTAGATGTTCGATATGTTTAAAGTAATTTAAATGGAAAATTCATCGCTTGAGAACTCTAGATTGCAAACATGTCAAAGCCTCAGTATTTTTAAGTACACACTTTATGTTCGAAATTTGAATTTGAACCCTCCGGGAAACTCTGAATAGATTTAGCTAGACTTTGAAGTAGATTTAGCTTTTATGGCCTTTACACACTAGAGAAAATTATGTCAATATTGAAAAGTTTTTCCTACACAAGCGCAGGGAACTTGTTTCAATATGGACATGATTTCTTTCAGTGTGTAGAGAGTATCAGAAAACCAAATTAAACTAAAAACAGAGCTACATCATATTTTAGAAAAAAACTGTACCAAATATTTCGTAGTTTAAAATTAAATTTGACCAATAGGGTAAGGGCTCATAATTTTGACCCACTCTGCTTATAAGCATCGATGTTCCAAGTTTGAAGTGCAATATTTTCAATACTAAATGACTTTTTTGTTACTCTCCTTTCAGAAGGATTGTTTAGAAACTTGGCAAGCTATTTATCGTCTTATTTTTACTAAAATTAGTCTTAATACGTTTAAAAATGAATTGATATGTAGAGGTGAATTTGACTCTTATTTTGGACAACTTGTTTATTAATTTGGACAACTTGGCTGTAAATATGGATAGCTAATCCGCCTCAACAGGATGCCCATCGTTCTTCATTTCACGGACCAATCTTACCAAGTCCTCTTCCTGTTCATGTAAGGGAAACGTAGAATGTCACAAGAAGCCCGAAAATTTTCCATATCATTCATTAAAGTGAGTTGACTTCGATACTCCAAGTACGTGCGGATTCGCTCATTCCCTGGCCTTTCCGGGAACCTTTCAAGGCTTTTCTCACTACATCTCTTTCGTAGAGATGATACTCCTTTGTTTCTCCAGGCATTTGTCCAACCGAGTCATCACAAAAGCTAAAACTTCACGAAATTTCGTGAGAAAAACACCTGTCCAAAATAAGGAGTATCACCTCACTGGTGAATGTCTTAGAAAATTTCCCATTTTTCACACGAAAAATCTAATTCACAAGGCAAATCTCACTTGAGGTCAAATGTACAAATCACCACTAACGTGAATCAACACAATTTTCAATGAATATTCAATAATATCACTCAAAAAAACGAAGAAACATTGTTAGTACTTTACCACAGCTAAATAAGACTGATGTAAACAAGAAGTTCTGTCATATTTCTCGTAAGCAATTGCTCACACTGAATTTTCAACAAAGCAATTTCAACTCAAATCATATTCAAAATTTAACGTATTTAGTGTTAAAATCTTCCAGAAAGAACAAATATTTAGATCGAATTCATTATCCATCAAATATTCTAATAAAAATTCATAATTTTAATCAATTTATTTTTAGTGTCCAATTTTATCCTCAAAGTGTCCAAAATAAGAAACTGGACAAAATTATGAGCCTTGCCCCTAACTCGCTAACCAAAATTTTAAAAACTTTGGATGGAATTCGAAAACTTTAAGAATTCTTCTACGGACTTGTTTTGGTAATTTTTCCTTTGCGGAAATTGTCCAACGCCCTCAAAAGAATTTTCGTATAAAGAAAGAGTTTGAAAAAATTTACTACACTACCTAAGGGACTTTAACATTCGCAGCCTAAAATTATTATTAAACAATATTATTCATCATATAAGAAAATTTCTATCACTGAAGAGATCATCGTAATACTGAGATTATGAAGAAAGTTAATTACTAGTAAAACTATTTTCCCCCAGACTGATCATACCTTTCAATTTAAATGCTTTCATACATTCCAATTTTATTCATTTTATGCTAAAATGCGCTTCTATATTCAAAATTTGACTTTAAAATGAATAAAGAGCCAAATTTGGAAAATGTTACCAGTTTGACCCATTCTTTCAAAAACTTTTGAATACAGAAATACCGATTCCTCATGATTTTCCATTTTGAGTGGAAAATTTTTCTGGAAAAGTTTGCAGAGTGAACGATGCCTCAGGCAATTCTCACCCACTTGAATCCACCTACTCAACCTCAGCTCTTATCCGTGGCAGAGAAAATTTGTTGGAAATGTTGCTGATGGTGTTGATTCCGTTGAATATCTGCTACTCCTCTCAATTCCTGAGGGATCCTTGGGTATTATTCGAGCCAGAAGTGCATTGGATGTTGTGATTTTTTTGCTGCTGCTGCTGCTGCGAACGGAAAGGGAAGGTTGTGTAGGTGGGAAAAATGTGGGAAAATGTTGTGAGACAACTTCCGCTGTCGACCCCATTAACAGGCGGCAAAATGAAAATGTTGTGACAAAATAATGAAGAGAATGTGAGGATTTTTGTGTGCACACATCAGACACGATCGATATTCTCATTAGGTTACGTTATCGTCAATTTTCCCATCCTCCTTAGTCTTTCCAGAGGGAGAGATTTTCCTCCCCTTGTTGGCGCTTTTTGGCAGTCAATGTTTCGGGGTGCCAGACTCAACTGACGAACAGGAAAAGCCTGGAGAGCAAGTGCACGGAAAACTCCAGGAAAAGGGTGTGATGGTCGATTTTTTTTATACCCAACTCCATAATATCTCCCGGACATTCTGTGGGTGGATTATGCTATAAACATGCGCAGTTTTGTTCTTTTTGCATTTAGAAAAAAAAGTCTTGAGTAGAAAAAATAAATAAAATAAACCCATAACGAGAAAATAACCCACAAGTCAAACACGAGTTTTCTCACAAATAAAATGTTGTCAAAACAAGAAAAAAAAACGAAAAAAACAAAAAGACATAAAAAATTCTTTGAAGCAGATGGAATAAGGATCCCCAAAGATGAGCTTTTTTTACCATTGATTTTCAATTTTAGATAGCATAATGTCTTAAGGGGTGGAAAAAACATACACATAAATTACAATAAGAAAAGAGATGCTGGGATAATAAAGTTGGGAAGAATGATGGGAAATTTCTGAGGTTATCGGTAAAGAAAGCACATTACTTTGTCTTTGAATTAAAGAGGAATTTCTCCTCAATAGCACTTTGCTTGTAATGTCATGGATATTCATCATTTCAATGGGGACTATAAAGGAAAGCTCTGGTGGAAAATTGCAATTAAGAAAAATTGTGCATTAAAATTTTATGCATATTCTTATATTGAAGAAAATAAATCATTTTGACAATTTATTTGCATTTCAACATAAAGAATGTTGAAGATTTGAAAAGACATTTATGGTTTAATCAACGAAATGCACATTAACCTAGAACTTTTATTGTAAAGTACTCGAATAATACATAAAAGCTTTATTTATTAAAATCCTTTGTTTATTTTTTATTATTCTCAATAATATAGCAAAAACATGGAGATGATAAAAGAGCCTTTAAGGAGGGGGGGGGGGCTATTAAGGATGTTTTCAAAGTATTTTGAATTAAATATGACTCAATAGATTTTTAAACAACAACATATATTTAAAAAACTTGTTGGAAAAACTTTAGATATACAAAAAATAAAAAGAATCAGATATTCAATAATTCATTCTGTCAGGAAATTTTTTTTTAATTTTTCCAAGGCCGAGATAATCCAAAATTTTTCAGAAAGAAAATTTAAAATTAGTTTAGGTATTTCGAAATGAATACTATTAGAAATATATGTATGCTTTGGATTAAACTAGTAATTCTACAACATACCTGAATTAAAAAATCTGAATTCTAAGATTAATTTATTCTGAGATTTTGAAATTCAAATTCATTAGTTTCATTCTCCGACAAATATTTTCAGTTTTAAATCGTTTTTAAGCGATTTAATAAATACAGAAAATTGTGAGGCAAAACTGAAACAGATTAATCAACATTGTCAATAAGATTACCTTTTAACTCAGCATTGATAATCTTTAGTTTTGACATGAATTATTTTAAATTTATTTAAGCTTCCTTAATCTTGAAATTAAAGGTAAGATTTCTGAAAAAAAATCGAGAAGTCTATGCCGAAAATAGGCGTTCCAGAACCAAATTTGCTTTTATTCAAAACAACTACTTGCCAAAAACTTCCAAGTTTTCCAAGCTTCCTTCCAAAAATTTTATTTTTTTTATCTCTGGAAATGTCTTAAACGGGTCCCGGTCAAAATCCCTTAAGTCAAAATTCCGAAAGCCAAAATCCCGAACGCCAAAATCCTGAAAGCCAAAATCCCGAATTTTTAAAGGGTCATAGCTACTACTACGATTGCACCCGTGCTTGCTGGAAGTAAAGAAAAATCTTCTGTGCTTGGTAAATTATTCTAAACATTTTCCTCCATATATCATTCCATTCCTTTTAGGATTTCGAACATTCGAGATTTTGGCTTCCGGGATTTTGGCTTTGAGATTTTGGCCTTTTCGGGATTTTTGCGTTCGAGATTTTGGCTTTCGTAATTTTGACTGCCACCGGTCATAACTCTTTTCGGACAGCAGCATATGCTGCAAGCCAATTTCACCATTTTTTAATCAAAAATATCTAAGCTCAGGAATTAATTGAGGTCCTACAAAAAATATCTTACATTTGGACATCCTTATAGTTTGTAATCATCCACAAGAATCGGATTTTTATCAGTTATGAATAATTAAAAAAATTATTAAAGCTAAAAATTATTAAGTACCCAAATTAAAAATTAATTTGGGTACTCAGAGTCCCAAAAGAGACGAAAGAGTTAAACAAAACCAAGAATAGGGGAGAGCCGGTATGTTTGAGATGCGGGTACACTTAAAAAACATATACGATAGCGAGATGTTTCATAATCAAAAGACTGGATATCCTTAGTTTTATATTTTTAGAATCTACAAACTATTCTTTAAAAATTGACGAAAATAGTATGGTTTTAACGTCACAGTTTTCGTCTTTGTATTTAATATTAAGGGTAAATAATAAAAATTTTGCTATATCATGAGCTTTCTAAGTCGAAAATTGCAGTAATAATCCTTTGTGCTTTTTTTTATCTAAACTTTATTAATAACAATACTACACGAAGGAATGTTTAAGACACTTAAGCTTAAAAGAGACACATGGAACGCCTTATTAGGATCAGCTCGTAAAACGAGAATTGGTGTTAATACACTCAGAGATCATGCTGAGCTTCATAAAGTCTAAAGCCCAAAATAGACACAGGCATCAGCTTAGGGATCAGCCCGAAAAAAGAGGATTGGTATCGATATATTCAGGGATCAGCCCCAAATTTGGAGGATCAGGCTGAGCTTCTAAAATCATGTGGTCTAGTTAAATTTACGAGATATAGCAACATCACCGCCAGTGATAAAAATATAAAACTTCACTTTGGGTATTTTGGGTGCTTTTCGAAATGTCAAGGAAGCAGGATCAAGGAGGATGATGCCACGCAATATCGCAAAATCTTAAAAATGCATGAATATAAAAATTATATGAAGGGCAGAGTGCTCCTCTCTGTATGAAAAAAGCATTGATATTGCACATAAAAAAAAATCTTCCAGCAATCAAAATGTGCACATTTATTAAAAATTTATACAGAAAACATTAATCCCTGATCCTAAATCCTCAGTGTATGATAGTTTGGGCTGATCTTTTACCGTCAATTTTTTTCGAGCTGAGTATTCCCAAGGATCAGCCTGTGTCTATTTTTGGCATAATGAAATTTACGAGGATTACCGACTTCAGCGGTAGTGGGAAAAATATTAAACTTTACTTTGGGTGTTTTTGGGTACTTTTCGAAATGTCAATTGGCTGAAAAGACATGGAGTAAGGGCTGATCCTGGTTATATGGACCCGAGTGAGTCCGACAGCTTTACATAAAATAGAAGCAGAAGAAGAAGAAGGGCTGATCCTTTACCGCCAAATATTTCGAGCTGAGTATTCTCGAGGATCAACCTGTGTCTATTTTCACGAGACGCGGAATTTCAATACAGTTCTAACTTCATCTAGTCTCAAACTTCCCAATTTCCATTTCACCATACAAAGCTCAAGATGTACTTCAAAGAAAACGTAAGATTACTTATTTTACTTTCTCCAAGAAAACCTAAATATTTTCGGAGCTTTGTCGACATATTTTAATAAAGTCTTCACTAATGATTATATACTAAGCGCTATACAAAATTTCAAGACAATTTTCTGAATTTTAAAAATAATCCCATAAAGTCAAAACATGACGGCTTTCCCCTATTTTATTGAATAATTTAAATACACAGAAGAAAGTTTTTATGCTCAATAAGTACAAAATTAAAATGAAAAATATGAACCTGTCCTACCGTTGATTTTTTGCAATTCTGTAATTTTTGTTTTGTAGAGCACCTAAGGGTAAACTGTAACAAGTCAAAAATTTCAAAATTTGATATCTCACAAAATAAAAGCCACAGTGGATTTAAAATTATAATCATTTAATAAACCCCTTAAAGCTCTATATAAAGTTTCATGAGATTCGTATAAGAAATTTTGGGAAATAAAAAGTATTGAAATATTGTGGCTTCTTTTAAACTTATATTCCTTACAGAAATGATTAATTAATTAACTTTTCAAAATTTATGCATTATTGATTATTTCGAAAATTGTATGAGATTCATTGTTTTTCTCTATGCTTAAGGTCCTCTGGAAGCTCGTAAGAACATAAAAGGTCCGTATTATCACATTTCAATAAATTTTCAAGGACTTGAGATGATATCAATCGGAATAAAAGTTCTTAAAAACCGTTTTTTGTAAAAAAAAAAAAAAACAAATTTTCAATTTAAGAAATAAAACTTAGTTTTTTGAAAACTCGGCCTTACATAAAGTTGCATACGAATTAATTTACGGTTAATTAGCTTTTTCTGATAGATTATCTTATAAAGGCTTCAAACAAGGTTTACAAACATATAGCCATGTGGTCAAGAGAACTCTCTTACTTTAATTTTTAATTTTCATTCTTTGTGGGTCAGCGGTGCTCTAAATAGTTTCTCAAAATCAAAACCGTATGAAATTCAAAGGTAAATAAGAATTTTTAATGTAGAAAATAATGGTTTCCTATTAAAATCTCACATTAATACCAAATACTCCTTCCAGCTTCTCTGCAAATTTTTCATATCTATTGACAAATATTTATTTAATTACCAATAAATTGCAAAAATAATAATTCTGCAAAATGGAAATATTGCTTTCCAGCAAGTTCTTTTGGAGGTAAGCACAGATTTAAATTAAGCTTCCAGAATTGCAGATTTTCCACATAAATCTTCAATGTGGATTTCAACGATTTTCTGAACCATATTCCATTTGCAGATGAAATGCATTTTGTCCGTTAAGTAAGCGAACCCCCCCAAGCAATAAACCGTCACAGAGGATGACAAATTACTGGGCCATTCATTACGCGTCCCCCATTCAAACAGATGGTTATGATTTGGACTATTGCTGCATTAATGATGAATGTTTTCGCCGATTTTATCACTTGTGTCTACGTTATCATTCACTCGTTAATAAGCTCAAAATATGACCAAATGCCGCAGTTCCCACACTCTATGCCATCATCAAAACAGAAAGCCGCCAGCATTCACCTCATATTCAATCAAATTCTCTCTCTTTTATTCCACCACGTATTCCTTTTTTTATTTTCAAAAATCCGCGAATTAATTATAAAAATGTTTTTGCAAATTATACTTGAAAAATATGTTTAAAACATAGAAGAATTTATGGAAAAATGCAACAAAACGATAAATTTCAGGGGGTGAACAAGTATGAACAAGTAAGTGTGAGTGACTCGTGCGTGACAGATCAGCTGATCGGCGCCGATTAATATCTCTGACCAGATGATCGGCTGCCAAAATGAATTATGCGTAACAGACCTGTCTATTCCCTGGTTATTTGTCTTTATCGTGCATATAAAAAATATTTAAAAAATTTTAATGAATGCATTTTATAGAAAATTGATCGCTCTACAACTTTTTCAAAGACCATTTTCCAGTTAACATTGTATGACAACTACACTGAGAAAAACCAGGGGATTTCGATGCGATTAACTTTTTTTGCTCATAACTTAAACACTTTTTAGGTGTAAAATTATATCAACATTTTTTAATGTTAAATTTACACCTTTTAAGGGTAAAATTAACATGAAAAAGGGTAACTTTAACCCCTAATACATCTAAAAAGTATAGTATATACTACTAGTATAATAGTATTTACACCGATTTCGGATCAATACTGCAGGGTAAAATAAACATTTCCAGAATGTTATTTTAACTTTTTCGGATTTCTCTCAGTGTTTGCGTAGAAGAAGTTTCTTTTTGGTTTGGAAAAGACGGAAAATTAGAATTCTGGGATATTCAAGTCTTCAAGCTTTTAAGGTTCCGAAATATTCGGAATCTCGTGATATTTGGTGCCTTGGAATATTCGGAATTCCGGTATTTTAGGTTTCCCAGATTTACAGAATCCAGGGATTTTCAAGTCCTCAATATTTTCAAGGTGATTGATAAGAAATTGTAATTTTTGGTGATTTCAATCTATTTCTCAGCTTATACCGATTATATTCAGAAATCTTTTATCGTAAGATGGGGTAACTGGATCGTTTTATGAAGAGTGCTACTTAAACGCTTGTTTTTGGACTGATGAAATTCTTTTTTACTTCTTCTAAATCCTTAGAATTATTCACTGTTTCATTCAGAAACATAATATAAAAAAAATTATCAAAAATATTAAAGAAAATTTATAATATAATGATAATACTGAAATAAGTCAGCATGCACTAACTGGGTCGCCTTTTCGCTAATTCACTTTTAATTAAATCTTTGGATTTAAAATACTTTTTTCACAAGGAAACAATAAATGTTTTCAATCAACCAGCTGTTATTAGCGAAAATATCACTGCTAGAAAATTTTTAGTGAAGAACTCAGCTGGCACAAGATTGAAATTAGACACTCACTTATTTAATGGATAAAAATATTATTTTTGCTTTTTTTCAAAGTTGAATAGTTATATTATGTTACTGTTGTGACTGTATTACGGAAATAGAAAATAAAAATATTATTTTAAGTGGATTAGTCATAAACGATCCAGATAGCGAAACGCCCGGATTAGCACACTTGACTGTAGAATTGTGAGATGTAACTGATTTCTCTCGGTACTTGCGAAACTGGTTAAAAAGAGAGGTAAGAAATTTTAACTAATAAAAAAGATTTTCAAATAAATGAGTAGATCGATTAATTGGACTTAAAACCTATGGCTTCGTTACACGATTCATCATCACCATCAGGTAAGATTTTTAGGAAAGTTTTGTATTAGGATTGAATATTATGGACAAATGACCCATTAGATATTTCAAAATATCGAGTTTTCAAAAATTATTCGTTAATGAACTGCCTTGTCCTCCCCTACAACACGTCCTTACTAGGATTTATTTATATTCGGGCTATTTAAGGAAGTTCATTAAGAGTGTCTTGTGAAGAGTGAATGCAAAAGAAAAATTAACAATTCTTAATAATAAACGACAATAAATGTCTCATATCTAAGGGTATGGCATGAGATCTACATCAGGCCTGAGCTAAAATAAAAGCCGAAGTGAATTTGGTGGTACCCGTTCAGATTCTTCGAAATGCCGCGAAAATTCAAGTAAAAAAATGAGAGGTTTTTTTAATGTGAAAATTGTTTAATTCCTTAGAGTTAAGTCATTTTCACAAGAAAATCCTTTTAATAATTTATTTGAATACAGCTATTTGGGTTAATTGTAAATAATTGTCGATATTACAACAAAAACATTGGGATGAAATTTTGAGCTGGAAGACTCATATTCTTTTGAGCTGTCCCAAAATTCAGGATTGGTTTGAGAAAAATCCTTTTGTACAACACTATTTTGGTTAATAAGGAATGCAAAAGTACATATCACAAGAAGGGGCACGACCTCCTAATAAGGACAAAATAGAGAAGAAAATATTTTGTCACATTTCAAAGACTTTTCGCAACCGCAGCGCCACCAGGCGTTTGTCAAGTGAGTTATTTGTGTCTGTATCTCTCTTTCATATTTGAATTGAGCGCGATTTACGAACTTTCCATTTGAAGTGATATTTGCTTTTAATTTCTTTATATTTCCATATTTCCACAAGATTCAAGTAAAAGGATGTTTAGTGAACAGCTATCCGTCTTCCGACAAAGAAATCAAGAAGACAATTTATTTTTATGAGAGTTTTACTTTCTATTATGTCTTTTTGGCGCAAAAATATTCATCATTGCACCGTGAATAAGCGGGATTACTGTTACCAGCACGTCAATCTGCAATTTCCATTAGAACTATCAACACAAAATTTCCGATACTAAACGACTTTTAATAAGCACAGGTCTGATCTACATGATGGAGTGGTTGCCTTGATTTGACGTTTCTGTCTGCCATTTTGAATAACTGTCAAAACCAAAAACTCGTCCAATTGGGCTGAAATTTTCGTATGTTGTAGCTGATGTCAAGACCTATTCAGAACATTTCTATATTCTGATATAAGTGAAGCATTTACCTAGATACAGGGGATCAAAGATTAAAATTTTGAAATATTCATATTTTGGCGGTCTTTGCAACAACCGCTTTTCAGATCCTCAAATAATATGTCGGTTTAAGCAAAAAATATTACTTTACTTTTTCTTTGAGGCTATTTACACCGCCGTATTAGATTGGGATTGAACTGTTCTAAAACCGAATTTAGGATAATTAAGTCTTAATCTAAGGCTGCAATTTAAACAATTTCATTGAGGCCATTTGGACTGTCGGGACTGTGTATTAGATTCTGACGATTCTGACTGAATTGTCCCAAAAACCGATTTTGGGACAATTCAATCTCAATCCGATGCGGCGGTGTAAATGGCCTATTTCTTTTGTTACACTTCATCACCTAACGATAGAGGTGTCTGTATTGTAATGGTTTCAATAAAAGAAGCGCCCCGTAGTTCTGTATTCCTGAGAATGTCAAAATTTTTAACTTGGAGTCCCTGTTTCCAGGCAGTCCCTTGACCTAGGCCAACTAGGCCTGATTATATTATGTCTGTTCTGAAAAGACTTTGACATTAGCTACAACATACGAAAATTTCAGCTCAATCGGTCTAGTTTTAGGTTTTGACAGTTATTCAAAATGGCGGACAGAAACGTTGAATCAAAATGGGGTTCCCTGCCGAACAGGTGTTCCTTCGACCCTAACCGTTTTCTCTGATTAAGTTTGTGATTTTGCCTCTGGTTTGTATCTCAGCTTACAGTTTACCACTGTCTTCCATCAAAGATATTCTTCTGTTTTTCATTTGCAAATAATCAAAGATCAGTTTTAAAGTAGAACTCGCAATGATATTATATAATACCCAAAAAGTCCTTTATATTCCTAATCGATTTAAAATTGATTAAGCTATAATTTGGCTATATATTTACTTGAAAGTTGAAGTGTTGATATATGAGTGAAAACCTCTTTTATGCCACTTGTACAGCAATCATTACAAAATGTGGTGAATCATTTGAGGCTTTGTTCATCAAGTACCCTCACATTGTGCGTCAATGGCTCATTTTAATCAGCAGCTTTCCTCAATGTGAACTCCATTCTCTGAACTTTGACATGATTTCAATATAAATAATGAATTCCCGCAGCTCAAGAGCCTTTTCACGTTCAATTCAATATCTGCATTCTTCTATTGTTAGTGGGAGACAGCAAAAAAAATCCAGAAGATAGGACATTGGATGGAAAATCCAATAGATAACATAAAAGAGAATTAATTTTCTTGTGATTCGAAAACGAGGAAAAGTGGATTTGATGCTCGAGTGTTAGTAATTAATATTGACCTTTCTCTTTCAATTCTTGGAGGGAAAACAAGGGATGAATTTTACGAATACAACTACGAGGTAAAAGGCTAAAAGAAAAATGTCACAATTTTCACTAAGGCATTTCCTCTGCAACTGGGGATTTTTCCGGGAAACGTGACAGTCAGAGCTATTTTATTCTTTTGCATCGTTACATTTTGCATCACGTCACAGTGAATAATATCAAGGAAGAGTTATTCTTGGGGGCTTGAGGGGTGAACATAAATAAAATCTCATGACGCAAGGATTTTTTTTTTCCAAAAAATAGAACCCAAGATTTTCACACTAAAACTCAAGACGTCACAAGATAAGTAAATCAAAACTTTTCTCCAAGGAGGTTTTTTTTTGAAAGAAAAAGGAAACTTTGGAGTTTTACTTTTTAGCCAACTGCATAGGGATTTGATAATCCAAGAACTTCTCATATGCTCTGGAATATCCATACAAAATGTCAATCTTACTGGGAGGATTTTCTCGCCCATTTATTCCCCCCATTTCCAATTCTGCAGCATCTCAGTGTGACGGATGTTGGATTAATTAAAATAACGAGCTATAATCCTGTTCACTTTGTGCTCCAGACAACCTTTTTCGGATGGATAAATGATTTCTTTTTGCACGGAAAAGTTTCACCTCATATGAGGATGGATTGGATGAATAAATGAAATGTACCTGAAGTCGAGTTTTCCTTTTTTGCAGTCGTCAACTTCATCTAAGTTTACTAGCAATTGCTTGATGGTTATGAAGCAGACAGACGGAAAGCAGAAGAAAGCATAAAGCATAGACAGATAATACTATTTTCTTCAAAGTTTAATAATGCTCATTTTTTTTTAAAGCAATGTTTATTTTACTGGGAGGTTGCATTAAATTTCCTGTGGAAGCTCCGCCCTTATATAATGATAGGCCACTCCTCCTTCAAAAGCTATAGCTAAATGAAATTTAAAATTTTGCACTTTTGTTGAAAGACACTGTTTATATTCTAAGAACATACTATTACTACTCCCTGTCGCTTTCAATATCAAAAAAAAACATTATAAGTCCCGCCCATGAAAAATAAGTCACGCCTTTCTAAGGTTTCTAAGCTTAAAAACAGAAAAGGTTCCATTTTGTTGTCAGAATTGTTCCACAAAATGGAAAAATAACTCGAAACCGTTTTTGAACCAAGAAAGAAATTTTCATGCATCTTTTAAGAATTTGTTTATAAATAGGTTTAAATTGGACTCTTTGCCACCCCTTTTCTCTTTAAATGTGTCTTTGACACATTTTAGGTGTGAATGCAATTATTATTAATTGGATTCAAATTTCAGTTTTTGGTTATAAAAATCCTTTATCAAGAACATATTAATCCCAAAGAAATTTACTTAAAACAAGAATCTTGGTTTCAAGGTTTCAAACATTGTTTTTTTCTAGATGTAACAACTAATTGAATTGATCACATTGATCACAATTTTTAAGAAATGATCTTCACAATTGAAAAAGTTTTATAACTCCTTGAAATGAACCTTAAAATCGACAAAAAATTATTAATTTCTTAAATAAGGGAATTGTGTCAATTTTTGGACAGCTCGTAATATCGGACACTTCTCTTTCTCACAAAATTCCACAAACTTAGAGATAAATAAATTAACTTTTTAATAATTTGAGAAAGTAAATCAAACTAATGATGACCTTGTGTTATGCCCCTTTAAAGATTTTGGATAAAAATTTAATCCGGGAACATTTTTAGGAACAGAATATTATTTTAGCATATAAATGTAATTAATTTGTGGTAATTTGAAAGTTTTCATATTTAAAAAATATTGGAGCAAAATAAAACACCAGAATGATTTTTGAAAAACATGGAATACTCTAAAAACTCTACTAAAGTCCAAAATAATCGAATAAGTCTGTTTTTTAGTGCAAAATATTACATTTTTACTTAAAAAAGAGTCTGCAATGTAGTCAATTTTATCAGGCAAATATAAAAAAACAATTTTAATCAATTGCAGTTCAAGCCTCGAAGCTATTGAATGTACGTTGAATAATATGATTGGTCAGAGTTTGGCTAAAAACGTGTAGCAAAGGGAAATTAATTGATTTTGACCAACACAAAATATTGCAATATTCCGGAGTAACATTATACATGCAATTTATTGTTTTCTACTACAAAACATTGAAGAGCCATTTGGCCACAATCTGCTCCCCCATTCCCTGGCTGATCCTCTTTTTCTGGCCCATTTCGAAATATCGACAAAATTTTCAACTAATTAACACAGGCCGTTAGTACAATAATGCATAGAGAATGATTGTATGTATAATAAATGAGGTGCTGCGACTAGCATTATTCGAATTAATGGAGAAGTTTGGGGTATGTTATCGTGGTTGTTCCTGGGTCGTTCACTATACCAGTGGTATGCAATTAAAAGCTTGTAAAAGGCAATTAGTGAACGAGTTCTATAACGACACTAACACTAGATTTTCCCTTCTGTCTGCCTCTGTTCCAACCTCGGAATTTTCCTTCAGTTTCTTTTGAATCCTATGATTTATGTCCACCAAGGAGCAAGCTTAACTAGGAATTTAAGTTTTATTCTTCCTTGTCCCTTGAACTTGAGAAAGAAGTTTGGGGTTGTTTGATTTTTAAATTCTTGTGTTTTGACTTTTTGTTTATTGTTGTCATTAGGTAATTAAATTGAGTTTAACAAAATCAATTCATTCATTTTGGAATGTTATTAAATTGAAATAACCTTAAAGCTCTTCTCTCCTTTACGAAGTTTAATGGGAAATAAAATACTTAATGGTCATAGCTATATTAGATGCAAAGGGGCGTGGTCAATTTTTAATGTGTGAGACTTTCAGACTGATCATAAACATAAAGTAGTAAGGGGTTGCTTGTTAATATTTAATAGAGCACAACAGCACCCATTTAACACGGACACAAAGGCAAAGAAACGGTAATTATACCACCTGAAAAATTGGTTAACATTGTAGGCGGGGCTTATTTTAAAGATCAATTTATCACTTCTTCATGTGAAAGATAAAAAAAATGGTAAAATAATACCAGTATGACGACACGGAATAAATTACTGTAACCGAAGTATTATATTGAGAATTGTTTAAAAATTTTAAATGTAATTTGGTAAAGGTCATCATTCCAATAATTTGTTTTACGTATTTGTAGCTTAAACCATTCTAGATCGAATATGCCACTTCTGCACTTATGTATTATTTTCCTATAACACAAATGTATGCACGTACTTGAAAGAATATAATACAATTTAGTGATAAGAGACAGCAAAGTGTTACAGCTTTGCGGTATGCTCGAACTCATTGAGATAGAGCACTCTATGAATTTTCTGAACTTTTCGGTTTACTGATTGAATTTCAAACTGGTTCATGAATTATTAGAAAATCTTTATCGGTCGGGAAGAAAATCGGTCGAACAAATAAACTAATACTAGCTGTTCCCATGCCGAATTTCAGCTTTCTACCTTTTCTCAGAGAGGAGTTATAGTGGAAAAAGTTCTCATTTTGTATGGGGACTGCTAGAAGGAGTGGTAGAGGGAAACGAATATATACACGGTTAAAGAGCCTTCCATTACCCTTGATCCTATGCCAAGTTTCTGAAAACTACTTCTTTTCACAGAGGAGTTATAATGAAAAATGTCATTATTTTGTATGGGGGCTACAAGAGGGAGTGTAGGGGAGAGGAGTCTATAAACATAATTAAAGAGCCTTTTATAACCCTAGAGCACATGCCAAGTTTCAGCTTTTTACTTTTTCTCAGAGAAAAGTTATAAAGAAAAATGTCCGCACTTTGTATGGGGGCTTCTGCGGAAGGAGGGGAATGGGGTAGTATCTATGGATAAATAGCTTAAGTCATACACTGACCCCATACCAAATTTCATTATAATCGGTTCAGCCGATCTTGAGTAATTCGACCTCAAAATAGTATTTTTCGAAAGGATAAAAGCGTTTTTACAAAGATCCCAGCGAATATCGTCCTGAGTCTCTGCAGTTTTTCATCTTTTTTCATTACCTATAAAATGCGCCTTGTCCCATGTGTGGAAATACCAACTCCCATACATTTTTGTACATGGTCATTTTACGACGTAATCACTATTGGTACCGCCTACGACCCGTATGTGCCGAACACACCTGCGACTTAAGTCGAGAGACGGCTTAAGGTAATTGGAATCAAAATAATGTTTTAGACTATACTCCCATCAGTTTTCCCCTAAGCCGTCTCTCAGCTTAAACTGTAAGTCCATATCTAGGCTATTAGTCTACCGATGAACGCATCACGCGCTGCCCGAACGTAAGCTTTCGAAATACGAGCCCATTCATAGCAAATATCATATCAAAGTGTCTATGCAGCTCATCTACGCGTTGGTTATATTTTAGTCATGTCTACTGTCCTTGGCCATCAAAACGCTACACAGAAGTCGAGCGAATTTTAACCCTTTAAGGACGATTGGGTCACCCGTGACCCATAGACAAAATTATTTTTTCTGACTACCCAACGTTCTTTCTTTCTAATAATTGTACATAATCGTAAAGTAGAAGGTTATAGGAATCTAGGATATTTTTTGCAAAATTCCAACTATTTGCTATATAGTAAAATTTAAGCTCAAAAGTGATGAATTTTGAATTGACCGCACTGATAAATGATTTTTATTATTTTTTTAATTTCCAAATTTTTTTTAAGCAAACCCCTTTTGGGAATAGATTTTGTACTTTACATACATAATATTTTTCATTATAGTTAAAATTATCATTCATTGGTATCATCAGAAAAATTACTTAAATTTGTAAAGCTATTTTTGTCCCTATCGTTCTTAGAAGCAAAAAATATACCGAATTAGACTTTGTTGGAGAGTCCAAGGCTAGATGTAATACATTTAATTATTTTTGTTAATTAATTTCGTTTTTATTATTGATTTTCGATAAGAAAAAAGCGTCTCGTCCTTAAAGGGTTAAACCAGCGACCATAGAGGCCATTATAAGCTTCAATTTAAGAAACAAAGGAATTGTTTGACCGATCTTGTTTCCCGCACGATATCTGTGGCGGTATCGAGCCTTGTTTGAAATCCCAGTATCTCTTACCGAAATTTTTGTATACCAACTGCTTTATAGGTCCTTCCAAGACAATTTTCCGATAGACATTGCCGCCAATCATTTGGACACCACAGTCCCCAAAAAATTCCAGGAGAAAACAATAACCTGCCGTCACAGAAGTCCGTACTATATTTACTATGATATTACATATAAAAAACAATTATCGTTGACTTCCGATGCTTCCAATGATCATTTGAATGTTCAAATTATCGTATGACGTTTTTCAAGAAAACATGATCGGTTTATTTGTTGACAAATTGTTCTATTATAAAAATTTTCACAACAAACAGGACAATGTTTAGAAACTGGCTTTTAAAGACATAATATGAGCATTTTTTAAATGTTCTTTTTTTGTACGCACAAATGTCAAATTAAAAAAAAGGCATTTTTAAACGTAACTACTCCTTCGCTCTATCGATTACTGATAAAAAAATTTCACAAAATACTATCATTATGTAAAATTTGAGCGTCCTGTAGCTAGTACTATGAGACTTATACCGACCTGAATTGGTTACAGTTCAATTGGCGCATTCTGTAGGGTAAGTGTGCCAAATTCCGGCCAATTTGCAATTCCGGACAACTTTTTTGTTCCTCATGAGTAGTTTTTACATACTCTAGACATTATATAATGCAAAAGAATAACAAAAAAAATGTTTCTTCGACAAACGAGATGACGTGAAAAAGACATGAAGAATTCCCGAATGGCAAGGAACTATGAGAATGAAGGTGGCCGAAATAGGTCACCAAAGCCATGTCTACATTTTTATTAATTTAAAAATGTATTAAGAATGATTTTAGAGTAAATAAAGACGATAAACTGTCTACAAGGTTCCAAGCAACACTCCTTAAGTAGACGGAATAAAAAAATCAATTTTTATTTATTACATTTCAAAATTGAGACTTTGGCGCTTACATTCATCTATGCCGAAATTTGGCACACTTACCCTATAAACTTTTGGTAATTCATTTCTCTCTGAATTTTGCTGTTCTGAGCTTTACACTTACCAATTTTATTTCTCTATTATTTAAAATTCACAGACAATTTAATGTTTAAGTTCATTTTGAAAATATAATTCTTTTACTTTACTGAAATTTACATTCTCTTCCACTTCAAGCCATATTATTTTTCATTGGATCTTGAAAATTGGCTGTTTGGTAATTTATTTTCTCTTTTCTCTTTATTGGGTTCTTTGAGTTGGAAGTTTTGCTGGAAGTACTGTTTTTCCAGTGTCCCAATGGGAAGAGTTGTCAACGTAATTTTGACATAAAAGCAGAAATTCAAAATTTCAAAAAATGAAGCGGTTGGTCACTTAACCGTTTAATCTCTAATCTCCAAATTAAAGGTACTTTCTATATTTTGGAGAAAGTTTCAGTAAATAATTCTTACAAAAAAGAAAATAATAAAACAAAGGAAAGAAATTTGATGAATGTTTCGTAGAGAAATGTGGTATCCATTAAAGTTAAATGATGCGTGAAAAAGGGTCAAGCATTGAGCAATTTTCCCTTTATGTTCCAAGATTACATCCTTATTAAATTGCCCCTCTCTGATGGTCATTGCGACTTTTCAGCCAAAAACCATTTGAGAACATCACGATAGCTCAAAGTTTTCATTACAGTTGGTAATTGTATTAAAACGGGCTCTTTTTGGGGGGTTTTAGAGAAAGAAAATTTCCTTAATTTTGAAGCGTCTGCTCTCAAATTTGAAACCACATCGTCATCTTTCACTGAATAATTCAATTTCCTGCAAAATTTTCCGAGATTTTCCCTCCGTAAATCCAGAAGGGTCATCAGAGGGGTCAAATTTCAGTTTTTCCACCGAAGAGCTCATAAATATTCACTTTACCGCATTTTTATGCCATTGCTGAAAATATTGCAACATAAAACAAGCATTATTTTTGCTGGAAATTCATTTAAAAAAAATGTCCGAAATAATGCACAAAAAAGATGCAGAGATTGTTTAATTGGAAATTGATAGTCACGATACAATATTTTCCATCCAATTGACTCCAAACAATGTTTCATTCTATTAATTCGGAGGGAGAAACCAGAGATTTCATTTTGATGTATGACTAAAATTAATATTTTATCCGTGATATTAAATCCACAATTTAAATTACCAACTATACGAATGCTAACAATTCTCATTTATTAATTATGCCCCTTCACGAAATATTTCACATTCAACATCACCAATTGTGTGCATTTTAAATCACTGAATGCTTAACCATTAAAATTTTCTATTTTCAATATAACTGATTAAAAAAAGGATTCTCTCATTTATGTGATTTAAAGAATTTTATGAATATTTTAATATTGAATATTGATATTTTGTTGTCATCAAATGTTATGCATATTCATGAAATTATTGCGGTCAATTGGTTACAATTTATTGAAATTTATTTATACTAAATTTTTGGTACAACTAATTGTTGCGTAATATAAATTTTAGTACAGTAAATGAACTGAATAAATTAATAATAAATCTGTTGAAATAAGGAAAAGCGGGGCTGTTTAAGGGATTACGACTTTTCCTGAAAAAAAAATAATAAAAATAAACATTAATAGATATATAGAAAAAATTTAATTATTATGCCCAAGGCACAATAACTTTTGTTTTGTAAACATATTTTTGACATTTCAATGAAAGTGAGTAAGATCTAGATCTAGTCATCTCGCTCATTCTCATGGGAAATTTTGAAAACATGTTTACAAACAAAAGTTATTATGCGCTGGTCATTATGCCTAGCGCACAATAACTTTTGTTTTGTAAACATGTTTTCGAAATTATCTATGAAAGTAAACGAGATGGCTAGATGTAGATCTCAATCGCTCTTATTTCAATGCCAAACTCATGTTTACAAAACAAAATTTATTGAGCGTTTTGCATTAGGTATATGGAGTTAATTTCATAATATTTTTAAAGGTTTCTTAACCTAAATTAATAAAATTTGTAAAAATAAACACAATGGAGTCTCTCAAGGTCGAACAATAATTTAAAAAAAAAATTAAATTTATCTGAAATTAAATTGTAGTTTAAATCAAAACTAGTGAGAAGCCTAGAGCTTATTGCAGGTGAGATTCTTAACGTGAGCAAACTCGGATTGCATGCAAGCATATCCGATTTGGAACTAATGATAGAGATATTATATAGCAATTTGGAATTAAATTACTAAAAAATTACAAACTTTTTATTAAATCAAAATATCTAGGATGGAAATGAACTAACAGGAAGAAAATTGTGGAATATAGACCAGAATCTCCTCTACAATTTTGCCCCAAAATTTGATCTTATCGATTGCTCGTTAGCCGAGATAATTCAATTTTTGTTTCAGAAAACCACAGTGGATAGTTTGTCCATGTCCACGTGACGAACTACAACAACATCAAAGAATGATTAAATTTTGTAAAGATTTTCTCTTAATTAAAACTTTATTTTAAATAACGTAGTCGAGTCATATCACCACCTGCGTACTTTCGCAGCATTATTCTGGGAAAATATCATATTTTACACTAAAACAACAAAATCTGGCATATGGCATAATCTGAGCATAAAATGACGTTTAGACGAAATATAGATATAAATATCCTCTACAATTATACCGAAGTAATCATCAAAATCGGTTGAGAAAGAGGCGAGGTAATTGAGTAATATGAAAATGAAAATTTATTTTTCGATTGTACCGCCCCTAGCGTTGGTCTTACGAAGTTCAAATTTTCTATCAAGTTGTAGCGCTTTACGAGGCCTTTAACTTACGCCCTTACTCGTTAAAATCGGTCAAATAGAACCGGAGATATAGCGTTTTGAATTTCGTGAACTTTGACCCGTTATATCTCCGGTTCTATTGTAAACACAGCGATCCCATGCCACTTTTTGTAAACTTCATAGCTTAGACTATAACACTCTAGAATTTGATTAACTTGCACAATGGCGTTTTTAAGAAAAATGAGTTTGAATTTTGATGAATTTTGACGCTATCAAAGCGCCATCTGTGGTGACTTTTTGAACTTCCATCTGAAAGTGCTCATCGAGACGAAATCAAAAAGGTAAAATTTAGGCCGCTATGTTAATTAGAACCGGAGATAGAGGCCGGTCAATATTCGAACTTTGACCCCTTATAGCTCGGGTCAGAGGTTATGGATCGACTTAAGTATTTTTTTGTTTGATAGGTATAATCAGCGGCTATAACATACTAAAATTTCAGACCGATGCACAAAGGAATTTTTGAGTTATTTAACTTAGAAAATTGAAAATTTTTCTTTTTAATAATAGCTCCCCTAAGCATGTCAGGGGATCTTAAGTTTAGTACTGATCGAAAGACCCAGTTACAATTAATATACTAAAATTGATAAAGCTTGAGCTATTGAGAAAACAATAGAATGGGGGTATTCAAAATGCCGGAAGGATTGGTAGGGGGTCAATGCATCAAATTGCAATTTTCACCCAATATACAGTGGCGGCCAAAATAATAGAATCACTTTGCAAAGCTTATATTTTTTTAACTTTTGTATTTTTTCCCATTTTGTTGATATAATTCTGAAGTAGAAATCTTCAAATTATTATAATAGTAGAATAAGGGTGGTTTTGGCCGCTAGAGGCCTCTATTTTACACAGAATATGTCAATAGTGAAATTCAGTTCGGCCAAAAAAATTGGAAAACTGTCATTTCCATTAGAGTGTCATTTATGGTTTCTAAAAATGGCTTTATTTAAACTGATTCGATTTATAGACCACATTCTTTAATTTAAATGAAAGTGGTCCTATCGTGTTGTTCAAACCAAATTTCACTATTGATGTCAGGGGCATGACGTTTCCCATATGTTTTTAGCGGGCCGAAAAAACTTTGGAATTTATTCGATGTTTTCTGTCATTGTGGAATGAATTAGCAAAAAGTACAAGTACAAAATAAAACCAATTTAATAACGAATTGGCAACCGAAAACCCTAAATTGGCAACCTACGTAGTTTCGGAGTAATGTGGAAATGTATACGCAAAAAAGGGAAATATTTTACACTAAAACTGGTCGCATTTTTCAGAGCTAATGTCAATGTTACTCCCCTGATCGATGTACTCTATGAAAAGTAGATAGCGGTCAAAACAATACTTATTTGACGTAAGGTAATTATTTGAATGTTTCTATATTAAAATTATTTCAACGAATTGGAATAAACAAAAATGCTAAAGGTAAAATAGTGGTCTTTGTAGAGCTGATTCTATTATTTTGGGCGCCACTGTATGTATAACCTTTGCCGGAAGCCACAAGTCAATATCTATCTTAGTTCAGGAACTATTAAGCTCCAAAGAGCAGGTGGAGGGACGGACGAACGGACGACGGACGGGAGTGTGTTTTTAGCCATCCATATATTTCCTGATCGAAAAATATGACAAATCAAGAGCCGGATTTCGCAAAATTTTTTTGAAGTGTCTGCCGAATACATTATAGTTTGTAATAAAAAATTATTTAAAAAAAAATAGCAAAATTGTGTTTGAATTCTTCATATTCATATCCTTTTCTTCGCTCATACTGGTACGCAGGAACAGTAAAATTTTCTGTTCGTAGGAACAGTAAAATTTACTGCTTGCAGGAACAGTAAATTCTACTGTTTTCAGGAGCAGTAAAATTCGCTCTTCGGAATGGCAATATATTATATATTTTCCTGTCTGTCGGAAAAAATTTATTATATTCAGGAACAGTAAAATTTATTATTCGCTGTAACAGAAAAACTGTTTCCAAGAACAGTCAAATTTAAAATGTACTTTTCGCAGAAACAATAAAATTCATTCTTCGCAAGAACATTATATTTTCCTGTTTGCCTGAAAAATTTTACTACTTTCAGGATCAGTAAAATTTTCTATTCGTGGAAACAATAGCATTTATATTTTACAAGAACAGTGAAATTTACTGTTTGTTAGAGTAATAGTTGAATTTACTGTTTTCAGGAACAATAAAATTTATTGATCTCGAGAACAGTAAATTCTACTGTGTTCAACAGTGAAATTCACTTTTCGTAAGAAAAATATATTTTACTGTTTGTATGGAAAATTTTACTGTGTTCAGAAACAGAAAATTTTTGTTCCTAGAAACAATTTATAACAGTGAAATTTATATTTAATTTGAATGAAATTTAATTGGTCCGATGAACAATACAATTTGCTTTCCGCGGGCACAGTGAATTCTACTGTTTGCAGAAATAGTTAAATTTACTCTTCACATGAACAGTAAAATTTACTCTTCAAAAGAACAGCAAATTCTACTATTTTCAGAAACAGTCAAATTTCCTTTTAGAAGAAAACAGTTAAATTTACTGTTCGTAGAAACAGTTAAATTTACTCTTTGCAGGAACTGTAAATTTTACTGTTCACAAGAGCAGTAAAATTTACTGTTTATGAGAACAGTCAAATTCACTGTTCTCGGAAACAGTATAATTGACTGTTTGCGGGAACAGTAAATGCTTCTGTTTTCAGAAACCGTAAAATTTACATTTCCTAAGAACAGTAAAAATTACTGCTTACCAGGGACAGTAAAATTTTCTTATTGCAAGAACAGTAAAATTCACTATTCGCTGGAATAGCAAAATACTATTCATGGGAACAGTTACAATAAATTATACTACTTTTCGAACTTTTTACTGTTTTTACGAACAATAACTCTTGCTTTTTCACAGGCAGTTGTGATTTTTTTCTAGTTATTTTTTTGGACCCTAATAAATTGTATAAAAGAGCTCACCTCCACCTCCTTGCAAATTTCAATTCAATTTAACTCAATTCAATTACAGTAGAGTCTCGCTATAGTCCATATTTGGTTTCAAATTTGACACTTGGGTCGCACTATAGTCCATGTAATTTTTTAATATTATCAACGATTTTTAGTATTGAAATTGCTCGACGGCTTCCACTTTCTTTGCGATTGTGGTTGCGATTGTCCTTGCTCTCTTCATTGTGGATCACAATTATCACAACTACTTAATAAAGTTTGCCAAAAATATTAAAATTATTATGCATGTCGCATACTAAAAAACATAACCTAACTTAAAATCAGTGTTTTGAAATCAACGCTCGATAAATTGTGGACTATAGAGCGATGGCCTATAGCGAGACTCTACTGTAATTTATTCAATCTCCAGGATTGCGACCGTTGCGACTATTGATCGACTTCACTACCGATCAGGAAAATCAGGAGAAAAGTCTTGAATCACTGATACATATTATAAGCCAATTACATAACAAATAAAATTTGAAATAATGTTAATTTTACTGGAGAACTGATAAAGGAAAACAATTTCAGTTTGAATTGGCGCCAAAAAATTTAAATGTTTACAATTGAAAGGCTTCTATTAGTGAATAATGCATTTGTATGGCTTCATAATTCACCTGTTCTGTTTTTTTTTTCTTTTCTATTCTAAGCAGTAAAGTAAATTATGACAATTATTTTGTAAAATATAAAATGTATCTTTAAACCAAAAACACAATGCACACATTGGGAAATGTAACTCCAATACTGTCCTGAAAAAATTAAATTCCCTAAAACTTTCTTTGAAAGAAACTATTACAAGAACTATCTCAATGACCTTTTCTTTTAAAATAAACCTCAATTAACCTTTTTAAAATAATATTTTTGCCACAACACTTTTCACAAGCAAGTAATAAACTTTCTGCAGAACTTTTCTTGTAAAAAAAAAGGCGAAAAGTCTTCATTTCCTTGATTTTATTCCACCGTTTCTTACGTTTCTTAATATTTTAATAGAGTGCATTTTAATTTAACATTTTCCTTTTGAATTTCCAGGAGGATTTTACCTAGTTCTATTCCCTATGCAAGATATTTTAAAATTCTGCATAAGGAATTTAAAATTCAAATTGTTTTATTATTTATTATTTATTGTTAAATTTGTTAATCCGTTGATATTTAAAACTTATGTAACATTTGTAAGGATTCCTTACTGTTATACGAAAAGGCGCCATCTGTGGTAGAATTTGCTTTTATATTGATTTTTCTTAGCTTTTTTTTAATCACTAAGAACGGTGTTTTCGAGGTGGAAGCTCCAGGAGGCTCTCCAAGGAATTTGAATCGTGGAAATTTTTAATTGCAAGTGAAACCAGATACCAGAGAAAAATAAATTCTGAGAAAATTCCAGCAATCCAGTGGGTTTGAAAATGAACAATTCCAGCAAACTTCGTGGTGGTGTAAAAGTCTCCATGACAGCTGACATCCCGTTCGAAAAGAGAAAAGAAGAAGAAGAAGACTGGCGTCCATATTTGATATTTGGCAAAAAATGCTCTTTCTCGCGTAAAAGTCGTGAAAAGTGTGGTGAAAAGTGCTGAAAAACCCGCCTTATGTGTTGATTTGGTGCGTAAAAGGTGCATAATTGACAGTGTCCGTGTGCATTGTGTTGAATTGTGGGTAATTGTTTGTGATTTGGGGTTGTGTGGTGCAGCTGCTGAAGGCAAAAAACTTTTGTGTGCTCCGTGTTCTCTCTCTCACTTTTGGTTTTTGGACAGAACCCAATAATGGTGGACATGTCATGAGAATAACTCGCACAGAAGACAACAGAATGGATGAAAATTCGTCATCGCTTGGCCATCAGAATGGTGGCGGTGGCATGAGTGGTGTGGTGGTCTCATCGCAGATGGGTGGCAATAATTCGACTGCCATTAACAATAAGGGACAGGATGATAATCAAACTAATCAGACGAGTGGACCACCACATCACTATTCAATTCCTGGCATCCTCCACTTCATCCAGCACGAATGGGCTAGATTTGAGCATGAACGTTCGCAGTGGGATGTCGACAGGGCTGAATTGCAGGTAAGGGATGGTGTATTTTCCGTTTGTCGGTCCCGGAAGGGTCCCGTTTTCGAGTGGAAGAGAGAGAAGAGGCAGAAAAAAAGGTGGATTTGTGGCTGGTCGAAGAGAGCGAGAGACACCCTTGAGCCTCTTGCTCTCTCACTCTCTCGCACTCTCTCTCTCCTTCAGCTCACAAAATGGTGTCGCCCCCATCGGAAGAACTTCTCTCAAGAAGCCCCTCCGCCCTTTTCACATTCACTTCTAACCCCAAATTCGCCCCCAACAAACCCCCTCCACCCTCCAGGAACAACATCCCATCCTCCTCCTCCGGCACATCCGGTTCTTTTGTCTCTGAACTCTCTGAACTCACCAAGAGCGAGAGAGGCTAATGTCCAGCCTTGCCAAGGCAAAAAAAAATACCCAAGAAATCTGTCACAAAAGTCTCAAAGATTGAAACTTTCATCTCCAAACCAACTCCTCCAGACACTCTCTCCGGGGCCCCATGGTCACAGAAAGAGCGACAAGTGCCTCATTTTCTCTCAATCACTTGCATCATCTGAGGCAGGGTGAAAGTTTTTCAGTGTTCCAGTTCTGCCCCTCCTTCGGAGATTCCTCTTGAAAACATCAAGAAGAAGAAGCTCCCTTGTCAGCTTAATTAGTCTTCCAAGTACTCAATCCACGTCACAATGTCACACCGTATCTGGAAGACCACAAGAGTCAATTGCCGTCTTTCCAGTCTCTTTGTCTCTGTCTCATCCACAGACTCACGCACACCCTCAAACCGCGTCTGGGATTGAGTCGATTGTCTGAAGAAGAAAAATAATTCTGGGCAGGAATTGAATGCCCATCTCTGTTCCCTTCTGTTCCATTCAGAATTTAGGCCGGATCTTGGGCGGAGACAAGGCAATGTCCTCCGTTTATGTCTCCTTATATAGGTCAGAGGCTCAGACATTGGCCACGTTTATACACTAAATAAATCTCAGACAAAAATTGTTTCTTATCAAAAATATCTATCTAATTATTTTTGCAACAATATTATTTAATTAATATCGTGAAAATGGTACAATCAAAGAGATTACTCAAAAACAAACTATTTCAAAATCAAAATGCTGATTGGGATAAAATTTTAGTACATGTACTAAATCTAATATGCTACATTTCATGGAAAATTGTTCTTTTGGCAAGGAAAATTTGCCGTGAAAAGTTGCAAAATTGTTTTAGTACATGTACTAAAATATTAGCCGTGTACAAGATTTTGATTTGCAAGTAGGTTTTTATATATAGAGAAATGGGGCAACTTTGAAATTGAGCTTCTTTCTTCCATTTTTAAATGAAGGAGCTTATTATGATAATTTAAATAAAGGAGCTTATTATGATAAGGAACGAGCATCAGGATCGGCAGAGTTCCTCGGATCGTCAGGTTAATACCATATTGTCGGGTCACTTCAAATGAATTTTTAAAAATTTTTAGGTACTTTTTACCATTTAACTCTATGTTATAACTATACAGTGCATTAGGGTAAAGTGATATAATTGGGAATTAGTGTTACAAGTTGGACAATTCGCCGGTACAAGTTGGACAGGGATTTGTTCTTGATAAATACAGTACTAATCTTTTTTCAACACAAGGAACCAAATTATAAAACTAAAGCATCAAAAATATATAAATAAAAATAAAGTACTAAATTTATCAAGACTAAAAGCTCTGTCCAAATTGTACCATTGTCCAACTTGTATCACTGTCCAACTTGTACCACTTTACCCTAGTTCTGATTTCATTTATAAAACCAATTTTCCAAGAGACACCTCATTAAATTCATGACGATCCGAGTTACAGAGTACACAGTTCCAATTACATCTATTTTTTAATAGTTTTTTGCAAAATATTTAAAATTCAAATGGACAGATATACCCAGCGGGCACACTTAGCTGAAAAAAGTAGCGTTTTCAGCATATTTTTGCTGAATCGACTAGCAAAAATTTGCTGACTGATCAGCAGTTGTCGAACAAAAAGTGCTAACCAAATATATGGAAATGGCATTGAATCGCCAATTTTGTTTCAAGGTTAGCAGAATTCAGCTGAAAATACATATTTTTTCAGCTAAATTGCAATCGGCTAGCATTTGGTGCTCGCTGGGTAGTTAAATAAATCCCAGTTGTTTATACCAATTGGCATAAATAAAAATACCAAATTTTTAATTTATAAATCGGCTCCACAAACAAATTGTGATGCTGAATCGAATGATGATAAGGCTCAATTTCAGTTAAAAATGGAAGAAAAAAGCCCAATTTCAAAGCTGCACCAATTGAATACGGATAATATTTTAGTACATGTACTAAAACTTTCCTAAAATTCATGGTAAATTCTTTTTTTCTGTATTTCTGAGAAAGGAATTATCACACTGACTGTTTATGATATAATATCAGATCAAATTGTTCCTGGTCTAAATCTTCAGATTTGTTTCACAGGAATAAGAAATACAAAAATAATTTTATATTAAAGTTATTACGTTAATAGAATTCATAAAAATTGGAAGATCACGGACAGACTAGTTAAATATTTAGTACATGCATGTACTAAAACTAACTCATTACCAAAGTTTCAATTAAACTTGCTATGTTTAATTACTAGATCAATTTTAAATATACTTAAAATTCAAAATCACAGTTACTGCTAAAATTTTAGTAAGATTCATGTGCTAAAACCAGTTTCATACTGAACTGTGCACATTTTTTGTTTATTAAATATTTCTTATATAAAATATTACTCTCTCCGTTCCAAAAAGTAAAGTTTTACGTTTTGAGAAAATTTTAAGGATGAAAAAGATTTCTAGGAATTCTTTTGTTATGGGTTCGTACATGAGGCACTTGCAGAAAATTACACCTTTACCTTAGAAGAATTTTCATTCGATTTTTCCCGAAAAAAAAAAATCGGAACGCAGGGCGTACGATATTAACTACGTTTTTAACGTATCTAAAATAGTCTTTAGAACTAAGGTTTAGAACTACTCTAGATCCTTAACAGGTGACACTTTTCGCAAAAATTATTCTATAGAGAACTGTATGTTAATTTCTCTGTAGTTGCTTCTTGTTCAGAAATTCAAGGCCTTCGCAAAATAGACTAATCTTCGGCTCTAAAAATCGTATAGTATTAGACAATGGGCTGAACGTAATACGGGTTTCAGAACGAAAGTTTAGTCTAGTTTCTGAATGTCTTTAAATCCTTAATAAGAAGCAATTTTAGTAGTTTTTCAGAATCTAATGAATCATTTGCTCCTAGCGTTGAATCCTGAGTTAAAATTTTCCCAAAAATCTTGCCTGGTAAGAAATAGTAGAAATTAAGCCATTTGGCTAAGTCCTAGGTCTACAGCCCATATATTTTTAGATCATATTAATTCCTAATGGATTATTTTCGGTAAAATGGTAAATCGTTTTACTACAAACATTTAAATACATTTATATTTAAGCTCTATCATTAAAATAAACTTGCTCAAAGTACGAAATTATACAAGGCACTAACTATTTTTGTACAGACATATATTAAAAGAATTCGTTTACTGAACTACGAACATTTTTCAATTAATAATAATTTCTGACAAATCTTATGTTTCTAATTTGTTACATGGAAATCAATGCAGTATATTCTACGTTTTACACCAAATGATCTTGAATTAAAAGTGTTTTTTCGTTAGCGTTTTGTCCAATACGCTTATTTAGGTATTCTCGGAAGTAAAAGAGAAGTCTAAAACGTTTGATCATTTTATTTGGAAAATCTATGAAAACAAGTATTGAATTATGGAAAAATTATCTTCAGTCGAGAAGTGTTCTATTTAACGGTAAAATATTTTTTGTAGGTTGTAAGATAGAAGAATTTCCTTAAAGGAAAACTAGTTTAACCTCTTTTATTGGTTTCACTTTAACTACTGTTTTATATCTTTAGAGAAATCAAAACCTTAAATAAAAACAATTAGATTTTATTTAAAATCTGAAAACCGTAAATCGTCTTTAAATACTGTTTTTGTTTTAGAAAGTTATATTCTTTTAAGTATTTTATCGTGCATTTAATATTAAATTTTAAAAAAGAAACAAGATAAGATTTTGCCTGGAGTCAGTTTTCCATTTCGAATTACCGATGCATCCAGGCCACATATTGGGCTCCTTATGCTTCCCCACTCCTATTCAAAATTCAGAATTGAATATCTTTATTTTTTTTAATTATTTAATTACTTTATTTAGTTGTTTTGTTTTCTTTAAATATTTTAAGCTTCCCTTATCGGTATTCGGTGACTTTTTTTTAAATTTCTAATGAAATCTTCATTATAAATGCATTTCAAGTAACAGTTATTTAATGAAAATATTTGGAAATAAAAGTTCCTTCAAATTGCTGAATGTGTTTCAGAGAATAATAATAAGGATGGATAATACAGAGGTTTATCTAGATATTTAATGAGAATCTTAATTAGAAAAACTTGGTGTCTTTAGTAAAGTAATTTTCTCACATTTTCTTAAATACTTTTTGAGAAATTCATTGACCTTGACAAGTTATTTTTCTTATAAGAATTTCCATAAAGTTTTTATTTTTGAAACATTTGCCATAAAGAACATTTTATCAGTACCAAACAGACAAAATAAATTTATACATGTGAAACACGTGAAATAATTTATTTGCGAAACTTGAAGCAATGATTTATCAGCCTGGTTGTAATCGCCGAAAACAATTTCGGCGAAAGTGAGAACAGTATCGGCGAAAATGGCAACAGAAGCGGCGAAAATTAGAACAGTTGCGACAAATATGAAATATTGGGATTGAAAATGTCCGTCTTTAATATTCCTTTTGGATTGAACTTTCTTACATTGAATTTATTTTGAAATAATCCGGTTTATTTTTCGCGTATAAACGTAGTCAGAAATGTTCCTTATGACTTTCAAAATTGATTTAAAAAATCTTCACATGATCCCCAACAAAAGTGCTTTGCTTTCACGTGAGAATATTGACAATATTTCCGTAATCAAAAAGTACTGGGAAAGCAAACCACAGAGACTTTCTTATCTCTTCTATTCCGCAGGTACTTTGGAAAACACTTACGGAAAAGTTTCGATCTTACGAGCAATCAGATATTAGTTTTTTCTGGGCTATCTTTAGCATGTTCCTTCTAAGTAGTTTGACTAATTTTTTTTACCGTTATTTCTTCGAGAAATTCTGGGGGCTATATCAACAAATTAAGCTCTATTCACGTTTCTTTTTTATTGATTTTTTTTTTGTATTTGCACAGAAAATGTATCTCATAGGAGTTCCGGATGGGATTTGCTTAAGGAAATGAGAAGATAAAAAATTACTATATCGTTGATTCATTCTGCCAGTTCATTCATAAATAGACGAAATACGCAGATGTTTTATCCAATGGGAAAAGTCCAAATTGATTTCTGTATAATGGTGGAAACATATTGACAGAAATCTATCACAGGAATCGGAATATTTTCGAAAGTTTTCTTAAAACCGTTTACTTAGAAGTTTTCGCTTATTGGAAAATTCATATAGATTGGTCTTCCATGAGCGGCCCTTTTTAATAGGGTCAATTTTTCCCTTTATATGGGTTTTAGGAAAGCTTAGCCATATGGCTTAACTTCCCTAATTCTTTACTAAATTCTTTACTCTTTTGGAAAATTTTGTATTAGTATTAGATTATTCAGGACAATAATCTAATGGATTCTAAAAAAGTAATAAAACTGTCTGCTGTTTAGGGTCTTAAGACCTTCGGTAACTGGGCTAAATCTCTAGTTTCAAGACCCCTTTAGATTTTTGTTGTAGCTTTACGGAAACTTATCGTATGTCTTAGGCATTTTTTACTTTACCAAAAATTAATAAATAGCTTGACAATCCAATTTTAGATTAATTTAGTGTGACGTTTGCTGCGTTTTAATTTAAAATATTTTTAATTTAAGAGTTACGACCTTGGAAAAATCCCTAATTGGTTACTTCAAGGTTATTTGTTCAGATATTTCTGGATCGCCAATTTCTCAATCGATTTTGACAAAACTGGATTAATTTGAAAAATTGATAATTTAATAAAAATCTTAGCTAAAATATCTAGCAAATTTTATTTTTAATTTGAATTTATGTCCAAGGAAGTTTCCCTAAATTTCCGAGAAATTTTACATTTTTATTTATTACAATGTAATGATGTTATGTTATTATATTGTTGTTTATCCCGTGTGGAAAGAATCTGCTAAATTTGTAGACCGCCCAGGATCGCCTTCCCCGCAGTATGGATGATTCAATCATCCGGCGGTGCATTTTTATTACGTTATATCACAGTGAAAATGTTTTTTTTTTCTAAACATTCGGTTGTTTGCACTGGGGGGACTCGAACTCACAACTTTGCGAGTCGAGTCAGAGATCTCGTCCGCCCAAGACCCAACGATCTTGCCTATTGCGCCACTGAGATCCCCATTTTATTTTTAATACTAAAACAAAAAAATGCAAAAGATTTAAGAGTTATGACCTTCATTTCATTTCAAGTTTCAAGGTCATTTGTATAAATGGGGGCCTCGAGTGGGTCAGTGGATAGAGTAGTAGCTCTATGACTGCGAGGTCTGGGGTTCAAAGCTGAGCAGCAGCAGAAAAAGATTTCTCATGCCATATCGGCTTTGAATTCGTCCAGTGAATGAATGAATAGTAATGTCAATGGTGCATATTGGCAAAAAAGTGAACCGCTTAAACAATAGAGGCTGGTACGAGAACGAGTTTCGACATGAAAGTGGTACTTCAGTCGATACAAATATTCGCTGTCACTGATCCCAAACACACACCGAGAAGGGATGCTGTGACATAGTAACGGCACTGATTGTCCACACAGAGCTGTGATATAGAGCGGCTACCCGTATCGGGGGATAAGATAGAATAGGAGTGGGGAAGCATAAGGGGCCCAATTGGTGGCCTGGATGCATCGGAATATCCGAAATGGAGAACTGACCCCTGGCAAAATCTTATCTTATCTTAAGAGTTATGACCTTCATTTCATTTCAAGTTTCAAGGTCATTTGTATAAATCTCTCGGGAATGAATAAGTTTTAACCGGTTTGGAGAAACCTGTAGTAATTTAAAATGTTATTGTTTTTATAAACAATATTACCTATCTGAAATATTTCGAAAGCTGTGAATTTTTCTTGGAATTGACAGGATTGACCGTGAAAAATCCTTCCTCAAAGTCATCTCAAGGTCATTTATCCAAATCCGTTTGGACTATACAATTTTTACCTACCCAATATGAAATAAACTTGGATTCTTTAAAAAGGTTATTCTTTTATTATAGAATCTTCACAAAAAACTTTAAAATCTTCAAAAATATGAAAAATATTTACTGAATGATTCATTGATAGTTTGCAAAACAAATATTTTGAAATATTGGCTGACGTGGAAAAAAGTAGAAGATTTACAGGTTACAACTTGGAATTTTTGTTAGAATTGATAAGAATGACCAAAAAATCTTTCAGTGGTTATTTCAAGGTCATTTATCCAAAACTCTCAGAACTAAACAACTTTTACCCAATGTCAATAAACTTGGTTTTTTTCCAAAAGGTTAATAATTTGTTAAATAATATTGGCAAAATCTCTAAAGAAAGAGAGAGGTATGACCTTGGAAAATCCTTTAATGGTTATTTGAAGATTATTTGTTTTTTGTACACAAAATTCTCAACTGATTTTGACAAATTAGTATTTTTTAAGTTATTCGTATTCCTAAATAATTTTTGCAAAACGAGCTTCAACATAATTTGCTCCAATTCACATTTATGAACTCTGGCTTTTCTCGTACATTATATTCTAAGAAAAGGGGAAAAATGTTTGCTAAATTGTTTTGATAAAAGTTAAGAGGAGCAAAAAAAAATATTTTCAAATGTTTTAGCGGCTCAAGTGAAAAAAAAAGAAATGTAAAAAATTTCAAAACCGAGTAATTCATGATTGATTGAGTTTATTGTTGAGTACAAAATGAAAACAACAACAGTCAGCGAAATTAATGGGGAGATTTATTTATGTGGGATCCACTTGTATACAAAAACCCATAAACTCCCATCATCATGATTTTAATGCTTGCATTTACATGACCTTCTTCAATGAAGGAAAAAAAAATAACCGAAGAACTTGGACTGTTTTTATGTAGGGGGAAATTTAAGTGAGGACAGACATTGATTTTGTCTGATATCAAATCACAAATTAAAATCAATAAATTGAGTAATATTTCTCTTGAATTGTTGGTCAACTTCAATATTATATCTTCCCATCTTCTTCTCTGTGTCACTTGCGTTGGAATTTTCTCGTGTTTTATTTCCCCGGCAAAATCTCATGAGGGACATTGAAATGTAAATAGAATATTTCCTCACTCGTAACATATCGATTTATTTTTAGGTGTTTTATTTTAGATCACAAACTTATAACTTACTTTTCCTCATTCATATCCCCTCTCTCGCTCTTTAAGCATGTAATTGCTTCTTCATTCTTTAGTGGTCTGTGGTTGATGGGCCAATTGAAAAATAATATTTCATAAATCAATTGGAAAGTTCCATTGTTTTTTTAAGCATGGTGGTTATGTTGTTCTAAAATAGTTCTCAAGAGGTAGTGCAAGTGCCACTTGTATGAAGCCTTTCCCATTATTTCTCTTATTGGGAGGGAACTACTGTTTTTGCTCTTCTGCACAAAATTTCACAAATAATAAATTTATGACAAGAATATACACTTGGAAAATATTCTAGTTCAATCCTATAGTTTTCTTCATGAACTAAGAGAAAAATAGCTTTTCTTCGCTCGTTTTCTTATTGGAATATCAGCTGCTTTCATTTACCTCATAATAATGCTCCTTGCTCTATTAGACCACGCCCATCTTGTGTGTTTTGTCCACGCCCAAATCTTCAATTTTATTCTGTGTCCCCCAAAAATACTGTTCGAAATTTTATGAGAAATAAAAGAGACTTATAAAATTACTCAATTTTGTCCTATTTTTTTTTTTAATTTTTGAATGAAGGTGTGGCCAGTTCTTTTAGTGGGTTTGGCATTTCGGACCCGCCCTGAATTATGATAAACGTTTGAGAGTACAATTTTCTGGTAGATCTACACCATTTCTGATAATGGAATAATTTTCCTTAGTTATTCAATATAGAAGATTAAAAAAGATTCAGTTCATCCTTAATCAACAACTAAATATAAACGTTTTTAGAGAGTATGAGTGATCTACTCAACTTCGGGATCAAAGTAGGATATAATTAAAAATCAATTTTTGAGGATCACATTTAAAACAAATTATGTTCTGATTACTAATGGACATTGCAGTACCATGGAGAAGAATCCAGAACTCTAGAATCAATAAAATTCTTTAGTAATGGTTAAGGGATGGCAAAGCGTCCCAGACTTTGCGAAGTGCTCGAACTCGTGACTTAGTAGATGCTATCCCTCAAAAGTACTTTCGCATCATTTACCGTTTAACAGTTCTCAACCAATTTAAAATGATTTGTAAATCGCTCAAAAGATCCCAGAAAATAATTTGAAGAGTAATAAAATTGATTTTTGGACAAAAATTACTTATCGGTTCTTAACCGGTTTATTACTAGTTTACTCACTACCGATTTGAACGGATTTTTAAGTCACTCAAAAGTGCTTCAATTTGGCATTTTGGACAATTACAATTTGGACAAGAAATTCAATTTGGCTAAATCGAATTTGAAGTGCGAAAAAATACGATAGGCATATGCAAATCTTTTAAGAAAGAAAGGGACATAAATTTTGATTCCATTAATTTTTACCGATTTAAAAAGTGTGCCAGGGCCATTAAGGTCAAAATTCGCGTCCCTTTCTTTCTCAAAAGATTTGCATAAGTCTATCCCACTCTTTCGGTCTCAAAATTGGACTGAATTAAATTTAATTTGATGTGATGTTCAAAAGAAGAAGAAGAAGAGTGGGAAAGAGTAGGATTAATAATGTATATGCAAAGCTTTTAAGAAAGAAAGGGATGTGAATTTTGACTTTATGAAATTTTCCTGATCTAAAAGGTGTGCTGGAGCCATTAAGCCTCCAACATACCTTTTAGATCAGGAAAATTTCATGAAATCGAATTTCACATTTTTTTTCTTTCTCAAATGTTTTACATAAGTCTTCTATCCTACTCTTTCGCACTCTTCTTCTTTTTTTGAACATCACACCAAATTTAATTTAGCTCGATCTAATTTTGAGTGGGAAAGACTGAGATGGACATATGGAAAACTTTTGAGAACTTCTGCCAAATCCAATAGGGAATTAGTATGCTAAACTTTATTTCTTAGTATGTGCTCATACATTCGAAGACAACTTTTGAACTATGCTCTGTTATAGTTTCGATTAGCTCTGTAATAGAAGGGTGGTTGAAGAGCACAAAATGAGTTGAAGGATATTTTCTGCAAGACATTAAATAAGTGTTTCTGAGCCTTTCTGTGACACCCACCACAGGGAAGTTGTGTAATGAAAGGAGTGACTGATTGATGGAACGATGAGGAAATGTTGTTAAAGTTTTTTGGGAGGAAGGGTTGATGGGGCGGGGAGAAAAGAGAGACATTTATGCGGAGGATGGATGTCTTCCAAAGTAATGTTGTTGTCAATTGAATCAATTTGATGTCGCATCATTTGATGACATCAAAATCAAAATCAATAGAGAGAGAGAGAGAGGAAGTGAAAGGCATTCATCGCGGAATAATATTTTCAAAAAAAAAAAGAAATACAGTTTTTCAAATAAGATTTTCCTCAACGGTAAAAATCTGTTGAACAAGTTTGAAAATTCTATTTTTTTTCTCTATTTGTTTTCTTTCAAGATGAAACTGTGAAATTTTATTTAATAATAGTCTTTCTCGTTACTTCAATTTACAAGTCCAACAATTGAAATGTTCTGTTTGAGTAATTCTGGGCTGTGTTGTTGAGATCGAGAGAGAGAGAGAGGTATGAAAAAAGAGACGAATGAATAAATGCAAATTTAGCACATTGGTGGATTATTGTAATTAATTAAACCATAACTATTAATTACGATTGGAGATTAAATCAATGGTTGACGTTTCATCTTTCCATTTTCTTGCCTCACGAATGGAGAAGTAGTTTTTTTTTCTTGCTATTGCTTTTCCATTTGATGAAAACCGTAAATTGTATGTCAACATCAAATGGAATAATTTTAAGCGAAACGCCTTTCTCAAAAAAAAAGAAAAATAAAACAATATTGTCTGAAGAGAGGACAAAAATCACCTTTATCAATTCTCAAGGTGACAATTGATAAGAGTTACGAGACAATAATATATGGAATTTTCTTTATCTGCCATGGAAGAGGCGAAATAAAAAGGGCAAAAAAAAACGAGTGTACATATATGATTAAATTTCCAAGATGCGTACTACATGCGGAGAGAAAATCGATTAGATGTAAAGAAAATTGCGTAATTTAGAAAATGGAAGCATTTGCATGATTTCCATTGTGTCTTCCAGGAAGAAGCTAGGAAATTGCAAGAGAAAGGATTTACAATATTCTTCAGGTTAAAGAGAAAAAAAGTAGAAGAGAAATTTAAATGAAAATAAATTGGTGAGGAAATGCTCAATATTTCCCATTTTATTTATTTTTCTCTGACATTGAGTGGTTTTGTGTCTCATCTCTAAACTCTAGCCCAAAAATATTCTTTTAGTCTTCTCCAAAAAAGACGCTCTGGGGGAAGAGAAGGTTTTCCCTCCACAAAGAAAAAGGCAAAGAGAATCCTAAACTCACACCCTAAATTTTGAATTTCCGCTGAAGAAGAGACCAAAAAGAAAAGCATAACACATTACTACCACACCCTCTTAGTCGCATTTTAAGGCAATTGATGGGGGTGTCTCTTGTGCTTCTCTACAAAACCCAAAACAAACATAAAATACAATTTTAACATTGTAGATTTTGTTATGTCGCACACTTCACTCCTATTATAAACTATTTCAAGTTCATTATAAAGCTTAATGTAATGGTTTTTTTTTTTTGAAAATCTCATCATCACTTTTGAAATATTAATAATATGAAATTCACGTCACTTTTAGTGCTTATTTATTCCACACACAAAAACATTCTAAACTTCATAATGGAGTTTATTAGTTTGACACATTTATTTATAGTTATGCTTCTTAGAAATATGTAATATGGTTCATTAAATCTTCTCCTGTGAATGAAGAATATTGTGAATAAGAGCAAAATTAGAAAAGTTATACTAAAGTTTTTGATATGCGGATTAGATGCAAATTTGCACAGTTTTTGATTTCTACTATTTGTCTCTGAAGGTATTTGACTCTACGAAGTTTTTCGTAGGAAAAACCATAAAGCAGTATAAATGTCATAATTTTTATAGCAAATTATGGTTAAGACTTTCTATTAAAATATTCAATTCCAGGGTATATTGAACAAATGACCCTGAAGTAATCTTTAAAGGTATTTTCAAGGTCATTCTTGTCAATTCTAAGTTAAGGCCCTAGATAGACGAATAGGTTAAGCCTATAGATAGCTAGATTGAAAATAGATGACCATGCACTGGTAAAAATTAAAGGGTCAAATTGATCCTTTTCGAAAGAATGGATCATATTTGAACATTTGAAAGGATCACTAGTGTCGCTTAAAATTTTGTATGCAAATTTGTCACGTTAGATTATATTTTATAAAGAACTCATTACTGATACCATATTTCTCTCATCTGAGCGAACAACAAAGATGACTTTATTACTGTTTTTGTTCGTTTATTCCGGAGATTAATAAGTCTCAAAACAGGGAAACTTTCAAAGTATTCTCGGTGATCCTTTCATTTTGATCAGTTGGATCAATTTAACCCTTTTATTTTTACCAGTGTGGTGTCACATATAAAATTAGTATTCAGATTAATACTTTCTGGACTGCGAGAATGACAAAAAAAAGATAGCAAGTGTTTTATCTTGCCTCTCTCTCTCACACATTTCCCTACTGCGTGCAAAGTTGGCAGCCATTAAAGCTCCCGAAAACTGCCCGAATCACAGGTGGCACGCATGAAAAATTGCTCGAATTACCTGTAATACGATTCAAAAAACAATTATACGAACAGTAATATCTTACTGACCATTATTATTACTTTCCATTTGAAATTTTTCATACTATACAGTAGACTCTCTCTCAATCGGGAATGTGGGGCGAAATGTCATCCGGTTTAGCGATAGAATTGAGCGTCAAAGCTTTTGTAAATTCCACAAAAAGCGCTCAATTATAAAGAATCACGATAAAATAGGAAGAACAACAGCGAATTTGAGCGAATTAGCTTCATAATTAAACGTGAAAATTGTCAACAAAATTTGTCGCCCGATTGAAAAAGAGCCGATTGAGTGAGAGTTTACTGTACTTTCTGCCTTTTCTAGTATTAATCTTATATGTGACACCACGGTGAAAATTAAGTTTAATCATTGTTTCGATCGATTGCGCTAATTGGTCTTTCGGCTAAGAGCTCAATTCGGCTAAGGTTTAATTCTCGATAATATATAGCAGTAAAAAATTTATCCCCAACTGTCTTATGCCGAAAATAAAGCCCAAAATAGACACAGGGATCGACTTAGCGATCAGCCCGAAAAATAAGGATTGATGTCGATACACTCAGGGATCAGCCTTAAATTTGGAGGATCAGGCTGGTCTTCTAAATTCGTGAGGTCTAGTGAAATTAAGGGTATTAGGTGACATCAGCGCCAGTGCTGAAAATAAAAAAATTCACTTTGGATGTTTTTGGGTGCTTTTCGAAATGTCAATTGGGTGAAAAAACATGGAGATTTATGGTACGCAATGTCGCAAAATCTTAAAATGCGTTAAGATTGGAGTAATGGGAAGGTCCACAGGGCTAAGCCGATCCCTGTGTCTATTTTGGGCTTTAGGATAATCGATTAGACGTCCTTTTCCCGATCTTTTACTGCCAAATTCTACTAGCTAAATATTATCGAGGATGAGCCTAAATCTATTTAGGCAGTAAGGTTGTTTTGAGACTGAAGGTTAAACCTTGTGCACAAGGATCCTCAATTTCTAAAGAGAAAAAACAGAAGCATAGATTTTTAAGTCTCTAAAGAATTAATTGTTTTTGTTGCACCATCTTTAGGTCAAAATTTTTCCAAAAAACCGTTTATATTTAAATTATATAACTTTAGTAATGTTGCTATACCTTGTATCGGAAACCCGTATTATCCTCAAATCTGTATAGGTCCCAAATGCGGTCTTGAGACCAAAGGAACCTTCTTAACGGGTGTTCCCAATAATTACTAAATAACTTGTAGAAACTCTAAATTTTAGCAGTCTAAAGAATTCATACATTGAATAACATTTTCTGCAATATTTTTTCTTAAACCCTTTCAGTGTATTATTCGGTAAAAAAAACAAATTGGTAATTAAGATAAATCTACTATAAACAACATCAAATAGTGAAACAAAAAAATCTACCTCTGTTATATTTACAAATATGAGAACTTGAGGCATTTATGATAAGCAACACATAAATTTGTTATATAAACATTTTTATAAATATCAATAACAAATTTAGAAAACAAGATAAATTCAGTGTCAATAACTAAAGAAAAACAAAAGGATTGGTTTTTGTTTCACGGTATATTAAGCTCTTTACACATTGTGAGACATTTTCGTTAATGATTCTTCAAAAGTTCAGTTTAATTTTTTCTATCAAAATGATGTTAAAGTTCAATTTATTATTACGTGAGAAATTTTAAAAACGTTTCTTATGAAGAGTTAGTAATATTGTGAAATAGTATAATAAATAATAAAATAAAATAAAATACGATAAAATTATAATAAAATAGTAAAAATGCAGAAAAATTGGCGCCAAAATATATTTTCCATATAAATCGGCGTTTTTGTGTCTTATTAAGCACTTATGCAAATTTTCTATAAAGCCATTTCGCGCTTTGTTCGATCCTGAAAATATGCATAATTTCGGAACCCTCTATATTTTCCATCAGAAATTATTTCGGAAGATTAGCTTGAGTTTTTCCCTTTTTATTTCTGGTTTTGTTATATTTTTGCCAATAAAGTATCAGTATATTGTTGTAACATTTTGATAAATTTTACATGTTTTAAAATATGTAAATCATAGCTCTTCTTAAGGTTATGACAAACACATTCTGAGAAATTTTTTGTCAAAATTGAGGTTCAGGAAGTGTGCTGCAAAAAATTTGCTTACACATTAGTATTTTTGACAAAGAGATATAGCTTAAGGCCTCTACATATTGGGCGCAATTTTTGCTAAAAAAAAAAACGCTCTTTTGAAGGAAATTGCTTGCAGTGCTGTAAATGGAAACGTCAAAATTCTGTCAAAAATGCCATTTTTGACAAAAATTCATCGTAATATTGTCGGTTGCGTCTACCTCTGTTGTATCTGCATTTCTTTTATGTCAGCATTTCATGCAAGAGGGGTCGTCTGTATTGTAGCTTGCACAACTGCAGATACAAAACAAATGCAGATACGACAGAGGTAGACGCAACCGACGATATGTAGAGGCCTTAATGGAAAGCAAGCTGTCAAAAAATGTTGACGGAAAATAAACCAAACGTGTAGGCATTTTTCTTCAAAAAATCCTTCAAAAATACAATGTTTTCCTTCAAAAAATTTTGAAATATTTTTTTTATGAAGTCAGCTCCGATGTGTAGACACCTTTACAGTGAACATTCTAAAGCAGAGGTGTGCAAATACCGTTGAAACCGAATTAACGTCGAAATAAGTTTGTTATAGTAGCGTTTTGAGCATTGACGTACATGTTTCATTTGACGTTTATTCGGTTTCAACGGTTCTTGCACGCCCCTGTTCTAAAGCCTTACCAAAATGGATAAATTTATTGAAACCGGTTCGTAAACTTACGAAGTTTTTCTGATTTTTAATAGAGTTACTTTTTACTTAGCTTTTTTTGTTCTTGTTTTTGGAAAGACTACACTTCAATCAACAGAATTAGTCATTTAAATATTTCGGTGTTGATTTTTCAGTTCAAGTTTTATTCTGACTGATCTAAATTTATAAATTATAAAAAAAATTCCTATCCTATTCTTCAACTTGAATCCTATCAAATTACAATATGATTAATCTTAAATTACTTTAAAATTCTCTTTCTACTGCTTCTTTTTTTCATTATTCCATTTTAGGCTCAAAATGACAAATACGTAAAATTTATTCTAAATAGCATTTTCCTTGTTTATATAGGCCTTCAGAAATAAGTTTTTTTTATTTAGAGAGTTGTTTTAGAAAAGTGTGTAAAGTTATCTACATATTGGAGCTACATATTGGAGATTGCATGAAAAATGATTTCAAAATGTTTTGAAAGAAAAATTCTTACTTTTGAATCAATTTTTGAAGAAAAATGCCTCCACATTGGGTTTATTCTCTATCAAAAATTTTTTGACAAATTGCTATCACTCCTAAGTATCTTGCTTTTGTAATTGTTTTCTTTAAGAATTCTGTCAAAAGTGACTTGGATGAATTTTGTTCCAATGTATCGCAGGTAATTTTATTCAAAAAATTTTGATAGAAATTACCTTGAATTAAATATGCTTTTTGATAAAAATTTCCTACACATTAGACAAATTTTCTTCAAAAACTCATCTTTTTCTCAAAAATTCTCAGCAATGAGTAGGCAATTTTTTGAAGGACACTTGAAGCTCATTTTTGATAGAAACTCCTCATAATGTGTACACTGAGAGAAATCCGAAAAAGTTAAAATAACATTCCTTAAATGTTAATTTTACCCTGCATTATTGATCCTAAATCGGTGTAAATATTATGCTTTTTATGTGTATTATGGGTTAAAGTTACCCTTTTTCATGTTAATTTCACACTTAAAAAGGTGTAAAATTAACATTAAAAAATATTGATATATTTTTACACTTAAAAAGTGTTAAAGTTACGAGGAAAAAAAATTAATCGCACCTCCTTTTTTTCTCAGTGTAGACACCTTAGAATGGACACCAATGTACTCTATTATGACATAAGCAAGCTATCGTGGCAGGGATCATCAATTGTTGTAACGTACACCTAAATAACTTTTAACCAGAGGTTCAAAAAGAGCCTCTAGTGGTAATCTTATGAACTTTTAGTGTTTAGAAAAGTTGTAAAGAATTTCAATACCTTTCTCTAAAATATTTAAATTTGTCCAAAATGGACTAATAGTTTACCAACAATGTCAGTTTAGTGCAAAAGTAGGACAAAATTACTATATTTTACCAAAATATTGAAACTGCAAGAGAATAGTAGGAAAACAAGAGCCAACAATGTTACGAGCAAAACTTGTATTTCAAATTGATATTTTGACACACGAATAAATAAATTATTCATAACTTTACTTCGATGATAAATAGGAAACCTATAAGACAACCGCCGGGGATAAAAGGATAATCTTTTCGCTGAATGCCTGATTTATTGATTTAGGTTTTTATCCTCTGTCTAAAAATCATTGACGCACGAATCAGATAGAAAATTGAAATAATAGTTGAGAACACCGAGAAAAATGTGGATGGTAAAATTTACCATCCTCCATACAAAATTCTAATGGCCGGATAGTAAAAAAGTCACCCAGCAAACGCGATATTAAATTGGACTGTCAAAAATTGTAGAATCTATTGCATGGATAGTAAATTCTAATAGCCGGATGGTAAATTCTAATATCCCCGGATATTAGATTTTACTATCCGGATAGTAAATTTTACTGGCAGGATAGTAAATTTTACTAGCCGGATATTAGAATGAAAAATGTCGGAAAAATTTATTTTTCCTTATTTTCATTGATTTTTGGCCATTGTTTGAGGGCTTGGGGCCCTTCCTGGATGACATTCTCTGTATTTCAAGCCATTTTGATGCGTGAAAATCTTTTTCCAACATTGACGACTCAACCGAGATTTGAACACGCGACCTTTGTGATGACAGTCCAGCATCTTCCAGCTGCGCCACGAATTGCTATAATGTATTCAAAGCATATCGGGAACCGTTGCATCGGCACCCACGATATTCCAAAATGACATTCTAACAGCAGGATGGCAAATTTTATTGGCTTGGATAGTAATTTCAATCCAAATTACTATCCTCCGTTAAAATTTACTGTCTTCCAGTTAAATTTTAACATAAAATATGCGGCCAGTAAAATTTACTTCCCGGATATTAGAATCTAAGAGAGGTCAATGTAAAATCTAAAGGAGGATAGTAGATTTTACTATCCGGCTGTTAGAATTTACTATCCATAGGATAGTAAATTTTAAAATGTCAAGATGGTAGATTCTAAAGGAAAGTATCTATGGAGGATGGTATTTTCTACTATATTTTGAGGCAGTAGAATTTAAAGACACGATTTGTAGAAAATACCATCCAAATTTTTCTCGGTGAATGAATGGTTGCCTAAAACGTCTTTCTTCCACATCATTTTGTTCTGGAATATATATTGAAAATATTTCTTGTTTATTTTCTTATTTTTGTCTTGAATTTTCCTCGCGGCATTCCGTTTGGATTGAGAGAGAGAGAGAGAGAAATCGGGAGATATGTAATAAGAGAAAAGTTTGAGTGAGAAATCACCAGCAGCGAGCGCTACATAAACAAGAAAATGTCATTTTTCCTATAGGGAATCATGAGATGGGGTAATGTTCCATAATGATGCAAAGGCGATATAGAAAAAATGCTTATAGGGGGTGTGGATAAATGAGAAAATGTAGTGCGTGCAGGAGCGAGGTGAAGGGTAAAAGGCAGGAAAATGGAAAATTAAGGAGAAAAATTGAAGAACAGTTCGGTAGAAGAAAAAACCAAATGAATGAATTGTGAATGCGTCTATTGACGAAGTTAAATCTCTTTTCGAATATTCTCTGGAGTAAAATTTTTCTTGTCAAAAGAATGAAAAAGAAAATATGAAATGAAAAATCCGATGGAAAGAAGCCACAAAAAAACGTTATGAAAGAGGCCAAGTGAAAATTGAAGAAAAAAAAATCATAAACAATTTTTCACGCGCAAATGCAATGAGTGTTGTAATGTGTCAATTGATGTTGATGGAATGGGAACTTTTTTTTTTTAGAGAGAATGGCAAAGCTGAGGGAGAACTTAGTATTTTGTCTGAGTCTCTGTGTTTGATGTTTTGATATAAAAGATACAATGTTGCGTATTAAGTCTAATGTTCTACGTCGTTTTTTTCTATTTGTCGCAAAAGCGGATTGAAAAATTGAATTACTAGAGAAACGAAAAGATGATAGAATTTACGAGACAAGAATTTTCAACATTATATTGATACTTTGAAAGTGATTCCGCTTAATAAAAATCTCATTCAAATTTCAATGTGTCTCGCATTAACTATCCCTAGAAATGGTAATTAAAATAGGTTCATTTATTAGTAATTGATATAAATGAGAATTCAAATTTTAACCAATTAGAATTTTGTACTAGAAATACTGAAGATGGAATATTGAAAGAAAATTATCTATTGAGAGAGCACGGGGAAGCACTATCAAATATGGGTTTTAACGGTTTTCTAATTTGAATTCTTCACATTAAACCCGTAAAAACACCATTTAGTTATGTAGTGTAACTGTCTAAGAACCGAATTTGTCTCCCAGAATTCAAATCAAGAAAGAAAATGAAAGAAAATATTATCAAAATCTACGCAAACCTTCCGTGAAGAACTTCCTGAACAAACTTTGCACGACTTAACACAAAGTGAAAAGAATTTAACAAAATGTGTTTCTATCTCTATCAGGCTGTAACTATAAAAATTCGAAATCCTTTCCCGACATTAATTCGAATATAAATATAATAAATGGAATCTACAAGAAATTGTAAACTCTTAGAAAAGAGATGACAAAGTATTCCAGCTTTGCGGAGAGCTCGAACTCACGATATAGAGCTCTCCGTGAATTATATTTTTAGCATAAGGGCAGAATCACATTGACAGTAAAATGCTCACCGTCACCGCCAAAGCTCTCACCGTATTTCGTTAATTTACGCATTTTCATTGCAATTCTTACGCAAATTCTAAATTACCGTGTTACCTTATGTCATACTCGGTGGCACTAGGTGAAAATAGTATAAGAAAATTGAAGAAATAAAACGAAAATGCGATAAACGGTGAGCAAAAAAACTGTACGAAAAACTGTAGCAAAAAAATCCTACAGTTTTTTTTTGCTTACCGTTTATCGCATTTTCGCTTTATTTATTCAATTTTCTTATACTATTTTCACCTAGTGCCACCGAGTATGACATAAGGTAACACGGTAATTCAGAATTTGCGTAAGAATTGCAATGAAAATGCGTAAATCAACGAAATACGGTGAGGGCTTTGACGGTGACGGTGAGCATTTTACTGTCAATGTGATTCTGCCCTAATTCTTATTTTCATGGCGGTTGACAATCGATTCGAACTGGCTCACAAAAATCATCTCAAAATCTATAATTTTTAATAAATTGCAACTGTTTTTTTTATTAAATTTGACCTTTAAACATTAATCTTTGAAAATTCGATATCGAAAATTTTTCAGTCATAGGTAGCATAGGTAGTTCGCCTGGTCCACCTGCCAAACATATTCGAAAATAAAAGAAATCGTAGGAAGGAGAGGTGTGGGGAGAAAAAGGGGAAAAATGTCTCGAAATAATATTATAGGAGGCGGAGTCACCGAAAACCAGATGTTGATATCTCTTATCGTTTGACTTCTAGCCCGATAATAAACTTTCGGACAAATAAAAATAACATATAAAAGAAAGATAGACTAATTACAAGTATTTCACTGATTTATTATTATCGATTAAGATCGATACATCCGGATTGAAAATTTCAATATCCTTCCAAAAAAAATCCAAATTTAAGCAAATCGGTTGGAAATTGGGCACTCCAGTGCGGTTAAACTTTGACCTCCGAAAATTCGATGTAGAAAATTGTTTCGGTTATACGGTAAAATGGGGTAATTTGGAATAATATCTATTTTGAAATTTTGAGATTTTCTCATTGTTTCAGGCGGTTCTCTTTAACAACAGAGAAATACAAGACTTTACATTCGAGAGTATACTTTTTCATCGTTTTTTTTTCTTTTTGCCACCTAAAACTGTTACAAAATCTCGAAGTTCCAAATTACACATGATTCTAAAATTACCCCATCTTACCCTAGGTGTCTATGGACGAAATATTCTCCTTGGCTACCTTCAAAACATATCTGAAAATAAAAGAAATATCATAGAAGCCGTCTTCGAAATAAAAAACTAAAATGCATGGTTTTGAAGGGAAAAATCTGAGGTATGTTCACTTGTGAGGGGGTCACTGAAGACTGGAAATCGATATCTCTTATCGTTTAAGCTCTAGATCGGTGACAAATTCAAAAAAGCGGATTGTATGCACTGCTCTCTCTTTGAGTTCGAGCAGTTAGATCAAGCTAACTCTTCAATTGCAAAGGTGTGTTTTCTGAAACTTTAATTATTTTATTTTGCGATTGTATATCTTATTAAATTCATTGTAGGATAAGTTGCCAAATTTCGGCATAGTTGCATGCAAGCGCCAAAGTCTCAAGTTTGAAATGTAATATTTTTAATACAAATTGATTTTTTTGTTACTTCTTTATAAGGAGCGTTGCTTGGAACCTTATAGACAGTTTACCGTCTTTATTTACTCTAAAATCATTATTAATACATTTTAAAATGAATAAAAATATAGACATAGCTTTGGTACCCTATTTCGGCCACCTTTATTCTCAGAGTTCTTTGCCTTTAGAGAATTTTTCAATGCCTTTTTCGCGTCATCTCGTTTGTCGAAGCTACATTATTTGTCATTCTTTTGCATTGTATAATCTCTAGAATATTTAAAAACTAAAAATTCATTGAAAATCGAGGAACAAAAAAGGTGGCCGGAATTGCAAGCTGGCCGGAATTTGGCACACTTACCCTATATTTTATTTCTTGGAAAAATTAAACGATTACAACTTCTTCATTATTCCTTTTTAACATTTAAATTGATCTTGCTCTGCATTAAATCAATATTTACCCATTACTGAAACCTGCATTTTGACTCTATTATTATAATAATGTCTTTTCCTCCGAAAAACTAATTTCCAAATATGATTGCTTTGAACACGATATGCACATTTTTTTTGTGTAACATCATCGGCCAAATTACATAATTTGTGGATTAAAAAGATCTGAAGGTCGAATGTATTTAACTCTCTGACACAATGCTGAATAAGAGATTGATTGCATGCAAATAGAAGCACCTCACCGTGGGAATTTCCTCTCAAATGGCCTTTTATGAAATTTGCAGAGAGAGAGCACACCTCATCAATTTTCACACAAAATCAATCACTTTTTAATTCTCTTTTCATTCATTCTAATTTCATTTTAACCCATTTTAGTTGCCTATTTACCTGACCAAAATGGACTTGTAAAGTGATTTCTAAGCCAGAAAGTGAAAAAAATTTAATGAAAATTGGATTTAGGGTGTTGGTTGTGGGAGTGACAAGAGGAAGTTTCTAATTTATTTTGTTAATAATCACATCTCAAATCTCTATAACACAAACCACTGTCACTTGCCCTCAAACCTAAAAGCTCCTTCACAGAGAGAGAGGATTTGTGATATCAGTCATGGTCAAGGGGATTTTCAATGGAGGAAAATTGGTATTCTGTATTAGATTTTATTGAATTTTTGCCAAATATTTTATTATAAATATATTAAATCAACGTATTTGCAGAATTTGCAATATTCAAGAGATCGGGAACATTCACTGAATATTCATAATATTGAAGATATTCTCAAAATATTTTCCATATTCAAGATATTCGCAGTATTCACAATATTCAGAGGATTAGCAAAATATACAGGATTTTCTTTTATTTTTTGAGAAATTCATACAAATTTAACTATTTATTCGGAATATTCAAGATGCTCAGAATATTTAACATTCCCATATTATTCACAAAATTCAAGATATTCGCATAATATTCGGGATATTCACAAAATATTCTACAAATTAAGGCTATTTAAATTACTTAAAAAATAATCGGCAAGTCTGCTTGCCATTGATTTATCCGTTTTCGGGCAAGACAAACTTAATTTTAGGAATCAACAAGATAAAAAAAACCTTTAAAAAATCATAAAAACGTCGGTTGTATTGACCGTTCTCATGTCTGCATTTGTTTTGAAATTCATAAAATATTGACTATATTCGTATTCAAGATAATCATAAAAATTCCTAATATTCAATATTCGCAATGTTCCGGGTACTAGCAAAATCTTTCACAATATTTAAACACTCCCATATTATTCATAAAATTTGCGATATTCGCAATATATTTGAGATAATCACAAAATATTCAACAATAATGAAGAATATTTGAATTACTTATAGAATTAATAAAATATTAATTATATTCGGAATATTCAAGATTCTCAAAAACTATTCCTAATACTCAATATTCTCAACATTCCGGATATTAGCAAAACCTTTCACAATTTTTAAACATTCCCCATATTCACAATATTCGAGATAATTCACAAAATATTCAATAAACTAAAGATATTTAAATTATTTATGAGATGCTCAAAATATTGATAATATTCGGAATATTCATGATATTCGTCACATTCGCAATATTCGCAATATACAGCGATATTCAACATTATTCAAGTCAAAATATTGGTTATATTCGCAACGTTCGCAACATTTGCAGTATCCACAATATTTCCAATTTTTAAGAGATTAACAATATATTTACAATAATTGTAATATTCCAGAATTTTTAAGATATTCGCAAAATATTCACAATATTCCCAAAATCTGTGTTCTTAGCAAGTTAAATGCCCCTTGATACATGGCAATTCATCTATACAACCTCCCCTAAACCCTAGGTTTATGAATGAAAATTGAAGATTTTAATTGAAGTTAAACACTCCGCCCTGAGTAAAAGACGCTCCAGAATTTTACTCCTTTTACCACATTTTCACCTTTCATAGCTATTTATCATTCTCCACGGTAAATACTTCGTCCTTTCTTCTCACTAATTTGGCTTTATCAGGTGAATCCGAGCCTAAAGTTATTAATGCTAATTAGTTATATGACTGCGCAAACAAAATCAAAAGTTTGATTGCAAAACAAAACTTTTGCTGATGCTTGCAACTTTCTGTGTAATATTTCATTCAAATTTTTATTACCTTTCCTATTTATAGTATATGCTTTTTCTGTTCCACCCATTTTAATAATCCCAATAAGAGTTATATCGTTGTTTTTTTTTCAATTGAGCAAATAGGTTCATAGAGAAAATTTACCTCAAATATTATTTTGATTCAATTTCATTAAGCTCTCTTGAGCCGTGCGAGAGAAAGAAAATGCTGAGAGAACAGAAAAAAAAATCAACATATCTCGAACTGACATAAATAACAATTCCCCAGTGCAATTGGCAATTAAGTTGCTGACAATTTCAATTAAATTGCTGTATACATTGACACAAAGTGACAAAAAATAATATATAATATTTATATGATACATGCTCTCAAACAATAATGCAAAAAAGACTTTGGACTTTTGTCGGTCAAACATTCATTAAATATGTATCTCTGGGTCATAAAAAAATTCTTCGCATTTTCAACGAATTTATTTATTCATACTGCAATCGATTTTTATGCTGGAATCCAAGATAACAAAAACAGAAAATTATAGGGTGTCTCAAGTAAGGTGTCCCATTAGGGGATTTAGTTCGATATTCAGCACTAATTTTTACTTTTAACAGTTACATGGTAAATTCCTGATATTCGGGTTGTCTTGTGCAATATTTTTTTATTCGTCAGTAATTGTCAATTTTTAATTTTTGTAAAATCCAGGAAGAATTTGTCCTAAAGATGTATTTTTCTATTTAGGACTTATTAAATGTTTAATAAAATCTTAACTCAATGACATAACTTTCAGAAGTTGTAGAACATCCAATTACTTAAAAAATATATGAAAATGATACAAACGTCACCGGTTTGTGACAAGTAGGAAAACTAATATGGCATAACTCAACCTTAACACTAATGCCTTCGGCACACTTTTTAGCTCGATATAATTACATGAAATCAAAATTCGCGTCCCTTTATTTCTCAAAAGATTGGCTTAAGTCTATCCTATTCTCTCGGTCTCAAAAATGAACTGGACAAAATTTAATTTGATGTGATGTTTAAAAGAAGAAGAAGAATGCGAAAGAGTAGGATAGACATATGCAAAGCTTTTGAGGAAGAAAGGGCTGTGAATTTTAACTTTATGAAATTTTTCTGATCTAAAAGGTGTGCCGAGGCCATAAGCCTTTAGCAAAGTCCTTAATTAAGTACTTTATGTTAAGGTCATAAAAATGTTTTCAATAAATACTTAATTAAGGACTTTCGACTAAGCGCTTTTTAAGTAGTTGCCTTAATGCCATAAAACATATTTTTCTGTTTTTTTAATTTATTTTTTAATTCTAAAAAGAATTAACACTTTCATACGTCATACACTGATATCTTTGACAATCAATACGACATTTTAAGAACTGTTGGGCCGGACGCACACACACTCTGATTTAATCAAAATTTGATTCCCGAACAAAGAGTTTATGAGTCTAAAGGGAGAAAATATGAGAGTTTGTTACTTTTTTGAGGCACTCTACTCTCCACTCTCGGATTATACTCTAGTGAGACTACAGAAAGAATTTATCATAATTTAGAAATCTCTTGGGTAGCTCACAGTCCCGGATCACGATCTAAATGTAAGTCTTGACAAAATACGAAGTTCTTTTGTGCAATTTTCGCTCTTGGATAGCAATTTGAGGACATGACAAAAAAGCAGTGAATGCCGACAAAGAATTTACTCATATAAGAACCGGTGAGCGTCGGGGGTATAGGGTAGCTCAGGAAAAACACAGATTTTTCCCAAAGCTTTCGGCTCGGACTCCAAACCTTCCTCAGTAGTCAAATCCGGAGATTTCCTAGCTTTGTCTCTCTCAAGGAAATCTCAAGATTTGACCACTGAGGAAGGCTTAGGGCCTTGATAGACCTGAGGATTAGCCGTGAGACGGCTTAGCGTCATTATATTAGAAATAATGGTCAAAGTACATTTCCATCGCTTTCGACTAAGTCGTCTCTCGGCTTAAGTCGTAAGTGTGTCTAGGGCATTAGAGTTCGAGCCGAAAGTTTTTGGAAAAATCTGTGTTTTTTTCTGAGCTACACTACACCCCCACGGCTCACCGGTTCCTATATGAGATGACAAAAAAGATTCAACAGTCAAAATGCCATTTCTACAAATTTCAAGCTGTTGTGGCAAAAAGGAGGCTCTCAGTTAAACTTAACAAAGCAAAATAGACTCCATAGGATTCACTTATTTTAACTTTTAATAATTTTATCACTAAATGACTAATAGTTTTTCTAATGAAAACACAAATTTGATATTCTCAGAGGTTATACTTTTTTCATAAGTGCCATGTTGATCCATCTATTGCCGGCTTTAGACTGGAGGTTTAGCCCAGTTCCCGAAGGTTTTAAAAAATCTAAATAACAAGCAATTTTATTGATTTTTTAAAATCTATTGGACCTTTGACCCTTAATATCTAATTCTAAACAACAATTTCCTGAAAAATCGTGCCTGATAAGGAATTAGAGAAGTTAAGCCAGATGGCTAAGCCTTAGGCCGGTTACAGACTAGAGATTTAGCCCAGTTCCCGAATGTCTCAAAATCTTAAATAGCGAGCAATTTTATTGCTTTTTGAGAGCCTAATAGATCATTTGTCCTGAATCGTCCTTTTCCAAAAAATCGTAATTGATAAAAAATTAGAGTAGTTAAGCCATATAGCTAAACTATAAGTCTGAAGCCCGTATATAGTCCCTTAAATCTAAATGTCCCTTTATAGTCCCTTAATTGTTAAATTATTTGCTTGGGGCATTAATAAATGTTTTATTATTATTATTAATTCGTTCTATCTAATGACCAAAGCTATCGCATTCTCTATTCCTTATTTCTGGAATAAAGAAAGTTTCCACTTTTTGTCGCCAGATGTCACTACTAACTCCCAAAAATGCCTCTCATTAAGTATTTATTAAGCACTTATTTAATGTACTTGAACAAAGTTTTTTTGTTAGCAGGGAAAGACCTTTTTTATAGAAATTATGTCCCTTCAAACGCTTCAAGCATTTGCAAAGGACGGGACTCGAACTCACAGCTGTGACAGTTGAGTTAGGGGCTACACCGCCCAAGAGACGAACACTCTTATCAATTGCACTACAGACGCCATAAATTAATATCAATTTTATAAAGCAAATTGACTGTGATTTTTTCCATTTTATAAAGCTTCTACACATTGGGAATAATTTTCGTCAAAAATTGCTTTTTTGAAGAAAATTGCCTGCAATGATGTAGGTAGAAACGTCAAATTTCTGACAAAATGATTTTTTTGACAAAAATTGTTTCCAATGTGTAAAGGCCTTTAAATAGATGTTTGTAAAAACCAGCAACGTGTCAAAACATATAGGGTCGAAGGAACACCTCTTCGACAGGGAACTTTTGACACTTTTGTCAAAATGATGAAATTTATTTAATGTATGAGGTAAAATGCAAATAATATGATGTTTTTTCTGTAATATACTTTTTCTTATAAAAAGAGATGTTCAAATTTCTAATCCTAAATCGATACTGAAAGTGTCAATACGTATGGCATGATAAATTCTTGAAGTGTCAATAGGTGTTCCTTTCACCCTAGTTGGCTTTTTCTCTTTCGACCAGTTTCAACGTTGTTGATTAAGTTATTACTATTTGTACAACTATCTGGTTTATGTCTCGGCTTACAATTTGCAAATTTCGATTATCAGAGATTGCTTAGTAAAAATTCAAAGTGGCATTTTATGCCAATTTCGTCTTTCATACTTTTCGACATCGAAAAACCCTTTGAATATGTAACAAATTCGATTACGTGTATGTAAAGCGAATTTATTGAATTTATTTTGCTATTAAAATAAATGAAATAATGAACAAACTAAAAAACGATTTTTGGACTTGTAAATATCAAAATAGATTTCTATGCATGAAATTTTCTAAGTCTAATGGTAGCATTTTGTTAATTTATTGCGATTTATTAAATTGTCCCCATAAACATTTTAATGTTATCTCTTTTTTCGAATATTTGTACTAATTTTCTTGTCAATAAAAACCAATCTACTGGAGTATTCGTGACAAAAAAAACACCAAGTTCCAAAGTCAGATTTCTCATATGAAAAGTAAGGCAGTTAAAAGAAGTTTAAAGAAATGTGTAAAATTATATATATTTAAAAAAAAATGAAATAACAACTTTCTCCCCATGGTGGAAGCGAATAAAAGAAGTCTCTCATTTTTCTAATCATTTACTTATATTGTTGGTTATATATAAATGTTTGGCCATCTCTTTTGCGCCATCGAAGCACAATATTTGAACGAAGAAGATCGCTTTTTTTTATTATTTAGCTCGTAAATTATTATTAATTATTGCCACGGACACTGAACACAAAGTGGAAATTTTACTACTATATATTTGTATATTTGTTGAATTTTGTGGAAGAGAAGTTTGAAGAAAAAAAAAAACTTTACGCACTATTGCGAGAGAGTGTGTGAAATGTGATAGTAATGGTTTTTAGGGTGGGTGGATGGGAGGAAAGTGTACTTAGGCACGTGAAAAAAAAGTATATTGGAGCTTGTAGTTACAAATTTATTGCTAAATTTGTTAGCCAGTCTGGTTGTTGGTGAATTTGAAAAATGTTGAGTTTTCTGTGAGATCGTGATTGTTGTTTCTTACTCAGCTTTTCCGTGGAGCAATATTGAAAATTTTACTGTTTATAAGGAATTCTGTATAGAAAAAATTCTTGTAAAAAAACGAGATAAAGATGAGTGAGTGACCATGTTTCTTGTTATTTTCCCTTAAAGTTTACTTTAAGAAAACTTTAAGAGTTGGAGAGTTTTGCTATCTCCCAAATACTTCTTCACAGAGAGAAAAAGAAGCGGATAAAAAATTATATATTGTTGGTTATTGCTTTTTCACGAAAAAAAAATATATTTCAGATAAAATACTTGTTTGTTGAAAAATTGTGCAAAAATTGTTAACTCCATATTTTTAGGTAAAAACGACAACAGTTTTTTAATTTTGGTCGAATTTTAGACTAAAAGCTTGAGAATTGATAATTAAGAACAGTTAACAGCGCCACTTGCGGGAGAACATAGTGCCACCACGTGCGGAAAACGAAAGCCAGTGTCAGTGCATTTTCAGTAATTTCCTTGTTTACAATTACTAGTGAAAATTATTTTCTGTAAAAAATGAAGACCGATTTAAAAAAGAAAAATTTCAAGATAGTTCACTGTTCATATTTAGGCTCTCATGATAATAGCAAAATAAAGAACTAGTAAATGTAAATAATCTCAGCTAAAAACAATTATTTATGTCAGAGAGAAATTCAAAAATAAACTTTATGCAAAAATTTAAAGATTGAAAGACAAGAAAAAATGTTTTTAAGTTTTATCTTTTGTTGATTAGACCATTTTTTATTAAAATTACTAAAAACTAATGTGAAAAAATAATAAATGACAGGCATTTTTACACTTTAAACTTAATTTTATAAGAAATAGATTCGGGAAAATTAAGAAAAAAAAAATAGGAAAATCATGTTAAAAAACACGAAGTTCGAGTGAGAACTCAATTTTCTTTGTTAACATTTTGAATCAATTGTCTTTAGTATTATGACCAATTCATAGCGTTAACTAAATTCAAAAAAAATCCAAATGTCATTTTGTTCCCCAAACAATCGCGATATATCGGAGAATGATTGTGTAAAATTGCCAGGTTTTGACAGACGTAAACCTAACAAACTCTGTTACGAGATAAGTCAGACATTCTGTCGGAATGTGGATCGACATGTCTTCTTTGAGCGTAAATTCCCAGCGAACATCAAATGCTACCCGTTTTCAATTCAGCTGAAAACTTATGTATTTTCAGCTGAATTCTGCTAACCTTAAAACGACACTCGCGAAGCAGTGCTATTTCGGCTATTTCCATATATTTGGTTACCATTTTTTGTTCGAGAACTGCTGACCAGTCAGCATATTTTTGCTGATCGACTCAGCAAAAATATGCTGAAAACACTGCTTTTTCAGCTAACTGTGCTCGCCGGGTTACAGGGAATTTCGTTTTGAAAGACATTTTCAAACAGGAGATATCGTTGGAATAAGTTACGGAAACCCCGTGATCTATGTAAAGCCTTTTCGGGGCTAATTTTTCGGACTATATTTTGAGCGCCATCAGTTTATTAGACATACATTACAAGTTTACCGAATGAAAAGTGTTTTGCATACAGTCAGGGGCATTTCAAAAATGATTTTTGTAAATTAATTCCCAATGGTAGGCAATTCACAGGAAGGTCTTTCAGCCCGTCGTCATTGTTATCAGTGGCTATACTTATAGGTAGTTTCACTTACTTTTAGCCGTTACGCTTGGAGATCGGCGATTTTAGTTGTTTTTGGTCTTTCTGCCCTTAGCGTTAAAATATCTATTTCTGAAGCGTTTTAAAGCATTTGATGAGTAGTTTGCATGGGTGCATGTTCCTCGTAGGCCTTCTTAAGGTAACGATATTATGTTTCTGTGAACTTTTTTTTTTAAATGACAAGCAGTCATTGCAAGCCTAATTATTGATGCTGCATATTGAAGTAGTATTGCCCGAAGCAAATACTTTACTTTGGATTTACAGTGCCCGATTTGTTATTTGGATGATTGGGATACAAAATGACAGATTTCATTTTCGTTATACGAATGGATTTTTTGAATTTGTTCAACGTCTCAAAAATATAATACAAGATTTTTTTTTGATTTTTTTTTATATAGAATTCGAAATAGATGGCGCTAGAAAACACATGTGGGTAACTACAAAATTTTGACAATACTTTTAAAAGGATTTTACAAAATTTTTATGAGAAATTTTTATTAGAGTAGATTAAGATAACGCTCGTAAGACGGCCAATTTAGTCACAAGCCATAAAAGTTACTTTAAACGATATTTAACTCTTATTATTTTCTCTCAGTGTTTTCACCTCTCTTTTGGGATAGATTAAGTGCGTAGGAGGTGGCTGAGGATGGTCAGTAGACAGAAAGGTTATTTATTGAATTTTCTTTGTCCTTGATTGAGGAAATGGCGTCACGCTTTGTGGTATTTTGCAAATAATAAATATATAATATTAAATGTTGATAGTATGTGAGGCAAAAATGAATTGAGGAAGAGGAAGAAGAACCAAAACTTTTGGGTGAAAAATTGTGTGAGAGTGTTTTTGTACATGATGATGATGTGTGAGTGTTGAGGGAGGAAATGTTAAGAATTCATTGAACTATTCGTCTAGTTCGTCATATCATTTCGTTTGGCTTTTCGACTTGCGTGCAGAATTGAAATTTGATTACACACCTTTTCAGTTTTTCCTCTCATTCATGCCAATATTTTTTATCTCACTCTGACACTCTCTCTCTCTCTCCCAAATGGACAGTCATATGGACGATTCTTTGGAAAGAGTCTCTTTTACAGGCACTTTTCATATGGGAATCATAAAAAAAAAATCGCGTAGGTGGATAGGCAATACTTTTTACAACTCATGGTGCAAAAATTTCTGACTTCTCACTTCATTCTCGGGTAATTTTTGGAATTGACGAAGGAGGAAGGTGATCGTACAATAATTAGCCGTATATGAGATTCCTCGTAGGGGAGAATGAGGTAGTTTAATAGAGGATTACTTTTAACCAGTCGACGACAAGTCAGTGTCATGCAGTGAAAATCAAAATGGCGACTTGGTTGTTTATTTTTCATGGTGATTTTTTTTAAATTTTCTGCTGAACGACTTAACCGATTTTGACGAATGTTCTATTGTTTGAAAGGTTTTGGAATTCTTTATATTAATCGCGCATTAAATATTACAAAAAAATCCAGCAACAAGAATATGCTGCAGACGGAACAGCTTCAATTTTTTTCTATTTCATTTTTTACTTTCTTTTTTTCTTGGTGGCATTTTCTTCACAGTAATGAAAGTATAAGATAAATTTTGAAAAGTCTACTTGTAGCTAAAGTAATGCCCTTGTTATATTACATAAACAATTAAGGAAAAGGAGCATATAGAAAGGCTTTCAGACTTTGCACTCTGACTTCGAACACTTCATATTTTTCCAATATTCCTTTAATGAATCTGACCTATGACAATAATAATTTAATAGCTATAATATTTAATAGCGGCGAGTACGTGAACTTTCACTTTAGGCTTCCCCTAGATTTTCGGATAGTTTTGGCTTAATTTGGAGTGGCGTCTCTTCGAAAGGTTATTACTGAACGGAGCCAGTGTGTGCGCAACCTGAAAGCCTTCCCCTAGATTGAAACTAAATTAGTTTGTTTCAAGTAAACCTTTATGCCTTTTGGATCACTCACAATCACAATTCAAATACAACTCGTTATTCTCGGATATCATTAGGTTTGCAAAAGAAACAGATTTTTCCAACACAATGGATGTTTGGACTGCCCCACCCTCCTTTAACATCTGTTTTTTTTATCACACTAAAATGCTTTTAGCACGAATTTTATCATGAGAAATATTTGTCATCTGTTCGTATTAGAATTATTTAACCGTGAAGAAATCAATGACAACGTGTTAGGAAATGTTCATTTTTTGTTGTTTTGTTTGAGTTGAGAAAATAAAAGAATTTATTGAAAATTGACTCATGAAGAATGTTAAAAACTTGTACCAGCGCAGCGGTAATTGTTTTCTGAGAGAATATTTAATGCCACAGGTGTTTTATCTTATTTTCTTGGACATTAAGCAGAGTTGAATAATATTCTAGTTGGAATTTTAGTATGGAATTTTTAATTAATTAATTTTTCTGAAAGACTTTTAATTACTGATTAAGCGTAATTAATCTAAAACGAAATTCATTTTTTCGCAGTTTTTCTTATTCTAAATTTTTTTTTATGTCTTTAATCTTATAGTGTCTACACACTAGAAGTAATTTTCGTCAAAAATTGCCTGTTTTAAAAAAATCTGACGTTTCTGCCTATAAGGATAGAGGAAATTTTCTTTAAAAATGTATTTTTTAAAGAAATTACTCCAAGTGTGTAGAGGACATTAAGTAAAACAAGCAAACAAATGAGACTATAAATGGATTAGGCAAACTACAAGGAAACAGGGTAAACGTTGGAAAGTCGTACAAAGATTCCTTACAATCTCACTCACTTTAGTGTACTTTTGAACTTCTCAAAACTTAAAAATTAATTTGTCCGACATTCTGCACTGTCCGACTTTTCAAAATTCGGTCTCCTTTAAGAATCCTAAAGCTCGAACTTCTTGTGAGCATGATTAGAGATGAAACGATAAGAAGATATCGCCTGAAAAGGGTTAAGGATAACTGTACCAAATTTCGGCATACTCGCATGCAAGCTACAAAGTCTTAGGCTTGAAATATAATATTTTTAACGCAAATTGCAGTCCATGTGTTGTAGTCCAGTCTAGGACGTTTCCAGAATGGTGCGTAAGTGCGCTGTGGCTTCAATAGAACTGGAGATATGAGGGGTCAAAGTTCACGAAATTCAAAAAATCATATCTCCAGTTGTATTTGACCGATTTTTATGAGTGAGGGCTTAAATGAAGGACCTCACCAAATGCTACAACTTTCTAGAATATTTGAACTTCGTGGGACCAACACCAGGGGCGCCACAGTCGAAAAACCAATTTCAATATCACATAACCTCAATTATCTCGACTGTCGCTGAACCGATTTTGATGATTACTTTAACATAATTGTAGAGAATATTTGTCTCTATATTTCGTCCATACATCATTTTTCGATCAGATAATGCGATCTGTCCGATTTTGTCGTTTAAGTGTGAAAAAATTGATTTTTCCCATAATAACGCTTTGAAACCACTCAGATGCCAATTTGACTGCTTCTACTCAACGAAGACACTTAAAATAGGGTTTTAAATGGAAAGTCTCACAAAATACAATAATTCTTTGATATAGTTGAAGTTCATCAAATGAACACTTGGGGCGCTCTAGTCGAAAAAACGAGTTCAGAAACAAACAACGTCGATTATCTCGGTTTCTGATTAATCGATGAGATCATGTTCTATGTCAAAATTATAGGGAACATTCTGGTCTACATTTCACCCATATATCACTTTTCTGCCAGTTCATCCAAATCCTTGATATTTTGGTTTAAATACAAACTTTGTATAATTTCACGAATTTGATTTAATATATAACTGAATGGCGTCCAGCCCCCCAACTTCAGCTCTTTGCATGCATTCCGAGTTAGCTCACATTAAGAATCTCACCTACATAAGCCGGTTAGGATTATCTGTCCCTTTACATCCTCTTGGTCTCCTCATCCACAACAGCTTGTGCTGTTCCTGTCCTTCGGGCCTTCTAGAGTTCCATAAACTTCCACCGGTTCATCACGAGATTTCTTCTTGGGCTCCTCACACCTGAATAATTTTAAAGATACCAATCATGTAATTGCAATTAGGAAAACAACATTTTAACTTACCCAAGATTTTTCCTTCTTTGATCAACAAAAAAAAAAGAAAAAAACACGACAGAAGAAGTATATAACACTTTAAGTTCAAAAAAAACTCTGCTTTTTCAAAAATAAAACAAAAGTTGTTGTTTACTTTTTACTTGACAATGACAGCTGATAAATTTTTAGGGTTATTTGAAATTTTCACATTTCAGTCGTTTTTTCGGCATAAATTTACAAGAAAATCAGTGCTTCAGAAAAATTAGAAGAAAAGTGATTTAGAGATCTTCTTTTAGTGAAATGATTGTTTCCGTAAAACAATCATAAAAACTTAAAAGACCAGAGATTTTTGTGGTAAAGCGCAATTGATTGTCCATTTTACCGTTCAGCAAGAAAAAAATCTTGAATATTAACCTTCAGAAAGCGTGCGAACCATCCCTTACTTCCCCTAAAAGGAAGCATAAAATCGAAAATTCACGATTTTTTACCAAAAATATCTAAGCTCAGGAGTTAATTGGGATCCTGAAAAAAATATCCTAGATTTGGACATCCTTATAGTTTGTAATCATCCAGAAGAATCGGAATTTTATCAATTGTAAATAGTCTAAAAAATTATTTTTTCCATGCGTACACAGAGTCTCAAAGGAGACGAAAGATTTAAGTGTTTCATCTATTAATCTACTGGTATTCCTCTTTATCCTATTTTTTTTATCATAAATTACAGGCAGATAAATCTGCATAAGTACAAATAGATTACTCTTTTATATGCTATTATATATAGGGTAAGTGTGTCAAATTTCGGCATAGTTGCATGCAAGCGTCAAAGTCTCACTTCTGAAAGAGTGTTGCATGAAACCTTGTAAAGAGTTTACCGTCTTTATTTACTCTAAAATCATTCTTAATACATTTTAAAATGAATAAAAATATAGACATAGCTTTGGTACCCTATTTCGGCCACCTTCATTCTTATAGTTCCTTGCCCTTCTGGAATTCTTCCAATATCTTTTTCACGTCATCTCGTTTGTCGAAGCTACATTTTTTGTTATTCTTTTGCATTGTATAATCTCTAGAGTACGTAAAATCTCTATGTTAATCTCTAGAGTACGTAAAATCTAAAAGTTCATGGAAATTCGAGGAACAAAAAAGGTGGCCGAAATTGCAAGCTGGCCGGAATTTTACACACTTATCCTAGTATACGACGAATTTGACCTTTCTTTGGAATGTTCTCTGAAACATTCTTCCATCAATATTGCTTGAGGAACATTCTCTTTGGCAAAAGGAAAATCTTCAAATACTTTTGGTCTTTCCAAAATTGAGGAATCTCATGAATTATGTTACTTTAACTCCTTTCGTCCCATCAAAATACAGTATCCTTCGTGAGTGGGCGAGAGAAATGTGAGAGATTTTCTTAAGGGGTGTGAAAATATAAGTAGGAAAATTCATAATTAATATCCTACTAAAAGAAGATAGATAGAAGAAAAAAAAGTAGCAGCAGCTTGTTATATTGTTCCGGCAATTGATCTTTTTCCTGGGTTTTTTTTTTCTTGGGGGTTTATAGGCTCGCATTGCTGTGCTGCTAGGCGAGAGAAAGAGTCAGGAATCTCTCAAGTCAGATTTAATACGTCGAATTAAGATGCTCGAATATGCTCTGAGACAGGAGAGGGCAAAGTATCATCGGTTGAAATTTGGCTGCGATCCACCAACAATGAATGATGACATTAAACCACCATCGGATGAAAGTGCAGCTCCAGCCACTGAGGCTGCTGGCACGGAATTGTGGGCCACGGACAAGGAGGCACCTTTTACATCAGTGTCCAATATCACCTGGCGACAGGGCAGGCAACTGCTGAGACAATATCTCCTGGAAATTGGCTACACGGACACAATTTTGGATGTACGTGCCAATCGAGTGCGCTCCCTGCTGGGTCTCAACAATAATGCCGAACAGCAGGAGGATAATGCAAATCCCAACAATATTAATGGTAATGAGAACAATAAGAGAGCCAGTGAGACACAAGGTTTGTATCCATCATCATGCTCCTTTGAACACAATCCCTTTACAAAATGATAAAATGATTTTCAGGATATGAGAAATTTTTCCTCTTTGAATTATTAATCAATGTCTTCTAATTAATTCTCAGGACGACGAACACCAGCAAAAAAGGCACAACCATCAAATATGACAGAGGCTATGATACTCGATTCAGAGGCCGCTGTTATGGCAAATTTTGAATTTTTGTCACAAACTGACGTTGAGATGTCGGATGACGATGAAATTGGGGATGAGCTCGATCTAATCGGAGAGGATGGCAGTGATGTCAAAACTGCCAAGAGGAACGTTAAAGAAATGAATGAAGGTAATTTAAAAAAAAAAAAAACAAAATATTTTTTTTTACAGTGGTTCCCTACAACTTTGGCATGACTATCCCAATCCCTTTGAATTATATTTCAGTTTTGAGTTATGGAAATTTTGCATAAACTTATCATCAAATGACAATGTTTGTGCGCTAAATGAATCCCGGATTTCTATCAAAGTTACGAATATTTTGAGGAAGTCCAAATTACGATTTTTAATTACTGCCTCCATTATCACTATGACTTTCCATTTAGTCTGAATTTGTTATAATTTTCGCTGGAATTGTTTCCATATATGATGGAACTGTTCCCATATGCTCAAGATACTGTTTTCATTTCCACTGTAATTTATCCCATTTTCGCTATGACTCTGTCCATTTTCACCCGAACTATTTTCTTTTTCACAGAAAGTGTTCCTATATACATCGGAACTGTTCTCATATTTGCAAAGACTGTTTTTATTTTCACCAGGACTTTCCATTTTGTCTGAATTGTACCATTTTTCCTCGAACTGTTCCTATATTTGCCAGAACTGTTCCCCTTATTCGCAGGGACTGTTTTCATTTTCACCGGAACTGTTCCCATTTTCGCTGTGGCTATTTCCATTTTCACCGAAAGTATTCCCATATTCGCCGAAACTGTTCTTATATTTGCACGGACGGTTTATATTTTCACCTGGACTTCTCATTTTGGCTGAATTGTTACCATTTTTCCTCGATCTGTTCCTATATTCGCCAGAACTGTTCCCCATATTCGCAGGGACCGGAATTGTTCCCATCTTCGCTGTACCTATTTCCATTTTAACCGAAAGTGTTCCTATATTCGCCGGAACTATTTCCATATTTACAAGGACTATTTTCATTTTCACCAGGACTTTCCATTTTGGCTGAATTGTTACCATGTTTCCTCGAACTGTTCCTATATTCGCCGGAAGTCTTCCCATATTCGCAGAGTCGGTTCATTTTCACCAGAATTCTTCTCATTTTCGCTGTGACTGCTTACATCTTATACGCAAATGTTCCTATTATGACTAGGACTTTTTATTTTGGCCATGAACCTTTCAATCTTGTCTTTGACTTCTCATTTTCGTGGCGACTGTTTTTATTTTCACCGGAATCATTTCCATTTTTGCCGGGATTGTTTTCATTTTTGCCGTGTCTGTTTACAATATCTACGTAACAGTTCCTATTTTCAGTAAAACTGTCCATTTTCGTGATGAGTGTTTGTCATTTGTACGAAACAGTATTACTATTTTATCACGACTGTTTTTACTTTTACCGAAACTGATTCGATTTCCTCCGGAGCCGTTCGTATTTTCACCAGAACTGTTCTCATATACACATGAACTGTTTCCATTTTCTCTGAAATTGTTCCCATTTTTTGTTCGAACTTTATCAATATTCGCCGGAACTGTTCTCATATTTACAGGAACTGTTTCCATTTTCTCCGGAATTGTTTCCAATCTCGTTGTGACTGTGTCTATTTTCCTCGGCGGACTGTTTCCATTTCGCCTGAATTCTTCTCACTTTTGCTGTGACTGTTTACATGTTCTAGGAAACTATTCCTGTTTTTCTGTGAGACTTCTAATTTTATCCATGAATCCTTCCGTTTTTTTCTGAGGCTTTCCTTTTTCGTCGCGACTGTTTCCATTTTCGCCAGAGTTGTCCCTGTTTTCTCTGAAATTTCTCCTTTTTCGAAAGAATTCTTTCCACTTTTGCCATGACTGTTTACAATATCTTTATAACTGTTTCTATTTAACTGATACTTTTTGTTTTCTTTTATTATCTCTTTCTTAAAAGATTATGTAAACATCCCTTTCTCTTTTAATAATATTCTCGATAGAAAAAAAGATAATTGAATTGAAATTCTATCTGAAATTCTGCTTTTAAGAATTACTTTGAAGAACAATTTTAATGAAAGTTTTAAATATTGGTATTTAGCAATTCAATGAAGAATTCTGAAACACTCAGGGCTTATATTTTTGTTTTTAGTTAAACTTCCTTTGATTTTCAAAACATGTATCATTCAGGACTCCTAAGAAAAATTGCATTTTCAGTTTAGTACATGTCTGTACTAAAATCATTTTTTGTGAGTAAAAAAATTGTTTTGTTCACTAAAAATCAAATTTAGTCAGTACTAAATTTAGTAGGTGAATTATTATTATCATATTAATTTTGGTCAAAGGGTTAATGCAGAGAGAATATGATTTCTCCCAAAACAATCTCAGATTCTAATTTAATAAATTTTAACTCAATATCGGGATGATTTAAATTGTGTGTTTCTTTGCCGTACTAAACTATATCGAGTCAGAAGTTAAACATTAGAAAATAAATTTAATAAAATAAAGCATGGGAAATATTGTTAATAATGAGACGATTTCATTGATTCATTTAGTACATGAAGGTACTAAATTAGGAACTCTGTAAAATAAGTTTTTGTCAAATTGGGAAAAAAAAATTTTTATTTAAACAAGATCCGTGTATCCGCTTAATGAACTTTTTTCTCAAACAATCTTTTAGTACATGGATGTTCTAAACTAGCTTGTAATCAAATACAATGCCTTAAAAATGTTTAAAAATAATTTAAATAACATATAAGGCACAATTTTCAATTAGTAATGTGATTGCATAATTCTTAAGACATGTTCTAAAATCATACTAATTTTTTTAGTACAGTTCAAATCAAATGCAAATTATATAAGTTTTTAACGTAACGAAAATGAATATGAATAAAACCTCTGAAAATAATTAATTAAGCTTGAAAAACTTATTAATTTTCTATTGCTTGAATATGGTTTTTTTTAAGTTTAAACATAAAAAGTGCTTTAGAGAGCGCACTTCTTAACCGATTGTGACAAAAATGGGTTCATTTGAAAGGTCTTTGAATCCTGTACAGGTTATAATTTATTTTTTTGACTTTTACATAATTTTGAGAACGTTTTACAACGATTTTAGTATCACATTAAAATTATTTAGACCAACCAGTAAATATAATATAAATATAATATAAATAATTATCACAAATTAATTTTATGATTTGGAGTATTCCGCAAAGCCATCTCTCTTTTACAAGGGAAATTGTTCATTTTATCCGGAGATCATAATAAATTACAGCACAGATAAGCGTTATTATTAAATTTAAATTAACTTGACGAGGAATATTGGATAAAGCGGAAATTTTCCAAAGTGCTCTCTATATGGTTCACATTAATTGAGGATATAATCAAATCAAATATAATTGCTTACCTGATCAATATTGCAGAATCATTCAGTGCTTTTATTTCCTCAGGTAGAGCCTTAATTGATATTCTCTACTGGCAATCGATAATTCTCAAATTCGTTCCGGAAGTTTATTTTTGACAGAAAACTTCCTTCCAAAGTGTTTTTTTTTGTATTACATTATTCAAATACAGCAAATTGAAATGCGTCTTCTGCATTTTAAGTTGCTCGAAATTTTCTCAAATTGATTTCTCTCTCAATTGAATTTCTGGTGCTCTGAAAATTCTGTCTGACTTCTAAACTGACGTTAAATGAAATAGTTTAGCAAGAACTTGGCTGTATACAGCAATTTCTGGAATTTTTCTAAATATACGTGAAATATTTCAAAATTGCTGATTTTTGTTTTAAATCAAAAAATTCGTTTCAGATTTGAGACGATCACTCAAGAATAAAAACTGTGAAATTTCTTTCTTTTCCGCTGCTTTAGAGGCGATTTCTGAGAGCAATTCGCTTGTCCATTTTATTGTATAAACTTTATGGATTTTCTGAGAAAAAGGTTCATTGTCTATCAAACATGCGGAGACTCTCAACACACATATTGCATAAAAAAACAATCACAATGTGACGAAAGTGAAAAGTTTTTCGCTTCACTTCACATTACTTTTATTCTTACGAAGATAGAAATCGCAAGAATTTTCACTTTGGTAGTATAGACCCAGAAATTAAACTTTTGCTGAATTGTAGAATTCTATATCCTGCGGCATTGCAAGACCTTTTCATTCTTGTTCCTGCTTTTTCCGCAAAATTAAAACATCATTGTGTTGTTTGTGAAATCATTGTATTATGGTAACTTTTGTTTTATGGTCCTTTTACATTTTGATAAATTACCCTTAATACTAAATTAATTAATAGAGAGGGGCCATTGTACATGAAAAAATATTAATTCATGGCCTTGCCTTTTTTCCTTATCACGAATTTGTATGGCTCGCAATTAATTTTAATTGTACTAAAAAAAATAAAGTAGTTAACTTTTAGAACATATCTGTGAATTAGCACATGATTAAAAGTACAAAAAGGGAGGTTAGCAAAAGATTCGCACAAGAATTCTTGGCGAATTTTAAGTTAGACTTTTAGTACTTGTTCTAAACTACATCATAAACGAAATGATTGTGTTTTAGTTGTGGAACTTCTTGTATTTTGTCATCTTGTACTGAAATCTCTGGGACTTTGTTCTCATGAATTGAGGTGATATTCCAATGAAAAATGGAAAGGAGAAAACTTTTCCTGAACATTTATTTTTAGTACATGACTGTACTCACGTGCTTCTGCGTTATCGAGTTTTTCTCTGTGTTAATTCCTATCCCGACTGTTTTTCCAAGTTCCCGTCGTGTCCTGAATTCTTAGCGAATTCCAAGTTAGACTTTTAGTACTTGTTCTGAACTACATCATGAACAAAATTATTGTGTTTTTGTTTTAGAACTTCTTGTATTTTGTCATCTTGTACTGAAATCTCTAAGACTTCCTTCTCAGGAATTGAGGTCATATTCCAATGAAAAATGGAAAGGAGAAAACTTTTTCCTGAACATTTATTTTTAGTACATGACTGTACTCACGTGCTTCTGCGCTATCGATTTTTTCTGTGTTAATTCCTATCCCGACTGTTTTTCCAAGTCCCATTCATGTTGTGAATTCTTGGAATGGAAAATGGAAAGGAGAAATCTTTTTCCCGAACTATTTTTTTTAGTACATGACTGCATTCACGTACTTCTGTATTATCTATTTTTTTTTCTGGGTGCTAGTTCCTGTCCCGACTGTTTATCCAAGTTCCCGTCGTGTTCCATAACCATCATACAGTCCTGGCAGAAACCAACATAAAAAGCAGTCTATTACGTAAAAGCACATGAAAACAGTCATGTACTAAAAAAAAAATGTAAAATAAACTAAAGGAAAGAGAGGGCTATTCCAATGAAAAATGCACATTTTTTTCAGCACTCTTTTGCTCACAAGTGCTTCTACGTAAGCGACTTGTTCGGCTTGGTGCCTGTCACGGCTGTTTGATGATTTTAGAACATAACAAGGAATGAAGTAAACAATCGAGAGAAAAACCAACAGAAAAAATTCGTTTACGCAGAAGCACGTAAAAATGTTCCGTTCATCAATTTAACTATTTTACGGAAAATATTTTTGTACTAAAAATTAATCATTTGTATAACACGTGAGCAAAAAATTTTAGTACATGTTTTCGTAATTTATCCATAACTCAAAACTGTACCTTGTCCCAACATGAAGAACCTCCCAATTAATTCAAAATATTGCTCATAGCTTATTTTATACTTATTTATTAGTTGTTTTATTGATATTTTAGTACTTCAAGAATAATTTGGTAATGCATGTTGTACAATTATGGAAATACATTTTTAGTACTTGCGTTAAAAAGCTATTATAATCTTCTTAAAATGATTTTTTGTTTCAATAAATTATCATTAATATGAATGAATGGGGTTCATTTTCAGTAATTTGTATAGTTTTACGTCTAAAATTTGCTGTACTAAAAAAATCGAATGTTGAATCAATAATTCCAGGACTTCTTAATTTATAGGTAAACCTTTCTCTATTTTGTTTAAAAAAAAACGTAATTATTTTCTCCTAAAAGTTTAATATTTCAAAAGTTTATTGCAGAGATATTTAGTACATCATTGTACTAAATTATTCATTCCATAGTCTATCGACTTTCCTTTGAAGTACTTTTAGCACTATACTCAACTTTATTTTTTAGTACTTTTTGAAGTATACCTTTGTTTTAAAAAATTTTAACAGAGTAAATTTTTTTTAATTATTTAGTACAAGCATTTACTGAAATTAGAATATTTCTATCTATCATCTTATGAACACTTATCGATTATCGATTCTGCAGTACTTTAAGTTGATTTTAAATAATTTTTTGATCTTTTTTTTTGTACTTTCTGTAGATCAATTATTTTTAGTACTGTATTAAAATTATCCTTGTTATTCCGAAAACTTCAATCTCAATTTTATTCCTTACTATAATCTAGTAATGAAATCTTCTATCAAAATTCTTTAAGTTTCTATTTACCATGTTTATTTTTTAGTACTTAATAGAATTTATCCCCTTTCTCTCTAGAACAAGAAAATTCTTATTTTTCCATTTCGCACATGAATGCCCTTAGTGTTCTTGGTACGAAGTTTTCTTAGTACATCATTGTGTATAAAGAAAAATAAGCATTTTTCTTAATTTTGCAGAATATTCTGAAAAAATAATGTTCAGTAAATCACTTAGCACATGACTGTACTATATTATTCTAGTCATAATATTGTGTATAAGTTTTTTTTCTTGACTTGGGAAAATATAGTCTTCACTGCAGAGCAAATTATTTAGCACACACTTGTACTAAGTTGTTGTGGTCATAGTATAGTTTTGTAAATATCGTTTGAATAAGGAAGTGGGAATTGTCGTTCATACAACAACCCAACCGTCCTCCCAAACCTTTGAATTTGGAAAACTACTGTACTAATTTTTATCACACTTTTCGTACATTTTTCATTATACTTATTTCAGTATAATATGTTTTAACAAAATTGTCCATGTTTTTTGAGTTTTCGTCAGTTCAGCTAAGTAAGCCATGACTCTACTAGAAGACTATTGTACTAATTTTTATCACCTTTATGGTTCATTTTTTAGTACACAGGTGTTTCAGTACGATAATGGGTTTCCACAAAATTAAGTTTGTTTTTCTGAGTTTTCTTCAGTTCAGCTAAGTCATGACTGTACCAGAAGACTCTGCTGTACTAATTTTGACCACAATTTTAGTTCATTTTTTAGTACACAGGTGTTTCAGTTCGATAATGTGTTTTCACAAAATTAAGCTTGTTTTTCCTGAGTTTTCTTCAGCTCAGCTAAGTCATGACTGTACCTGAAGACTCTGCTGTACTAATTTTGACCACAATTTTAGTTCATTTTTTAGTACACAGATGTTTCAGTTCGATAATGTGTTTTCACAAAATTAAACTTGTTTTTCCTGAGTTTTCTTCATTGCGGCTAATTCATGACTGTACTAGAAAACTCTGCTGTACTAATTTTGACTACAATTTTTGTTCATTTTTTAGTACACAAGTGTTTCAGTTCGATAATGTGTTTCCACAAAATTAAGCTTGTTTTTTCTGTAGTTTTCTTCAGTTCAGCTAAGTCATGACTGTACTTGAAGACTCTGCTGTACTAATTTTCATCGCATTTTTGGTTCATTTTTAGTACACAGGTGTTTCAGTACGATAATTTGCTTTCAATTCAGATATGTCATGCTTTTTAGTTACTTCTTTCATTTAGCACATGTACTAATTTTTAGTTCATTTTTAGTACAAGGTTTTTTTCATGTAAAATAAAATGCCGTCACAAAATTGAGCATATTTTGAATTGAGAAGAGGTTTTTTATCATGAATTTCCTCAAGAAAGAATATTTTGTTTTTTTGCCAAAGTTCAACTCGGTGAGTGTGGCTTGTAACTTTATTTAGCTGATGGCAATTTTATTGTTGTCTACTGCACAGATGATGTAGATGCTGAGGCCGAGGAGGTTCTCAATGAGCTCAACATGTTGACAGGGGGTGAAGATAGTACGGGTGAGTGAGATATATTCTGGGGGATCTTTGTTTAGTGAAAGAGAACTCGGTTAATGGTTGATTGTGACCTTCTTAGGACATTTTTTTATCCCAGAATCCTTCGGCAATGCATCTAGTCGGCGAAATATGATAGCTTCCGATGAGGATGTGGATTCATCATTGGGTTTAGGTGAATTGGCCCAATTGACGGTGAACAATGAGGCGGAGACGGCTTACGATGGTTCGAATAGCAAGGAGTCATATAGGAAGACATGGAATGCCAAATATACACTTAGGTCGCATTTCGATGGGGTTAGGGCATTGGCATTTCATCCGCAGGAACCTGTATTGATTACAGCATCGGAGGATCATACGTTGAAATTGTGGAATTTGCAAAAAACTGTGCCAGCTAAGAAGTCAGCTAGTCTCGATGTTGAGCCATTGTATACTTTTCGTTCGCACAGTGGCCCAGTGATGTGTTTGGCGATGTCAGCAAATGGGGAACAGTGTTATTCGGGTGGTTTGGATAGCGTGATAAATATGTGGAATTTGCCAAATTCCAATATTGATCCGTACGATAGTTACGATCCGAGTGTCCTCAAGGGGACACTTGAAGGTCATTCTGATGCCATTTGGGGTTTGGCTGTCAATCATACTCATGGACATTTGGTGTCATCGTCAGCAGATGGCACAGTTAAATTGTGGTCACCTCAAGCTAAGACACCTCTACTCAAGACATACACCTCCGATACGGAAGGTGTACCGACTTCGGTTGATTTCGTCCGGGACGAAGCTGATCGGATTGTTGTAGCCTATCCGTCGGCCAAATGCGTGATCTATGATACGGAAACGGGCAAGGTGATTGTGAAGTTGGAACAGGCTTCACAGGAGGCCAGTGGTGTCTTTGCCAAGTATATCAATCGCGTTATTAGCCATCCATTGCTCCCGGTCACAATAACGGCTCATGAAGATCGACATATTCGATTTTGGGACAATACAAGTGGCACCCTTGTGCACTCAATGGTCGCCCATTTGGATGCAGTCACTAGTCTGGCCATTGATTCCCAAGGACTGTACCTTCTGTCCGGCTCCCATGATTCCTCGATACGCCTGTGGAATCTCGATAATAAGACGTGCGTGCAGGAAATTACGGCGCATCGGAAGAAATTTGACGAGAGCATATTGGACGTTGCCTTCCATCCATCACGTCCGTATATTGCAAGTGCTGGCGCTGATGCTCTCGCCAAAGTTTTTGTCTAATTATCTTCAGAGCAAATATACACCATGGAATCCAAATGTGAGTTGAAAAAGAAAATTATTAAAAAAAAAAACAAATTGTAGATCGAGGAAAAATCACTGTCATTCAAATGAGCACATCTCTCTAATAAAAAGAAAAACAAGTGAATAAAAAAGATATTTAAGTAGAAGTGAATGTAGCAAGAAAAAAATTTTGTAGTATAGAAAAAAAAATACTGAGACTTTTAGTTTTTCATTTTGAAAAAAAATATGGAAATTTTGGAGGGAAGATGCATTTTTTGCAGAAAAAAAGAACTTGACAGGCTCAATTCTTTAATTTACTCAACGGGTATTTGCTAATTTCAAGGTTATTTTGAATTTAACCTGAAAAACAGCGAGAATGAACTTTGCGACTGAAAAGTTCTGGGTTCAAACCTGAGCACCTTCCATTTTTTTCCATCGTTTAATCGGTATTGAACGTCATGAAAATGCTAGAAATTGAAATATCTGCATTTTAGTACTAAAATTAGTCACTTGGAACAAATAGAACCGGTACAAAATGAGATTTCACACTAAGGATATACTTCAGTGGAGAAAAAAATCAATAATACGCGTAGACGCGGGTGACTGTACCCTTGTTTTTGTAAACTTTTCTTTCATTTTAGCACTTAAATATTGTTTTTAGACCATCCGGAATAAATAAAAAGAAATAAAACAAGAAGTCAATTGTGCTTGAAATAAATCAAAATGAATTCAAATCTCCTTATCAACTTATTTATTTTTAGTACGTTCGTGCAGTCTACATCACTTTGTTCTGATAATAATAATAATATAATGCTGGCACAATATTCTATGAAGGAACAAGGCCTTCCCGCAAGGGGATTTCTAGACATGCATTATTATTTTTTCTTGTACGGCATGAGGTTGTCAGTCCCATGCCCGTAGAATCAAGTGCAGTGAAGCTCACTGGATGCAATCCGAATCCGAACACCTTTAACACCAGAAAAATTCCTGGTGACCTAAAGAGGATTCGAACCCAGGACACTTGCATCATAGAGCGAGTGCTCTACCACTTGGCCCATTGAGTGCCCTTGTTCTGATAACCTAATAAGTTTTTAACAAATTCCATGCAAATTCCTTTCAAAGATTTCTCTTTGGAACTAAGCAGCGTTTTTTAGTACATTGATCGAATGCATTGATAATTATTTAGTACATATTGATCTACACAGTTTTTCATAAAACTACGTTACTTTTTAGTACATCATACTTCCTAGAATTCCTACTTTGTACTAAAAAGAACATTTTGACTTTTCGCAATAAAATTCCTAATCAAATTCGTACTAAAAAAAATGGTAGAACTGACTACGTTATTTTTTTTTTAGTACTTTTGGAATTACTCCCTTATTTTGTTCTAAAAAAAAAGACTTGTTTTTTTACAAATTGGCAAAAATTGCATTGACAGAAAGTACAGATTATTATTTAGTACATATTGATCCTTTAACTTATTTTTCAATATTTCAAGCTATTAATACAAATTCATTACAGTTTTTTTTATAGAACTTTAAGTATGTTGTTTTTAGTACTTCTTGGAATTCATTCCCTATTTAGTACTAAAAACAAAATTTTGACTTCACAAATTCCCGAAAGTTTCATTTAAAAAATGGATGAATAATCGTTTAGTACACGTGTATTATTTCTTTTTTTTTTTTTTAATATTTCAGGTTCTTGAAACAAATTTAGTAATTTCTCCCTTATTTTGTTCTAAAAGAAAATCGTAGTTTTCTTCCACAAATTATCAAAAATTGCATTGTCAAATTGAATTGATAATTATTTAGTACATATTGAGTTTTATATTTTTTTATTCAAGCTATTAAATCAAATTCCAATATTTTTTTTCTTTTAATAATTTGCATATATATTTTTTAGTACTCTTTGAATTTTAACTTCTCATTGCTCTCAATAAATTCTATGACTTTGATACTATACATGTTTTAGTACATGTTCATCTTTTTTTTATATTTCAAGTTCCTAATGCAAATTGTTATCTAAAGTTTTTTTTGGTCCTCCAGAGGCGTTGTTGTTTTAGTACTTCGTGGCATATCTGCTCTTTTTGTTCTAAAAAAAAAAATCATTGATTTGGTTCACAGCTAATCATTTAGTACACGTTAAGTTGTTTTCACTTTTTTTCAATATTTCAAACTAATAATACAACTTAATAATCCAATACTCTTTTAGTACATTAACAAATTCTCACTAAGGTTCTTCTAAAAATATAATTCTGATTTTTTATCCAAATTACTGAAATGTTATAATAACAGAGTCGTCTGTTATTACGTGTACTAATTTTTCTAGTACTTTTGGTACATTTATTAGTACACATATTTTTAGTACATCAATGTACAACTGTAGTTATCTTTATTTATAAACTTTAAGTTTTTTTGATTTGAGTGTAGAACAATTTAGTTTTAATGCCGTGTACTAAATCAAGTAAATGTCAAGATTTTAGTTCAAACGAGGGATTCGAGAGGAGGCTGTTCTAAATCAACCTAAATACATAATTTAATTTAAAACTTTCCATTAATACTTACGTAATGGATGACGTAAATATTTAACGTCCTCCTTTATAAAATTAAGGTTATGTTCAATATAACCTCACTTTTAGCAATAAAACGGTGAGTAAATTAACGAATTTAGCTGTATAATTTTCTATATCTTTACTATATCATTTCTGGCCATAAAACAAGCAATAAAGGGATTGGTGAAAAATCCCAGCTAAGACAAACAAATATATTTAAAAGAACAATTAAAGTTGAGAATGATTAAAAGGGAATTTGATATAAAAGAAAATTAGAGAAGACAAAGTAGAATAAAATCCATATTTTTTGTTACATTTTTTCCCCTTTTCCCTCCTGAGCATTTCTTAGTGACTATTTGCACTCCATTCTATTCTAACCATCTCGACATTTTTTTACTTAATTGTTATTTTTTCTGTTTTTTTTTCATTTCTCGAAGAAATTATTTAAATAGGCAAGAGGTTATGTTACAAAGTGACATTTCCCGAAGAGGACATAACCTCAAAATTTTGGAGTTTAAACTTAAAATCTAAAGTCTTTTTTTTTAGAATTTATACCTTCGATACTCAATTCCATTTCATTTAGTTATGTATCAAAAAAATGAGGTTATAATTTAAAATTTTATTTACAATGAAAATTTATTCATAAACTGCATAATTTTGTATACAAAAATATCTTTCCAGAGGTTTTTCTATTCAAAATTTTGCAGGTTATGTTTACTTAGCAGATACATCTTCACATAACCTCACTTTTCAACCTAACCTCTTGTGTATTTTTGCAATTTTTCGCAATATTTTTCTTTTAAAAATGTGAGCATGTAACATTTCATACAATTGAAGTGAATGATTATCTCCTTTCTGGCATTTAACCAAACACGAAAACAAGTAAAGCATTAATAATAGGAGCATATTTGAGACAAAAAAAAGAACAAAATAAAAACCTTCATAAGTGTACATTAAGATTCCCTCAACAAAAAAAAAGAAAAACAAAGCATAATAAAACGAAAAAAATACAAGTAAATAATTAAATATTATCAGAAGTTATGCAAAGTATAATGATATGAAAAAATTGTAGGATATTTTTCTCCTTCTTTTGCATTAAGACATTTTGATGAAATATTAATATTTTAAAGAGACGTGAGAGTAATTAAAAAAAAAACATAAATAAACGGAAATGACTCTCACGTAGGACATTTGCATGTACAGTAATTTTTCTTTTAGTAATACTTGATGATAAAATGTAACTACGAACCGTGTTAAAGTTCAGCAAATTGATGAAAGGGAAGATGAATTGTATCGCCTGGTTGCGAATCATAAGAGAAAATTGTCCCGACAATTTAACAAATTACTCAAAGAAAATCCTTCACAACAGTCTCTCTCTTTAAAATTTGAAACCTTCTGGAAAAATTACGGATTTTTGAACTTCAGAAAATTTTCTGAACAAGACGCCTCGTTCTCTTATTTGTTTCAATAGGTTAACTTGAAAAGTTTGAGGTTAGGTTGAGTCTAACCTAAAAAATTCAAGAGCTATTTTTGTGGCAGTATCCTTTAATTTTGAATGTAGAAAATTTTATCGATTGCCATGGCAAAAAGAGCAATCCGATGAGAAAATTCTTTAAATCTTAAATTTTTCAATTTCTAACCTCACAATCCTAATAGAACTTGAATACTAAACATTTTCAGAAGTAAATTTTTAAGTCATAAATATGAAAATATTGAAGGCATGAGCATTTTTTGCGTGATAAAATTGTAAATTTCTTTTAAAAAAATAAAATTTTTGAGGTTAGGTAAAACATAACCTCAAATTCTAAAATAAATTCTTTGCCAAATAAAAGTTTTCGGTACAGTATTGTATTTCTTTTGTAGGAGACATTTTTGAATACTTGTACTTTTAATTTTATTCATATTCTATTGATCTTCTGTTGAAAGAAAATGAAAATTGTAAGCTAAAATGGATAGAAATATTTTATTTGGTCACGAAGTGTCGAAAAATACTGCCAAGGTAGTTTACAATTACAGATTTTCACAATTTAATCATACTTTCAACGCTGAGACAGGTTAAACTGTATAAAAGTTATAAAATCAGCTTCGAAAATGAGGTTAGGTTAAACCTAACCTTAAAAAAATTCCGAAATAATTTCAGAGAGAACACAAATCGATTATCTTAGTTTTTCGTGGTGACATCGTATACTCTACCATCATAATATCAAAAATTTAACAAAATGTAACCTAAAAAGCAAAGGTTTTGAGGTTAGGACCATATTATTTAAATTTTGAGGTTAGTTACAATACAATTAATTAAATAATCTTCCTGTTATGTAACTTGCTGAAATTTGTAAATTAAAATTCGAAATCTTTCACTTTTACATGAATGTATACAGTCTTCTTTAGGTTATGTTCCACATAACCATACTTTTCAAATTTGGCAAATAAGAGCTTGAGATACTCTTATTCATCTTATTATTGGGCACTTCAATTGGATAAAGTCGAAGAAAATAAGACGAACATTTTCGAATTTTTCTAACTCCGGAAGAAAAATTTACGCTATATTAAAATTAATGGAAAATTTAAACTTCATGAAATTCTAAAAAAAAAATATTCAAAATCCTGTTTTAAAAAATTCCGGAATATTTTAAGTTGAGAATTATTCCGAAAAGGATATTTGGCAAGTTAGAAATTCAATAAAGAAGATATTTCTGAGAAAATTCATTTTTAAGGAGAAAAATCTACAATTCTTAAATCCAGGATTAGAAAACTTTAACAAAATATCTTAGATTTATTGAAAAATTCCGGGATACAAATTTTATATCGGCAATATTTCGAAATTCAGATTAAATAAAATTGAATTGAAGGGTTCACATGAAGTTCAATTGAAGTCGACAGCATTTCAATCATTTTTTTTTGCAAAAAATTCGCTATTTGAAATTCCGGAGTTACAAAATTTTGACAAATGTCAAAAATTCTGGGATATCCCGAATATTTGGGCTGAAGATGCGAATATTTCAGAGTCTACAAATAACTAGCTTCAATTTGCAAAAATGTGAGTTTTACAAGGAATATTCCTTGTCAAAATTCTGTGATCTTTAATCCAGGAGTTCCATAAAAATGTCAAAACTTCTGAAATATTTCAGAACTGACATTTATTCAAATTAGACTCATTGTCAAAAGTTATAAATTTTTCAAAGAATATTCCTCGATAAATTTTCGTTTTCTTTAATCCAATTCCGAACAAAATGTCAAAAATTTAGGAATTTTCCGAAATAAACATTTAACAAGCTTGAAGGACAAAGACTTTACTTTAAAAAGGTACTCGTCTTTCAAAGAATATTGCTTAATACGCTTGAGATAATTCAGTGATCTTTCATGCAGAATTTCCGGATGAATATTAAAAATATTTTGAAATATTCTTGAATGGGCATTTAACAAGCTTGGAATTCACGAATCGTCAAAAGCCTTCAATTTTTCAAGGAATGTTTTGACGTCAAACTCCGTGATTTTCAATTCAGAATTTCCGGATAAATGTCAAATATTTCTTAAACATTCAGGAATGAACATTTAACAAGCTTTGGATCCTTGAAATTGAAGAGTTTATCTGCAAAAAGCTCTCATTTTTTATGAAATATTTATATATAAAAATCCATGACCATTAATCCAGGAAATCCGGAATAATAAAGAAAAATAAAATAAAAAAAATAATTCCGGAATGGACTTTTAATAAGGTTGGAATAGAAATATTTTACTGTTGAAAGTTATTCATTCTTCAAGGAATATTGCTTCACGAAATTTTGTTAACTTTAATTTAAAAGTTCCGGATAATTGTGAGAATTGTCAAAAAAAATCTGAAAAATTCCGGAATGAACCTTTAATAAGCTTGGCATTAATAAATTTATTTGTCAAGAGTTCTTAATATTTCTAAGAAATATTTCTAGCTGAAATTCTGTGAAGTTTAATCCAGTTCGGAGAAATGCCAAAAATTCTGAAATATTCCGAAATGGACGTATAGGGTGGCGACATTACTTGTGGCCTCTGTCTTTAACTATGGCCTCTTCGATGATGTCGATAAAGCTCAAAATTAAAAATATTTGATGTGTTTTAATAGCACATCACTTTTTTTTGGTTTTCGGAATCATTTTCTGACAATAATTCTGACGAGGCCATACGTAAAGAGAGACCACAAGTAATGCCACCACCTTAATAGGCTTGGAATTGAAGGATTTAGCTATCAAATTTTCGAAAAATATTCCTTTCCGTCATCTTTGATTCAAGAGTTCCGGATAAATAACAAAAAAATCTGAAATATTCCGGAATTGACATTCAATAAGCTTGGAAATAAATGTCTTAAATATCAAAAAAATTCATTTATTTTGTGAAATATTTCACAAAATTTTGCTCCGGACTAGTGTCAAACAATTGAAATATTGTTATGCTTCACGAACTTTCGTAATTTGTACTTCAGAATTTCCGGATAAATATTTAAAAAGAAAGAAATATCCCGGAATAGATATTTATCAAGCTTGATATTTATGAGTTTATCTGTCGTCAAAAGTCTTCAATTTTTTAAGGAATATTTCTAATTAAAATTTCGTGGTCTGAAATCCAGGAACTCCGGAAAAGTGCCGAAAACATTAAAACATTCCGGAATGGATATTTCACGAGCTTGGAATGGAAGAAAGAACTTTTTGCTGTCAAGTTGTTTTTTCATTTTCCAAGTTGCTTTATGAAAGTCAGAAGATCCGGAGAAATATGAAATATTCCGGAATGAACTTTAAAAAAAAACTTAGAAAGAAAGAGTTTTTTGTTGTCAAAATTTTGAGAAATATTCCTTTCTTAATTCCAGGGCAAATGTGAAAAATTCTGAAACATTCCGGAATGCACATTTAACAAGTTTAGAATTGAAGGGTTTCGCTGTCAAAAATTGCAATGTTTTCAAGGAATTTTGGTAATATTCCTTGAAAATGTCTTCCGGAATTTGAAAATTTCAGCAAATGTTTCGTAGAAAAATCAAATCTTTATCAAAAAAAAAAATTAGAAACGGATTAAATTAAAGATTGAAGAGAGAGAGAGAGATATGGAGAGGGGGGAAAGGGAAAATAGAAAGGGATGGGAAATGAGAGAGAAATTCTAGAATGAGACAATTGTATGAATATATTTATCTCCTGTAATGAAGTGATTTAGAAATTTTGAAATATATTTATAATTATTGTATTTGAAATATAAATATAATTTTAAAGGACACGTAGAGAGATGATATTGAAAGAGAGAGAGAAAGAGAGAGTAGATGAGAAAAACAAAAACATTTATTCATTTATTGATAAACTTATTGTAATAATGGAAGTATGATGGTGGTGTTCATGAAAAAAAATATAAATAAAAAATTGTAATAATTGTTGCTAAAATTTAGTGAGGCAAGAAACACGAGAGTGAACTTTAACCACTGAGAAAAGATTATTAAAAAAAAAAGAAAAAACAAAAAATATATCCGTAAAAATATATTAGCGGTTTAATAAATGTAATAAAAAAGGAATAATATAATTGCGACATCAATACAAGTAAAAAAAAAATGAAAATGAAAAAAATGTGTAGCACTTTAAAAGGAAAAAAATGAGGAGAAAAAAATATTGAGAAAAATAGATGAAAAAAGAAATTTAATGATAATCCTTAGGTAATATTACTTTACATTTATTCAATTTAATGATAAAAAAAAGAAGAAAGAAGTGAGAAAAGAAACATGGAGGAAAAACATTTAAAATTAATTAAATAATAAATATTATAACCGCAAATCTAACACTACAAAGAGAATAAAAAAAATCTTATATAGATAAAAAAGTAAAAAAATGTGAGAATAAGTAAAAAAAAAACAGTAAATTGTGTGTTTATCTGTAATATATTGTAATTTAAATTAATGATAGAGGAATGCAGAGAATAAATAATTACAATAAAGAAAAATAAATAAAAATAAAAATGAGAAAGTTAAAATATTAGGAAAGAAAAAAATGGAAATTTTTCGGGGTTCTTTTGCCTAAAAAAAAACAAACAAACTTCGGAAAAATATTTGTTTCGGCTTTCGCTATTTTTTATTTTTTCAAGGTATCGCAAGTCAAAAAAGTGGACAAAAAACAACTTTCTCACGGAAATTGGAAAAGCAAAGAAAAAACTAAAAAAAAATAGCAGTTGAAAGGTGAAATATCGACCAATTTTGTATAATAACTGATCCACAATACAAAAAAAAAACATAAAACTCATAATATTCAAAGGGTAAACAAGAAGGAGGGAATAGTAGAACGAATGAGAATTTTCAGGTTAATGAAAATTCTTGAGAATTGTTTAAAAAATCTTTGCAGGGAATTTTCTTAAATAAAAAAAGAGGTTATGTTGTCAAATGAGGTTATAACGCTTATAACCTCAATTTTTTTAATCTAGGTAGGTATATCTTGGGTTATATTTCATCCCTTCAGGAATTTCTTGTACATAACCACAAAAAGTTTTGACATTTCATTTCAGAAAGAGTTTCCGGAGAGAAAATTAAAGAATTTACCACGTAAAATTCTCTTTAGGTAAAATAATTTTGAGGTTACAGCGGTTACAGAGATGACTTCTTTTCCTTTCTTCACTGAGAGAAATCCGAAAAAGTTAAAATAACATTCAGGAAATGTTTATTTTACCCTGCAGCATTGATCCGAAATCGTTGTAAATATTATGCTTTTTAGGTGTATTATGGGTTAAGGTTACCCTTCTTTCATGTTGATTTTACCCTTAAAAGGTGTACAATTAACATTAAAAAATGTTGATATATTTTTACACCTAAAAAGTGTTAAAGTTATGACGAAAAAAAGTTAATCGCAGCCTCTTTTTTTCTCAGTGTTGAGATTTTTGCGGAATTTGAGGTTATTTTGTCTATAACCTAAAAAAACACAATTATTTCTTACTTGACAAAGGAAGATTAAGGAATTTCTGTCACAGATATTTCTGTCATGACTTTCAATTTAGCAACCCACGCTTGTCGATCCTCCGCCAGTTCACGAAGATATTCGGGTTCGAACTCAATGCGCTCCAAGACAAGATTCTGAATTTGATTGAGCCACCTTGTCCTATGTCTGCCTCAAGAACGACGCCTTCTCACAAAGGCTTGCATAGCTTTTCTGGGGAATCCTTTTTCTATCCATGCGCTGAACGTGTCCATACGGAACAAACGGCCGCGTTCCTCACTCGATCTCGACGAGTAATTTCTTTAAACGCCCGGAGCTACCTCATCTTTGGTTAAATTCCATCCACTCAGAGATGTCTTGTACATAACCCCAAAATGTTTTGACATTTCAATTCAGAAAAGTTTCCAGGGAGAATATTTAAGGGACTTCCTACTTAAAATCCCCTTTAGATTAAATAATTTTGAAGTTACAGGAATGATCCCTTTTCCTTCCATGAGTTGTTTTTTGTAGATTTTGAGGTTATTTTGTGCATAACCTCAAAAAATCAATCATTTCTTACTTGAGAAAGCAAGATTAAGTTGCCTTTCTCCAATTTAAACGGTCTTACCCTATAGCCAACGGCCGCGGCGATTCCATTGGATTTCCAGCAGCCTTTTCTGTCATGTCTGCTCAAAATCCGCGTAAGCTTCCAAGGTGGAAGTTCAAGAAAATTTTCTTTAAAAAGGCATTTTTTAAAGAAATTGCTCCCAGTGTGTAGAGGCCATTAGAATAACTATTCAGAAAAGCCTATTGAAATTAACAAATTCCTTTGCTGTTTTCTCGAAAACTCCAGAAACCTAAAGTTTGTGTAACGTTAAATTTGAAGGTTATGTTAGACATAACCTCACATTGCTAACAAACTTTGAATGTGTAAATAATCTTGCATTTTGACATCCTTTTACGCGGTTAAATCGTAGATAATTTTTTTATTAGATTTTATTTAGATAAATTCCTCCAATGCAAAAACAAGAGGATCAGGCTCATTGTATTTTAACCTACAAAAATGTAACCTTAATTTTGATTTTTAAGACGAAAAGAAGCATCAGCGTCTTATTTCGACAGAAATTAAAGCCAGCTTTATTTTATTTGCTTCAATGTGCTTGATTTACCTTTCCCTTAAAATTCATTAAAATTTGAATGCAGAGAAGCTAACCTTAAATTTTTTGGGGTTAGAAAATGTTTATTTCTTTTAATTGGAAAGAGTAGTTTATTGAAATACTTCTTACTATTTCAAATGCATCTAATTGTGAGCTTTAGAAGCTTTTTCTAAGGCTGCAACTTGTAAAGTTCTAGTTGGAATTCTACAAACTGTTTAAAATCATCGGAAAATAATCAAACTAATTTAAATTGTTTGCAAATATCTCAAATAATATTTAAAAAAAAATTAAACAGAATTCATTTATAAAATTCAAAAGGATTTTTTTCACCCTAATCTTGTCATAATTTCTTTACGTTATGTTCAAAATAACCTCAAATTCTGAAAGCATAAAAAATTTCAGTTAAAAACATAACCTCTTCGATATTTAAGGAAATTTCCTGCATAGAAAAAAACACTGAGAAAGGAATAATACTCAGATTCTTAATTTAATTGTTAAGACAATTTCAAGAAAAAAAAAAGAAAGCAAATAACATTTTTTCAATTATCTCTCAAAAAAAAAGATAAAATAAAACTCATTTCTATTGAAAAGAGCAAAAGAAAGAGAGAGAATGCGGAGAGGGAAAGGAGAAAAAGGTAAATAATATTCATAGAACATTTAACAAATATACAAAAAAAAACTGTATTGAATAAATTCACTGCAGAGATGATTGTTGGAAAAGCAAAAATGAAAGAAAAGGTGAAAAATGTGACAGAAAACGACGAATTTTCAGTGAAAAGAAAATTTAAAAAAATATATTAGAAGAAGTAAAAAAAAATCATGAGAAAAGCTGTATTGAACTATTAGTAATTATAATTATTAAAAAAAAAACAAATGAGAGATGATAAATAAAAAGAAGAAATACCTAACAATAATTAAAGCAAAATCAACAAACTATAAAGTGCATAAAAATTATTACGAGTTTTTTTTGTGCATTTTAATAAAAAGTGGACAGAAAATGTGGTTTTATTGCAGCTTGGACTCTCAAAAATAAAAGTTTTCTTTTTGTTTTTCACTTTAAAGCTTTTATTTATACAGATTTCTTTTGTTTACAGCATTAAAAATATTTTCTTTTGAAGTTTTACATGGAAATTAAGACTTCGGTACAAAAAATAAAATATTGGATTAGAGGAGTTTGTCCGTGTTTCTGGAGAAAGAGGGGAGATTACAAGAATTCTTCACACCAATCGTTGAGACATTGATAGCAATCAGCAGCTTGTTTGGCGTTGGCATTGCAGATGTCCTTCATCCACTCCTTGAACAGCTCCGAGTCCTTCTTCAGCACGAGATATTGACCCAACACAGTGTAGGCCTAAAAGATATCAAGAAAACACCCTTCAGCGCTCCAAATTTAAAATAAGGGACAACGGGGCAACCAAGGATATCTTTTTTTTATGAATCGTTCGGTTTATTTTAAAATTTTCAAAGAAACTACCCAAGTAACACTTCCTAACTCACTGGATATTTTACTCAGGAGTCAGGAAAAGGTAAGTGCCTTTCTAATTTTGAAATCCAAATTATTGTAAAGCTAGTAACCCTACAATCATTTTTTGACCAATATAGAAACCTGACGTCATGAAGAAGTAATTTTCACGTTATTAAAGTTATGTCTAAGGAAGCTTAACTTTATTAATGCAAATTTTAACACAATTATTGGTTCAATCAATTTATTAACCTCTAATAATTAAAGTGATTAAAATATTAATCGTATTTAATAATAACACTTATATTTGTAAAGAAATGCCTCCTCAGCGAACAAAATTTCAACTAAAAGAAACTACAAGCTCCTAGAAACTTATTACAGTAGACTCTCCCAAATTCGGGCATTTGGGACCGAAATATCAACTGAATTAAAGAGAAATTCGGGCAGCAAATTGTTTGAAATGCAACGATTTTTTGTTCATCTGCATACTCATATTGAGTTTATATGCTCATTGCTATTATAAATTTCATGAAAACCTCTTAATAATGCAAAATCACATCAAATCTAAGACAAATCATGACAAATTTGAGCATATTTGCTCCATTTGATAATCATAATCGAAATTAAAAAAATGTCAACACACTTTTTTTTTAATTTAACTGTCGCCCGAATTATAAAGTAGCCCGATCTTAGAAGAACCGAATTAGCGAGTATAATGTACTGCTAAATTTCAATAATGAAAAATTTGCCCTGATTTTTTAGGTTAAGTTTCACACAACCTTACATTTTAATTTACCAAAACGCTTACCAAATTAGATAATGTGCATATTTACTAATTTATTGTTTTTTTTTAAAATTAATTTGTTAAGCATTGCCTTTCCGCTTATTTGGTCAAATATGTTAACTCGAAAAATTTTATGTTAAGTTCAGTATAATCTCATAAATGAAAGATATGTATGACAGAATAAAGTCAAAGGCAGGATTTTGGTCTAATTCTAATTTTTACGCTGTAATTTACTTTATTTTGCCGACGAGGTTTCGATCCTGAGTGGGATCTTTTTCAGGGCCTAAAGCCCAAAATAGACACAGGGATCGGCTTAGGGATCAGCCCGAAAAAAGAGGATTGGTGTCGATACACTCAGGGATCAGCCCAAAATTTGGAGGATCAGGCTGATCTTCTAAATTCATGAGGTGTAATTGCAAAATAGAAGGTTGAAGGAATCTAGGGTATTTTTTGATAGTCTCCAGCTATTTGCTATATAGTAATTTTTATGCTTAAAAATTGACGAATTTTTAAATTGTCATAATGAAAATTAATTTTAATGATTTTTTATACTTCCAATTTTTTATATGCAAGCCCGTTTTTAAAAAGAAACTACAATACTCAAAAATAACATTTTTCATTAAAGCGAAAAATATTATTCACTGGTATTGTCAGAAAAATTACTAAATTTTTTGGGCTATTTTTGTTCCTATCGCTCATAGATGTAAAAAGCACACCGAATAAGACTCTGTTGGATTTTCTAAGGCCAGATGGTAAACATTTTACTGATTTTGTACATCGTTTTCCTTTTTATTGCTGATTTTCGATCCGCGAAAACTGTCTCGTCGTTAAAGGGTTAAAACTATTGAAACACAATAAGCTTCAGAAAAACTAAAGTGAAATTAAAATTATACATTACTGTAAAATTCAGTCAATTGCAATTGTGTTTCAAGCAACAGCTGTGAAACGAGTTCGTAAAATTGCAATAGAATGAAGAAAAAAGATTTTTTATGCAAATTTAATCACTAAGTCGTTTTTTTCATGAAGGAAAATTAAGGTCAGTCTAATTGTAGAAGCAATTCTGAGCCACGAAATTTGGCAGACAAATATCACTTATAGATTCAAATTTAAATTCAGAAAATTTGAAATCACAATTGAGGGGAAGTTTGCGTTACTTATTACTCAAAGTTTACCTTAACTTTTTTTTAAATAATTTGTTCATGTGAGTGACATGTATTTTACTGCACTGTATGTCATAATACTATTGTCTACGAAAGTACGAAAAAACACGTCCAAGTACATAATTAAGCTATTATAACCTGATGATAAACTAAAGTAAAAATTACTACATTTTGCTACTTGGGTAGAAAAGATTTTGTCTCATTTTTTCATAATTTTCTGTATTCTGACAAATATGATTTGTCTTCGTGAATTAAAATCATGATTATTTTCTTGTCTTACCAGAAAAAAATAAGAAAAAGAATAGAAAATTTGTTAATTTCATGAGAAATATTCCGAAATTAGAGCAAAATAAATTGCTACGGTTTTTCTTTAAGGTATTAATACTGAAATTTTTTTAATCTCTTTAAAAATGTATTTTTTTAATATAAAAACGTAAAGCCTATTTAAACTTAAAAAGGAACGTCATATTTACGTCAGTAGAGTTACTTGCGCAAAAATTGCGTATTATTTACGTCAAATTACTCAAATATTTTGAAAATATAATATAGAACGTGTAGAAACAACAAATTTATTTAGCTTTCTATTTACAAAAGTGATTTTTATAATGTTTATCTTTTTTAATTTCTTAACTATTTTAAAATCTTATTAGGAGCAAGTGTTTCGGATCATTTTTATGTATTCTATGGATGATCTTTCGGATCATTTTTATGTATTCGGACAATACTTACCTAATCAGAATTGACGTATCGATCACTTTTAAAATGAATATCAATTTTTTGTTATTGTTGATCAACTTTTCACGTTTCTTTTTATTTCTGTTACAAGTAATTTTATAAATTTATTAATTAACTGATTTTATTAATTTTGTATAACGGCGTTATCACACTTGCACATTAAAATTTTAATGTTAATTTTAATTGTCGCTTGCGAGCATCCAAATATGTTATTTGTGTCTTTGAGTCACTTAATATTTGGGGTTTTTCTATTTATTGATAAAGACGTGGACTTGGCCTGCAAAAATAAGTTTAAATTTACCTGAAGCATAAATATTTTTCACATTGAAAAATTAAAGAGAAAATCGCATTAATTTTTCGCATTAATGCTATAAATCAATTTATATCAAATTTTGCGGGCCAAGTCTACCTTTTTATCAACAAATAGATCAAAATTTTGAATATAAAATGATTCAAACACACAAATAACACATTTGGACTCCCACCAGCAACAATTAATGTGAATCACATTAAAATTTTAATGTGCAAGTGTGATAACACAGTAAAGCTTTGAAATTAATTTGCATGCAAGAAATAACTCGGTTCTCTCCTAATCAAATAAAAAATAAATGTTACCTCATTCATTAACATTATTATCTTTAAAGACTTTTTTATCTTTTTAAATAATAATTACAATTTTTTAATGATTTTTTTTTCATTTTCTGAAAAATCCTAAAAATTACCGATAATGATTTTTATTTATTTAATCAAATAATAATTAAAATAGATTTTTTTTTAAAAAGTTCAATGTATTATTCAATGTACCAATTGCACTTTTTCTTAGCAGTTGCAAGCCCCTTGAATTTTGCTCACCCGGAAACATTGGCCAGATTGGCCATAACCTAACTTTTATGAAAATCCTTATTTATGCATTTCCCCGGAGGGAATATCCAAATCCCGTTAACCCATAAAGTCTTGCTGTAAGTATAATTCAGTCTTACCTTGTCAAATCCCTTGTCCTCAAGACGCTTGCCAAGAACATCTCCAATACCCGCCAGATCCGTCACAGGCTTCTGCCCCATGGGCTCCGCCACGAAATTCCTGTGTTTTTGCGATGTGCTGGACATTTTCACTCACTGAAGCTGCTTCTTTGGGCACTTTACTGTGAAATCTTTGAACTTGAACACGACTTTGAGAGTTTTCTTCAGGAGGACAAGCCACAAATGCCGATGAATCACGCAGCAGGTTTATTTGTTTGAATATTGGACAAGCTGACAGCGGAGCGTCGGTTGGAATTCGGAATTTCGGAATATTTCGCCGGATTTCGCCGACAAAGAGCCCCGCCATATTTTTTGCGCCAAATCGTAGTAGCCTCGCTCCGTGGCGTCGGATTTTATTTCTTTTCCGCAATTTTTGCTTCTTGAGGATTTGTGGAGCAAAATGGCTGAGTATCGGCAGCTGATTGATATGCGCAGCAATGGGAGATTTGCCCTGAGCTGGCTAGCAGCTAAGAATCCCAGAGCTTTTGAGAATTATGTGAAAAAGGGGCATCTTGAGTCGGTGGATGTTTCGCTGATTTGGTAAGTCATTTCCTGTTTCTTGGAGTTCTTCCAATTATCTGAGATGCTTTTTCCAGTGAGGAACTCATGAAGCTAAGCAATGATAAGAAAATATCAATGCGTATGGCGTCAGATCTTGCGTTTGGGATTATTAAGGTCCACAGTAAATTGGCGGATAACATTTTGAGTAAGCATTCTTGGCAATCCTTTCTCCTTAGCTTCTTCTGACTAAAATGTTGCCATTTCCAGAGGATGCAGCTATTGCGCAGAATATTAGCTCTAGCAACATCTTCCAGATTCCGAAGGAAAAGCCACAAAAGACACCTAAGAAGAAATCAAATGCACCAAAAAAGCAGATGAGCGAAGAAGAAAAGAATGATTTCCTCATTGATGAAATCAACAATTTCATATGCTCAATTACTCCTCATCCAGAGGAACTCTGCGATCTTCCAGTAGTGGATCAGACTTTAGCCAATGAACTCATAAGTCTTCACGAAATTGAACTTCCGACGCAGAGTCTCATTGAACTAGATCCGGATGAATCTTTCGGGGAGCTGAACACTCAACAAGCCAATGATATCCTGAATTTTATTGAAGACGTTGTGGATCGGGATCATGTTCATCCAAATGTTGACGTTGCTCTCGGTGAAGGGACTTCTAGGGATTTTCTCATGCCTAGATCTCCTCTTGCTACATCTTCGCCAATTCCCTTTCAAGTAAAGACTTCTCCTTCCAACCAGGAAGTTTCTTCCATTCGATCCCTCGATTTCGCCATGCCAAATGTTCAGGATGCTCATCGTCCCGAGGAGATTCCAGAAATTGGTCAAAGAGCCCCAGAAGAAGGTCAAGTAGAACCGTCTGGATCAATTCCAGACATTGAGGATCGCACAGATCCTCCAGCTGCTAAGAAGAGGAAGAAGACTCTCGCCATTGACGATGTCATCGTCATCCCTAATGCCAAGATTAGGCATCAATTGGAAAACTACGCAGATACCATGCGTTGCAGCAAGTCTAAAGAGGACATTTACGACTTCCGTACCGCCGACAGAAATCTCCTTTGGAAGCCCAGTCGCAAGAGACTCGGTGATCCTCTCAATGACCTATACAACAGAAATTGCAAAAGTCGACGAGTTGAGGAAGAATTTGAGGACATTCTAACCGATATTCTCACCAAAGGCAACGAGGCAAATAACAATATGCAGGACATTGACACCATTCTGAAAGATTTCAATGATTTCGGGAACAAAAGAGCAACCAGGAAGCGCAAAGCTGATACTGCAGGAATTCTTCCACCTGAAATTCCACCCCTTGAGATGCCACCTCCACCTGTTCCCAGGGATTTTCAAGAAATCCCTCCGGAGCAGACAAATTTGCAGGAATTCACAAAGGAACCAGTTCTGGCTAAGCTCCAGGTGCTCTGGCAGAAGCAGAAAGAGCCTGTTACCATGGAGTGCCTCTTGGATCAGGTAACCTGTAAGAAAAGCGCCGCTAGGACCTTCATGTCCCTCCTGGAATTGAGCAAGCTCAAGAAAGTTCAATTGCATACCAAGGATGGGAGCCATGAGATCGCTAGCATTTCTCTGGCAAAAAATTGAAGAAAAAAATCCTAATTTTCTAATTTGTAGATCAAATTTATTTTCCTACATCTACTTAACTTTTCCTGAATTGTAAAAAAAAAAATAGGAATTCCATCCTATGAATCTCTGTGAATTATTCCATAAATTCTCTAAATATATAAAGCTTTTCGCTTAAAGGCCTCTACACATTGGGAGCAATTTTCATCAAAAATCACCTTTTTGAAGAAAATTGCTTGCAATACTGTACGTGGAAACGTCAAAATTTTGTCAAAATTCTGTCAAAAATGCAATTTTTGACGAAAATTGCTCCCAATGTGTAGAGGCCTTAACATTCTATACTGAATTATATATAAAAAAAAAAGAAAAACAATTTCCTATCATCCGCTTTACAATTAAATTGTACAAAAGAAGATTCACTTCTGAATATCAATCTCTAATAAAAATCCAGTGAATTATCTTGAAATTACAAAAAACTTTAATTCTGTTTTAAGGTGATTACATATTATAAGAAAATTCTGTCAAAAATTGATTTCAAAAATTTACCTTTGGGAAAAATTTTTGACAAAAAAGTAAATTTTTGAAGAAAATATCAAAATATATATATTTTGAAGAAAATCATATTAAAATTAATCTATTTTTCTTCAAAAATTATACTTAAAAAATTATTTGCTACACATAAAAATAATTAAAAATTAAGAGAATCCACACGATTTGAGATTTTTTGTCATGAAAATTTGTTGTTTGACTGCTGGAAAAGTGAGAGAAGTGCTAATGGAAGTTCCTTGATTTGGTGAACACAGTGTTTGGTGAATTTTTGTGGAAAGTTTTACAATAATACAAAGAAAGAGTATTTTTTGGGAGACGTTATTTCTGGTGGAATCCAATGCAGCGTTGAAGGAACAATTATTTTGATTTTTATCTATGTATTCTTGAGGATTTCTTCAATAGAGTCCTCGTATTCATAGATTACATTTACAACATGGAAGGAAAAGAGGAAGTTGACAGACTCTTCGGCATCTTTGTTGATTCGATTATCAATCAAGACAATATATCTAACCTGAGCCACTGAGGAGCATAATCTGCAATTCTAGAATATTCTTATTCGACTCTTATTCGTTTATACATCAGCTGCCGCCTTAGCATTGGTAGCCACCCTACTCCGGAGGCATACGGTGGAAATGCTCTTTGTGAGGCTGTATAATCCAAGGAGAAGACAATATAATATAATTAAAGAACAAAAGAAAAATAATACGGACGGGACTGCCGTCCACGAACATCGTTTTTTAGCACATATGATATTATCGTGATCTGAGATTTCACCCGTAACCACAAAAGATGAAATTGTAAAGAATCTCAGCTAACTAGAGACAACAGAAGAAAGACACTCAAAGCATTAAAAAGGCTTGGATCAATTGCTGTTTTCTCTAAGTAGCGCATTCTAGATAACGGCTCGGTGAATCAGGGGAGACCTCGTGGAAAAGTCAGGCACGTGAAACTCGGCCAAATATTTGCATTGTTTAATTCTTAAAATGCGACAAACGAATTTAATGGCACGTAATTCTATAAAGTGTGGTAAGGATTGTCCTAAATAAAGTTAGTGAAAGAAGAAAATGTGGTCATAAGACCGACGATTACATACAATGAAAGTTGCTAAAAGTTACTTCAAAGCGTCACAATTAACCTTCAAGCACGAACAAGCAGTTCTCGCACTAAAAGATACTAGTCACTCTGATGAAGTGTTGGAACGCTGTCTTCAAAAAGTAAAATGTGAGAAGTTCTTTCTTGCAGATGTAAAATTAAGATTTGTCTATGGGTCGGCTTAACTCTTTCCGGACCACAACATATCCAGCGAACGAATTTCAGTAAAACTCACTTTATTGTAAGTCTTAGTGGTCAAATATGATACTTTTGTAGAGAAAGAATTTTCTCCGCCTCTGGGAAATTGGAAAACTCATGGGTACTCTCGTCCCCAAAAGAACGAAAAGGAGACAAACTTGAATTTTCCAAAAGCCAATAATATCCATTTGTGAATTATTTTTGGGTGTCAAATGACTCTTTCACAATGTTGATCACTAAAACAAGAAGAATAATTGACAAGTATCTTCTGAGATGTCCAGGAAGTGGTCAAGAAGACGCCAAATTCCTGCTTGCCAACAGATTCCTCAAAATATTTCACACAAAAACACTTTAAAACACATTTCTTTCAACACGATGTTATTGTAGACACATTAAGCTTTCTCAAAAACATAAAAGACACTTCCTGGACAATCAGAATTTACCAAAATTAGGAAGAATAGGAAAAACTTCCTTCAAAGCAATCTCCCTCGCTGCCAAATGTCAAAATTATCGGCCATATTAGCAAAAATGTCGCTCCCGCTTGGAATTTTCTTACAAGGTTGGTGTCAAAAAGCAAATGGCGTGCATTGGCGGGATAACCTTACATTTGACCTCTATATTTTTGCGGATGAGAGTTCCCATAAAGTTTGAACAAGTTTTTTGAAAATTTAAGAAAGAATTGTTTTTCGAATTTATGTAATCTGTAATTGTTAGTTATCATACTTATTGACCCCGAGAGGTTTTTCCTTATTCTGGTCTAGAAATATCAAAAAAGTCACAATATCTGCAAGGAAGCAGAAAATCGTAAATTCACGATTTTTGACCAAGAATATCTTAGCTCAGGAGTTAATTGGGATCTTGCAAAAAATATCCTATATTTGAACATCCTTATAGTTTGTACTTATCCAGAAGAATCGGATTTTTATCAATTATAGATAGTCTAAAAAAAAATTGCTGTTTCCATGGGTACCCAGAGTTCCAAAGGAGACGAAAGAGTTAGTAGAGACACCATACATCTTGTGATTTAGAATACAAGGTCACTTCAATAAAGAACTTACGAATACACAGATGGAATAACTTCCATTTGTTTCTGTATTTGAATTCTACAAGGACACATTTCCAGAAAATACTCTGGATTTTTGGAAAATTTCTCACAACAATCCCTAAACAAAAACTACCACAAACGTTGAGGCATTTTTCTATTTTTTTTTCTTCAAAAACCTTTTGACATAATTTTTGATGAAAACATGCTTTTATTCTGTAGAAGCCTTTAAGTTTCAGGCCTTAAATTTAAAAATTGTTCTAGCTTTGAATTTAAATTTGAAATATTTTAATTTTGATTTTTAATATTTATTTCTCCTAATTTATATAAAATTTAGGAAAAAATATTCAATTTTGTGGGATTTTGTCCTTCATTCGTACTGCTTCCTGTCTAACGTATCTAGATTTAAATTTAAATTTCGGACTCCGGAACTCATTTCGCCGCCAAATTTCACGCGCGCTAAAATCTTCCAAAAAACTTTTACTATATTCTTTCGTTCTCTCAAATTGATTTATATAAAATTTGTAATATATTTGGAATATTTTTCATTGAGAAATCATATTCTTTTCGCATTTTTTGCCACAAAAAGTGCAAAAAAAAACAATAAAAAACTCCCAAGTATGCGCTTGACCCGCCACCTAGCAGAAAACTCGTGTAAACTGCCAATGGCGTCGCCTTTTTGACATTTCCTGCCTGAGGTTTTTGCGGTTGAGTAACATTTTTTTGCATTTTGAGTGGATTTGTGTGCAAGTGAGTGACCTGGGTGTGTTGGCAAAATGTCGGCAATATACACACAGCAGCAGCAGCAACCGCCACCGCCCCAGAGAGGCCCTCCAGGCGCCCCAAATCGCGTTGTTCAGCCCCAGCCACCGAGCACGGCGACCATTCAGAAGATTCTCGATGAAAATTGCAGCCTCATCCAGAGCATTCAAGCCTACCAGAATGAGGGGAAGCATCAGGAATGCATGTCCTACCAGCAGGCACTCCACCGGAATCTCGTGTACCTCGCCAACTTGGCTGATTCCACGCAGAACATCCCGCAAATTCTTCCGGTACGTTTCCATTGTCTCGATGAACGGAGCAAAAAAAATAACGGAGGATTTTTTTTTCTCAGCCACCGCATATTCTGCAATCCCTTCCTCCTGGTCCGGGAATGCATCCGGTGCCGCCTGCAAATGCTCCACCGTCAATTGGCGGTCCGATTCCTGCTCCTGGACATGCTGTGGAAGCCAATCAGCCGGTAAGTCAGCCAGGTCCTAATTACAATGCTCCTCCAGGTGGGCAAATTCCACCACCTGGACCGCAGCCTCAGGCCCAACAGGGCCAACCACAGCAGCCACATCATGCTCCGGCTCCGCCGACTGGTGCTCAGCAGCCTCCGCAGCAGAATCAACCGCCGCAGCAGAATCAGCCGCCGCCTCAGCAGCCACCGCATCAACCTCCCACGACACAGCAATCTGCCACGCCTGGAGGACGTCCTGGGGCTCCTCCACAGCCTCAGGGGCAAGGACAGCAGCCTCAGCAGGGTCCTCAGCAGCCCCAGCAACAGCCTCCGCCGCCGCAGGCTTATCCTCGGGCCGGGGCGTATCAGCAGCATGCTCATTACCCTGGATATCCGCCTCAGGGGCAGCCCTATCCGGCTCAGGGGTATCCAGGACCCATGTCATACGGGCCTCCTGGCCAGAACTATCCTCCCAATAGCGGAGCTCCTGGAGGGTACCATCATGGGGCTCTGCCGCCGACTGTCACGTCTGCAGGGGCTCCGCCGCCGGTCAGTGCTTATCACAGCTCATCGCAGCATCAGGCAGGACCAGGAGGGTATCCGCCGCCGCCCAATAGCCAACCATCGGGGCAGCAGCAACCTCTGTATGGGCCGCCGGTGTCTCAAGCTCCTCCTGGACAGTATCCTCCGCCGGCTTCCAGTGGACCGCCGCCCCCGATGGGCGCCTACTCCTACGGCGGCCAAAGCCCGAGCGCCACGTCCTACGGACAGCCCGGGGCCCAGGGACAAATGCCACCGGCTCAAGGAGCCTATCCTCCAGCTCCTGGTCAACAATCCTATCCTCCGCAGCAGCAGTATCAACCCCCGGCTGGATATCCGGCTCCACAGCCCCCAATGGGGCACCCTCAGGCGTCGGCTGGGAATCAAGGGCCTCCGCCGCCACAATCAGCAGCTCCGCCCTCAGGAGCCCCTCCAGCGCCACCTGGCGGCAGCTACTCCAACCAGCCGAGTCCTGGCCAGACCCCTTCGCCCAATTCCAACGGAGCAGCCCCGCCAACAACTCATCCCGGCCCCATTGCAGCCCCAGCTCCGCAGCAGAACTACCCTCCGCCCCCAGTGTCCGGGACTCCTCCCAATCAGCCCTACTCCTCCCCTCCGTCTTCCGTGACGCAAACCACGTACTCCCAGGCCCCGCCCAGCACTTCCTCATCTCCAGCTCCCACGGGCGCCTACCAGCCTCCCGTGTCCCAGCCCTATGCCCCACCGCCCGGGGCTCAGCCCTATTCGGGTCCAGCCGGGGCTCCGGGTCAGTATCCGCCTCATGGGTACCATCAGCAAGCGTATCCGCCCACTCCGATGCCCCAGGGTCAATACCCAGGGCCTCAGGGGTATCAGTATCAGAGGCCCGCCGGACAGATGCCGCCCCCGGGGCCGCAAGGGGCCTACGGGTATGGCTATCAGCCGCCGCAGTAGATGCCGAGGCATGAGGAGTTGCCAGCGGAACGTTGCATCACATTTCTCTGGCTGCAAGATGATTTTGATGAATGACTGTCCTCTCTAAGGGGGGAGGGGACTAGAAATGATGCCCCGCCTATAATACTTATAAACTTTTTTATTTGTGCAGAAGTGTTTGAAGCCTGGACATGAGTCTCTGTCTATCTCAATTTTACAACTATCGCTGTAGTATCTCAATGTGTCAATAGAAAGGCATGTGTCTCAATGAAAATGTCTTTTACTGGGCGTGGCTTGAATTTGAACAAATTTGAAAAAATGACAGGTTGTCCCATTCATCTCTTTTTTTTTCAGATAAAAACTGCGAGAAATCTTTTGGTCAATGGTATTTTAATAGGTTAGGATAATCTTAACCTTAAAAAGTTTACCGTTTGACGCTTTTGGAGGTTATAACCTCAAAATCATTTTTTAGAAAAGGTTTTGCTAATGTCAAATCTAAGGTTGTTTTAATCAGTGAACAGTTCTATTTGCAAATGAAAATGGTTCGTGACTAGAAACAGTTGAGAAAATTCCCTAAATCCCTTCAAAATGGCTTAATTTTTAGGTTATGCTAAGACTAACTAAGCTAAGAAAAATTAGTGCAAAAATTAAAGCGTAAAAAACACACAAATTTGCAATAAAAGTCAATATTTTCATATTTAACACAAGGAGTTTCTTTGCAATGTGAGGTTATGACAGACATAACCTCGAAAAGACTAGGACTTCGAATAAAATAAATATCTTATTTTAAGAATTAACAGCATTAATATTTCTCATTAATTTGTCAATTTTTGAGACAAATAAATCAATAAATCCTACTTCAAAAACTTTTTTGTTAGGTTATTTAAGAAAAAATCGTTTCAGATTCTAATTTTCCATTTTTTGTAAAATTAATGCTAAAGAAAAAATTAAAGGAAATTTTAATTTATTAAATTAACTCATTCGCGTTTTGAGCTTAAAATCTCCAATTTCGAGGATTGATGTTTTAAAACAGAGGTGTGCAAGAACCGTTGGAAACCGAATAAACGTCAAAATAAGTTTGTTCTGGTAGCGTTTTGACCATTGACATGCATGTTTTATTTGACGTTTATTCGGTTTTAACGGTTCTTGCACGCCTCTGTTTTAAAACAAATCATGATAAAATTCTCAACTCAATTGTCAAAATTCGCTTTAAAATTTTAATTTAGGACCTTTCATTTACCAGAATATCGCCTAAAATTTTGAGGTTATATACAACAACCTCCAATCTTCTGGAATAGAAAGAAAACGAGGTCCAATTAACGCTAGAAAAATATCCATACATTACCTTTAAACATTTGATTAAGATGAGATTTATAATATAACCTAAAAAAAATATTTTGTAGGCTAATAATAATAATCTTTTTTTAGAGCAAAATTACCTGGTGAGTTTAACCCTTTAAGGATGAGAAGGTCAAAAAATAAGGGTCAGAAAAAATCCTTTTTCTAACCTTTTGAAGCAAGACAGCAATCGTCCTTAAAGAATAACCTTAAATGTTTCTCATGTATGATGTATAAATTAAATACCTAAAACACGTAAGTATTTTGTTTTTTCTAATTTAATCTTTCCAAAGTCAAATAAAAATGTTTTGATCTACTTTTGTAACAAACGTAAAATGAATTAAAATCTAAATTCGGTCGTCAAATCGGAAAGTGCCGTGAGGTTGGAATCTTTCAAATTTCTGAGATTTAAGTTTTCAACCAAAAATCATGACCAGGCAGTCAATTTATCTTTTGGATTTTCAAAATTCACTTTAAAAGTTTACATTTACAGAGCCTGTATTTTGAGGTTATATACAACATAACCTCTAAACTTAATCTTTTAGCAAAAGAATTAGATCCAATAAACACTAGAAAAATATCCAATATCTCTTGCGTTAGGCTATATTTCCCTTATATAAATTTAAACTTAAAATACAAAGAATCTACAGATCAGTTTTTTGTAGCTAAATTCTAGATTAAAACCTTCTCTCAAAGGAAAATTAGAAAATTCTACCACTTTAACTAATTCTTGAATTTTTAAAAATGGCCCTTAGATAACCTAAAAAATAAATAAATAATTTTATTGGTTGAATAAATAAGAGAATGAAACTCAATAAATAAAAAAAACTGCAATTTTTTATAGAAGAAAATAGCTAACACTAAACTAAATTGTATTTGGAGTATTTTTTCTTTTATTCGAGTAAAATATTCGAAAAACTTCTTTCTAAATTCCGCTTAAAAATTTCCTTCCATACAAAATATTTTTAAATTTTTAGGTTAGGCCCAACATAACCTAAAACTTAATTTCAAAATTATTTCCTGTTTTTTAAAATGAAATTACCTAATCAAAACTTAACCTTAAAAACAGATTAGGAAATTCCATAACCAATTTTTTGAATTTTTCAGGTTAGGCCTAACGTAACCTAACATTTTTTGGATTTGTTTTATTCGAAGAAAATGAGGATTAGTATCAAAAATTGTAAGAATATCTCACAAAGAAGCTGTCTTAGAATCTCCTTTGCAGAAAATGGAGTGGACAGTCTGGAAAACTTTCTCCGAATTGTTTCCAAAATGAATTTATTTTATAAATTTGCAAAGAAATTCATAGGGAATAGTAAAAAAAATATTTATTAACCACTGTAATTCTTACAACCCAATGCGTTCGTGAATTTCTTGTATTTTGGACTTTGCTGGTGGCTTCATTGGGGCTCCTGTGGATGTCGATGGTTGTCCGGAAGAAGTTGCTGAACCCGAAGATGCCTGGAATAAAATTGGAATTGGAGTTTTTTGCGGGAAATTGGAGAAAATTTCATTTATTAACATTTTGAGCTTGTCGAGTGGCTGCTCTCTCCTGCCTTGCCACCTCATACTCCTTGAGATCATTGAGATTCAGCGTGATTTCCTGGATTTTCCTCCTCCTCATCCTGACCGTTAGATATTTGAATGTGTGAAAAAATAGGCGGGAAGTTGCTCAATTTTTCGTTGAGTTGCGTTAGTTGCTCAGTCGGCGAATGTTTGACAATCGCACATTCCGAACTGTCAAACACCCAGACAATTGATTTGTGGCTTTATCGTGAAAAAAAGGTATTTTTGTGACATTAGTGATACAGAATCCGTGCTGAATAGTGAATTTAGGTATTAACAAACATGCTGTACTTAGAGGATTACCTGGAAAGTGAGTATTATCCTGGAGAAATGGGATTTTTCTGTGGTGAAAAATTTACTGAAAGGCTTGGTTGGCTTGTCAAACTGATGGCCGAACTGAAAACATTTGACAGTTTGTTTTGCAATAGAAATGCGCGGGAAAATTAAAAATGTTTTTGGGAGGATATTCTTGAAGATGTTTTTTGCAATTTTCCAATTGCAGTGATTGAACATTTGCCACAGGAGTTGAGGGATAGGTTTACTGAGATGAGAGAAATGGACTTATCTGTACAGAGTGAGTTGACATTGTCCTCAGGTCAGAGAAAAGTCCCGTGAAATGGTTTGTTTTGGGTTTTCTTTTGAAGATAACATGGATTCACTGGAGAAGAGAGTGCGCCTGTTCTTCTCCCAGTGTCGCCGGAATGAACTGCAATCGAGTCAGGCTGAGGCGGAATTTCAGTCTCTGCGAAAGGACTATTACAAAGTCCTGGAGGATGCGGATGAGAAGGTGCAACTTGCTAGTCAAATGTATGATTTAGTTGATCGGTATTTGCGTCGCCTGGACAGTGAATTGTACAAATTCAAGTGTGAACTCGAGGCGGATCACAATGGGATCACGGAGATCCTCGAGAAGAGATCCCTCGAGCTGGATGGAACAAGTAACAGTATTGGAAGCGCAGGGAGCAATCATCAGAAGGAAAACCGATACTTTGGCCTTTTGGCCAGTGGGAGCGTTCCAGCTGGGCAGAATCAGAGGGCAGAGACTCGCTATCGGCACAAGACAGAGAAGAGGCGAGATAGTGGAAGTGGAGCAAGTTTGGGCGTTGAAAAGCGTCAGGCACTGAGCATAACGAATTCCCAGACTGCAGTGCGACCCGTTACACCGAATATGGCCACTAGCAGTGTCCATCAGCCCCTGACGAGCACGCCCAATTCCTCCGTGGCCTACACTCTGCACAGCATTGGAGCCGGGAATGCCATTGCAGCAGCCGCGAGTCAAGCCATCGCAGCCACGCAACAGATGCAGCAGGGAAGGAGAACGGCCAGCCTGAAAGCCTCCTACGAAGCCATCCACAGTTCATCGGGCAGCGGAGCTCATGAACTGCTCCTTGGGACGGATCTGACAGGTGTCACGCATTCAGCTCTCAGGGCAGTTGAACGCGAAGGCAGCTCGTACAATTCCAGCCAGAGGAGGCACAAGAAGTAAGTTAGAAACGATTTTGATGCCTTCTCTTTCCAGTACCAAAAATTTTTCAGCTAAAGTGCAAAATGAAATAAACGATGAACTACTGAAAAAAAATCGGTCAATTCGTTTAGGCTTGTCCGGAATTCGAAGACCTTTCAAACGAACCCATATTGGCTCCAATCGGTTGGAAAATGCGCTTTAAAAAGCTTTTATAATTCTCTGACCTTGAAAAATTGTAAAGGTTGCAAGGCATACCGCAGGTGACCCTATAAAAAAGTTCTGCAGAGTTTCCTGATAAAATTCCGGGTAAGCCGTGGAACGTGCGGAAAATTCCATGGAATGTCGCGGAGATTGTCTACGCGATGGTCGTTTTCAGAGTTCCACAGAATCGGAAACTCACGATAACTAAGCGATCAAATTCGCGAATTTTGTGGATCACTTTGATGGAAATCAAAGCCAATATAGGATAAAAATGGGTCAATTTGGAACCATTTCCATTTTGAAGCATCAGAGATTTTCTCAGTGTTTCAGATGGACAAAGAGAAAATAGAACTGTCCGATATTCTTCTTCTTCTATTTTATATTCCGCGGAATTCAACGCTGGAATTCTAGTCGTTCGTACTTGAAATTCAATGGAGAGCTATGATTCCAAGGGAATTTCCGGATCCAAATTCCATGGAAAACTTAGTGGAATTTTTGCGTCAAATTCCGCGAATTTTTGCAATTTGGACGCTATTTTTCCACTGGAATTTCCGCGGAATTTTGCTATGGGGTACCAAAAGAAATTTCCAAGATTACCCATCATGGGACTCCGAGTGGAATTGCTCGAGAAATTACCCACTAAAAAGAGTGGAAATTTCCCAAGTAGATCATCGGAAATTTCTTCTTTCGGAAAACATGGTAACTTCCTAGGGAATTCCAATGGACTTCCTAGAGAAATTTCTATGTGCAATTTCCATTATCCTTCTCTGGGATTTCCCACCGAAATTTCGATATTTACGTCAGGGTTTTTCTCCTTAAAATCTCAGCATTAACTCTAATTTCAGAAACGAGAATTAGAGTGGAATCTTTGGAAAAATTACCCCGATGAAGTGTCGACATTTTCCAAAGAGATCCCTTCACTGAGAAAAAAGAGGATGCGATTAACATTTTTTCTTCCGAAATTTAACACTTTAAGTGTAAAAATATATCAACATTTTTTAATGTTAATTTTACACCTTATTAAGGGTAAAATTAACATGAAAAAGGGTTAATTTAACCCCTAATACACCTAAAAAGGGTAATATTTACACCGATTTTGGATCAATACTGCAGGGTAAAATTAACATTTCCGGAATGTTATTTTAACTTTTTCGGATTTCGGTTTAAATTGCTTTGGAAAATTTTTCCTCAAAATTTCCCTCGGAAAACCAGTGAATTCTCGATGAATTCAAAGAGAAATTTTTTGAGGAAGCTTCTATTGGCATTCTTGAGGATTTAAAGGGAAAATTTCCTCCTAGTCAATTGGAAAAATTCCCTGGCCATTTCTAGAGGATTCCTCCAAATTTTCCGAGGTAATCTTCGAATTCTCCAGACCATTCTCAAAGATATCCCAGTGAAATCGAGGGGAAAATTCTTCTGGGAAGGGGAAAATTCAGGGAGTTCAGGGGAAATCCTGGGGGAAATTCTTTAAATGTTAAGCTTATACTTCGGGCGAGATGGTTTTGTGGTTGCAAAGTTCATATTACTGATTCTGTTTGTATTATTGCACTATAGTGTGTATGCTCGGGTGGGTTTTATCTTATTTTCTGCGGGTCGGGCGGGTCACGGATATAACCCTTCAAATTGTCGGGTATTACTCAAATATTTATCCAACCCGATTTCAAGGATTTTTTAAAAAAACATATTTTTTTTTTAATTTATTAAACTGTGGCGAACTATACATAAACATAGAAAAAGATATGATAATGAGAAAACAATTTATGTGATCGGAAGAGGATATGAACTTAAAACAGTAATAAAGTGGTCTGACGAAAACAAATAATAATTTCATTAGATCCAATAATTACGGAACTCACGGGATTATGCTATTATGCTCATTAAAAACATGCTCATACAATTATGCATGTTTCTCAACCATTGGAAATCAATTTGTGATACTATTTTTGAATTACACCTTAATATGAGACGTTCAGAGCAAGAGTGGTCTCCTTTGTATGCATTTCCCTATTAAAACGGTGTACTTTTGCCCTGAGCGTCTCATATATAGATACTATTTTGTGAAGCGCGAAATTTAAAAACACTTCATGGTTATTTTTTAAAAAAAATTTAAATTTCTTTTATTAAGGTAAAATTTTTGAATATTCTTACAATTTTTCGAAGAACTCCGAGTAAAAACCAAAAAGTCCTTTTTTTAAATACAGCTCTTCTAGACTTAATCAAACGCAATCACCTCTATGTGCATAATACCATTTCCCTCTATTTTTCGGGCTCGAAAATGTGCATATTCCTGAGATAAAGATAGCAAGATAATTTTTCGAATTTCTTTTTAAGTCTACCACGATCGGACTTCTACCCCAAAACTATATTTTCTGATATTTAATAAAGCGACAATATTATTTTTTATTATGAATTCTTAGACTTGTTCATGAGTATAATTTGTTAAATTATATCCTTGAAACATTTTCTCATAAAAATAAGCTCAAATTTACTCTTGCCATAAAAGATCTTCTGAATTATTAGAAAACTGACTTTTATTGAATTAAAAATGTAATTCACTGATAAATATATGAAAGTAGACCAGCTGTTGTATAGTCCATTAATATCTGACTATTCAAATTGACCAATACTCATATTTTTGATCAAATTCAGCATGTTATGTCATTAAAATTAAATTAATTTCGTTAAAATTGTGATAAAAATACGCATAGATGAAGTATAAAAGGGTTAAGATTGCGCTGAAAACACGCACAGTTCAATCATAAAAGCGGTTAACTCTTTCCCGACCACAACATATCCAGCGAACGAATTTCAGTAAAACTCACTTTATTGTAACTCTTAGTGGTCAAATATGATACTTTTACAGAGAAAGAATTTTTTCCTCCTCTGGGAAATTGGAAAACTCATGGGAACTCTCGTCCCCAAAAGAACGAAATGGAGACAAACTTCAATTTTCCCAAAGCCAATATTATCGATTTTGTAAACTATTTGTGCGTGTCAAAGGACTCCTGTACGATGTTGATAACTAAAACAAGGTGAATTATTGACCAGTATCTTGTGGGATGTTCAGGAAGTGCTAAAAAAGACACCTAGCTCCTTCTTGTAAACAGATTCCTCATAATATTTTGCACGTAACACTTTAAAACACATTTCTTTCAACACGATGTTATTGTAGACACATTAAGCTTTCTCAAAAGCATAAAAGACAGTTCCTGGACAATCAGAATTCACCAAAATCAGGAAGAATAGGAAAAACTTCACTGAAACCAATCTCCCTTGCTGCCAAATGTCAAAATTATCGGCCATATTGGCAAAAATGTCGCTCCCGCTTGGAATTTTCTTACAAGGTTGGTGTCAAAAAGCAAATGGCGGGCATTGGCGGGATAACCTTACATTTGACCTCTATATTTTTGCGGATGAGAGTTCCCATAAAGTTTGAACAAGTTTTTTGAAAATTTAAGAATGAATTGTTTTTCGAATTTATGTAATCTGTAATTGTTAGTTATCATACTTATTGACCCTGAGACGTTTTTCCTTATTCTGGTATAGAAATATCTAAAAAGTCACAATATCTGCAAGGAAGCAGAAAATCGAAAATTCACGATTTTTGACCAAAAATATCTTAGCTCAGGAGTTAATTGGGATCCTGCAAAAAATATCCTAGATTTGGACATCCTTATAGTTTGTAATCATCCAGAAGAATCGGATTTTTATCGATTCTAGATAGTCTAAAAAAAAATTTTGTTTCCATGGGTACCCAGTGTCCCAAAGGAGACGAAAGAGTTAAAAGAAATTCATCCATAAACCAGAACTCTTTGACCAGATTTCTTTAATAAATTGTCAGAATACTTAAAAATTTTACCTTAATTAAAGAAATTAAAATTTTAATTTGAAAAATAAGCATAATGTCTTCAAATTTCCCGCGTCACAGAATAGTATATATTCAGGCGTATTACAAAATTGATTTCATAAATTGACTCCCAAAAGTAGGCAAAGTTGCATAATTGTATGTGCATAATCCCGAAGTGCATAATGCCGGGACTGAGTGTACTACAATTATACCGAAGTAATCCTCAAAATCGATTAAGCGGGTTTTGAGATAAATGAGGTTATGTGTTATGGAAATTGGTTTTCCGGTTGTGGTGGCCATAGCGATGATCCCATGAAGTTTCAATGTTCCAGAAAGTGTGTTTGAGACCTTTCATTTGCGCTCTCATTCATTAAATTCGGTCAAATAGAACTGGAAATTTGGCTTTTTGAATTTTGTGAAATTTGATCAAAAAGGGACAGATAATCCTAACCGGCTTATGTAGGTGAGATTCTTAACGTGAGCTAACTCGGAGTGCATGCAAATTCGATTTAGAGCTGAAATTGTGAGTCGCCATTCAGTTATCTTGAATCAAATTCGTGAAATTATACAAATTTTGTATTTAAACCAAAATATCAAGGATTTGGATGAACTGGCACAAAAGTGATATATGGGTGAAATGTAGACCAGAATGTTCTCTATAATTTTCTTATAGAACATGATCTCATCGATTACTCAGAAGCCAAGATAAGCGAGGTTTTTTGTTTCTTAACTTGTTTTTTCATCCAGAGTGCCCCAAGTAGTCATTTGTTGAACTTCAATTATATCAAAGAATTGTTGTATTTTGTGGGACTTTCCATTTAAAACCATATTTTAAGTGTCTTTGTGAAGTAGAGGCAGTCAAATTGGCATCTGAGTGATTTCAAAGCGTTATTATGGGAAAAATCAATTTTTTCACACTTAAACGGCAAAATCGGAGTGATAACGTAGTCTGAGCGGAAAATGATGTATGAACGAAATGTAGAGACAAATGTCCTCTACGATTATGTCGAAGTAATCATTAAAATCTGTTCAGCGACAGTCGAGATAATTGAGGTTATGTGATATTGAAAATGGTTTTTCGACTGTGGCGCCCCTGGTGTTGGTCCCACGAAGTTCAAATATTCTAGAAAGTTGTAGCATTTGGTGAGATCTTTCGTTTAAGCCCTCATTCATCAAAATCGGTCACATAGAACCGGAGATATGATTTTTTGAATTTCGTGAACTTTGACCCCTCATATCTCCGGTTCTGTTTTAACCACAGCGCACATACGCACCATTTTGGAAACGTCCTAGACTGGACTATAACATACTAAAATTTCATTAACTTGCACAATGCCGTTTTTGAGAACAGTGACTTTGAATTTCGATGAATTTTGACGCTATCACAGCGCCACCTGTGGTGACTTTTTGAACTTCCATCTGAAAGTGCTCATCGAGACGAAACCAAAAAGGTAAAATTTAGGTCGCTATGTTAATTAGAACCGGAGATAGAGGCCGGTCAATGTTCGAACTTTGACCCCTTATAGCTCGGGTCAGGGGTTTTAGATCGACTTAAGGTTTTTTTTGTTTGATAGGTATAATCAACGGCTACAACATACTAAAATTTCAGCCCGATGCACAATGGAATTTTTGAGTTATTTAACTTTTAAGATTTAAAAATTTTCTTTTTAATAATAGCGCCCCTAGCGGTGGTTTTATGAACTTGTGATGTTAGAAGGGGAAATGGCATTTCACGAGAGCTTTCCAAAAAGCCCTCACTTTTTAAATTCTGACAATTAGAACCGGAGTTATGGCCATTTTAAGAAATTTTTTTTGGACCCTTATAGCTCGGGTCAGGGGGGTCGAGGGACCTTAAGTTTGGCATTGATGGAAAGCTCTAAGGCCCAGCTATAACATACTAAAATTTGAGCCCGCTCGATGCCACAGGGGCAGAGCTATTGAGAAAACAAAAAAAGGGGGGTCTTCAAAATGGCGGAAGGAGGGGTGGGGGGTGGGGGGTCAATGCACCAAGTTGCAATTTTCACCCGATATATAACCTTTGCCGAAAACCGCAAGTCGATATCTTTTTTAGTTTAGGAGCTATTAAGCTCCAAAGAGCGGCCGGCCGGCCGGCCGGGAACGTAAAATAGCCACATATATATTCGTGATCAGGAAGTGGCGAAACACATTTTGGCCAAGTTTGAGGTCGATCGGACGACATGAAATTTTGTTAGGATTATAGTAGGTGAGATTGTTAAGAATCTCACCTAATAGCGAACACACGCCAGTTTTTGGAGACTTCGTAGCCTACACTGAGAAAAAAAGAGGGTGCGATTAACTTTTTTTCTTGTAAATTTAACACTTTTTAGGTGTAAAAATATATCAACATTTTTTAATGTTAATTTTACACCTTTTTAAGGGTAAAATTAATATGAAAAAGGGTTAATTTAACCCCTAATACACCTTAAAAGGGTAATATTTACACCGATTTCGGATTAACAATTCAGGGTAAAATTAACATTTCCGGAATGTTATTTTAACTTTTTCGGGTTTCTCTCAGTGTATCTAAAATTTGATCAAAAAGCGCAATGGCATTTTTGAGAATAATGAGTTTGAATTTTGACGCTATCGCAGCGCCATCTGTGGTGACTTTTTGAACTTCTATCTGAAAGTGCTCACCGAGACGAATCCACAAACCAAAATTTAGGTCAGTATGTTAATTAGAACCGGAGATATAGGCCGGTCAATTTTCCAACTTTGACCCCTTATAGCTCGGGTCAGGGGTGTCTGACCCACTTAAGTTTTTGTTATTGTTTGATAGATATAAAATGCAGCTACAACATACTAAAATTTCAGCCCGATTGATGCCATAGGGCCGCTGCTAATTGATTCAAAAAATGAGAAAATTTTCATTTTAATAGTGGCGCCACTAGTAGCGGTGCCTTCAAAATGGGCCCCTTCTAGCTCGGGTCAGGGGACGGGGCCCTAATTTTTTGTAATCGAAAGGTCTTAAGACAAATTGTATCATCCTAAAATTTTAGCCCGATTGATGCCATAGGGGCCGAACTATTGAGGAAACAAAAAAGGTGGGTATCCTAAATGTCGGGAGGAAGGGTTGAGATGTGGGAAGTTACTAAATCAAGTTGCGATTTTTACCGGAAATATAACCTTTGCCGAAAACCGTATGTCGATATCTCTGTTAGTTTGGGAGTTATCAAGGTCGAAGGAACAGACGAATGGACGGCCGCGAAAGCTTTTATACGTATTCGTGGTCAGGGAGTTACGAGAAACACTTTGGCAAAGTTCGAACGCGATCGGAGGACATGAAACGTTGTGAGCATTATAGTAGGTGAGATTATTAAGAGTCTCACCTAATATCGTGTTGAAAATTGCAGGAAGCTGACATCTAGCTTATCGCAAAACAGCCAATCGTCACTTCCGGCAACACCGACGACGGTGCAGGTTCCCCTTGTAGAACCTACAACGCCTACGGTGATGATCAATGAGAATGGGATGGTAGTGGAGCAGACTCCGGAAGGGGAATGGACCTATGACCCCAACGAGCCTCGCTACTGCATCTGCAACCAAGTTTCCTACGGAGACATGGTTGCTTGCGACAATGAAGACGTAAGTCCGTTTTTAGAAGGTTTCTCCGGGAGTAGGTTCCTAACTAGGTTTTTCTTGCAGTGTCCCTTTGAATGGTTCCACTATCCTTGCGTAGGGATCACGCAATCGCCCAAGGGAAAGTGGTACTGCCCTCAGTGCACATCATCGATGCGTCGGAGAGGTTCACGGAAGACGTAGGTGAGTTTGATTTTTCTTCAATCGCATCCCAACTCTTTGAGATTACTTCCCAACCCAGAGGATTCTTTTTATAAATTCTTCCAAACTCATAATTCGATCATAAGCTAATTACTGTAAAATAAATTATTGTGAATGAAAAAAAAAGAAATGATTGAAGTGAAGGAATAACTTTTTATTGTCCAACTGAGCTTTCAAGAGGAAAATTTTCTAGTTAATGAATGGTTGCTCCATGACAGGAAATTTCTGGTAAATTAAAGCCTATTGCAATGTAAAAAAAAACCTATAAAATTTTAGTATTCGATCTCTTTTGGTTTCTGAGATAATCGACTTTGAAGTTTTCTATAAAGCTGACGTAATCCTAAATGTCCCAAATATCCAAAATATTGTAAGTGTCCCACAATTAAAGCCTATAGGAAGCCTAAGTACACCTGCAGAGTTTTAGGCCTCTATCTCACTTATTTTGTGAGATAATCGAATTTTCATTTCTCAACTTTGAAATTAACACTGTCCCAAGTGCTCTATGTCCCAAATATTTGGAATGTGCTAAGTGTCCCACTCAAAGCCTGTAACAAACTTTTAAAGGCTGAAGTTTTAGACTTCTATATCCAGTTTAACAGATAAACGAATTTAAAATTCTTAATTTTAAAGCTGACACTGAAAGTCCCAAGTGTCCCAAATAACCTGATTTGTAAAGTTTTAAGTTGGTTAAAAGTTCTACAGAGTTTTAAGCCTCTATCTTACTTAATTTGTTAGATATTGGATTACTATTTCTCAACTTCAAAACAGACCGTGTCTCCAGTGTTCTATGTCCCAAATTTCAGTAATGTTCTAAGTGTCCCACGCAAAGCTTATAGCCAGCTTGAAAAGGCTGAAAAGATTAAGCGTTTTTAATAATTTTAGCAGATAAGCGAATTGTTTAAAATTTTAAGCTTTAAAGTTGACACTGTCCCAAGCGTCCTAAATGCTTTACTTCGCAAAGTTTAACAATATTTTAAGTGTCCCACAATCGTTGTCAATAGCAAGCTTGAAAAGGCTGTAGTAGAGTCTATATCTTTTCATTTATGAGATAACTGAACTTATAGTATTTAACTTTAAAGTTTGATACAATTCCAAGTGTCCCAAGAGTCCCATGTCCCAAATGTACCATAATCAAAGTCTATAGTCTATAGAAAGGTTACAAAGACTTAAAATTTTAGGTCTGTATCTCTTTTAGCTTCTAAGAGAATCGACTGTGAAAAGTCTTCAACTTTTTCTTAAGCTGAATTCCTTCTTACCTAAATTTTGGTTAGTATCAAAAAAGCTGCTTTTACAATGTTGGAAGTTAAGGTCAAAATTAAAAGATTTCGCATTGATATCTTATTACAAAAGAGTTCTTTGAAATCGGTTAATTTGGACATATACACTAACGGCCAAAACATTAAATACACCCTTCGTAAGCTTAAATACACATGATTTGAACCGGGAAAACGCTGTAATATCCAGTTCTATTGACTGAAATAGTGTCATATATAAACCTAAGAACAGTTTTAAACAAGATTTGAGAAAATACATGAGCTACAAAATTTATAATTTGAGGATCAGTCAAAAATTAGCTTTTTGGAAAAAAATGCAAAAGTAGCCCCACATTCTAAAACTGATCTAATCTTTTAATAATCATTTAATATAAGCTAAATACTATTAGTAAATATATTTACTAATAGTATTTAGTTAGTAATAGTTACTAATAGTTACTAATTTAATATAAGCTAAATACTATTAGTAAATATATTTACTAATAGTATTTAGTTAGTAATAGTAACTAATAGTTACTAATTTAATATAAGCTAAATACTATTAGTAAATATATTTACTAATAGTATTTAGCTTATATTAAATGATTATTAAAAGATTAGATCAGTTTTAGAATGTGGGGCTACTTTTGCATTTTTTTCCAAAAAGCTAATTTTTGACTGATCCTCAAATTATAAATTTTGTAGCTCATGTATTTTCTTAAATCTTGTTTAAAACTGTTCTTAGGTTTATATATGACACTATTTCAGTCAATAGAACTGGATATTACAGCGTTTTTCCGATCCAAATCACGTGTATTTAAGCTTACGAAGGGTGTATTTAATGTTTTGGCCGTTAGTGTAGGCCAAATGTTATGTTATGAACATCTACCTTCATGGCCTAGGCCAGGAAGGGACAAGATAGGACATTCTTTTAAAGCTTCTTAAGTTTCATGGAAATCAAAATTGGAAAACTACGCGTAACTCTTTTCGGGGAACTGGGGTCAATCTGAATCCACATTCCACAGGGAACCCATATTTTTTTTTTTAGGGAACCCAGGGATCTTATATATTTTGGGGAACTTACAGAGAAACCAGGGTACTTTTTTTTTTAGGGAATCGGAACCGGAGAAACACGTAAATTTTTCAAGAAACCCAGAGAATTTATACAGTTTTCAGGGAAACGGGGGAGTTTCGAGAACCTAGAGAATCCATAAATATTTTAGTGACCCTGGGAACTTATATATTTTTTCAGGGAGCCTGGAGAATCGAAACGTTATTTTAGGGAGATCGGTGAATTTGAGGTAACCCGAAGAACCTATACATTTTTCAGGAAACCCGTGGAACTTATGGATTTTTCAGGGAAACAGGGAAATTTGCGGAACCCATAGGGAACCTAGAGAATCTATAAATTTTTTAAGTGACCTGTGGGAACCCATAAATTTTTCGGAGAAACTGGGGAACTTGGGGACCTCACAGGAAATCGATGAACCTAGAAATTTTTTCAGTTGACCCGGGGAACTGATACATTTCAGGGAAACAGGGGAATTTGGGGAACCCATGGGGAATCTAAGGAATCTATAATTTTTTCAAGGAATCCGGGGAACTTATACATTTTTTCGGGGAACTTGGAGAACCTAAACGTTTTTTTTTAGAGAAACCAAGGAACCTTTAAATTTTTTAGGGGACTCAGGGAATACAGTTTTTAGGGACATCAGGGAATTTGAGAGACCCACAGGGAACCCGAAGAACCTATACATTTTTCAGGAAACCCATGGAACTTATGGATTTTTCAGGGAAACAGAGAAATTTGGGGAACTCAAAAGGAACCTAGAGAATCCATTTTTTTTTTAGTGACCCGTGGGAACCCATAAAATTTTCAGAGAAACCGGGGAATTGGGGAACTCACAGGAAACCCGATGAACCTAGAAATTTTTCAGCTGACCCGGGGAACTGATACATTTCAGGGAAATAGGGGAATTTGAGGAACCCGTAATGTATAGCTTTTTCAAGGAACCCGGGGAACTTATACATTTTTCAGGAAACACGGAGAACCTAAACGTTTTTTTTTAGAGTAACCAAGGAACCTATAAATTTTTCAGGGAACTTGGATAACTCAGACATTTTTTTAGGGAGTTCGAAGAATTTAAGAGACCCATAGGGAAAGGAGAGAAGCCATAAATTTTTCAGGGAACCTGGAAACCTAAGTCTTCGTATGTTTGTTACTAGGTGATAAACTTGAATAATCGATTTAACGAGAATGTCTATTTTTTGGTAAAAACAGAAACTATAAAATTCAGCAATAGTTGAATTAAATATATCGTCCATTTATTTTAACTTTACCTTATATCGACTACCCCCGTCTTAACAGCGAAACTGACCTCCGAAATAACTCGATGGAGTAGTGAGTTGTCAGTATGATTGGTTCTTGCAGGGTTACTTTCAAAGAAAGTCAAAGTGAAAAAAGTTTGTAGTAATGAGTTTAACATAACCATTCTTCTGGCATCTCCTCGATATTTTAGCTTCGTCGAAAACCCGAAGCCGATATCTCTTACTTTTCTCTCTGTAGAAACGATTGAACAACGGAGAAAAATAATCAAACATTTGGACGACAGCGTTGAGTTTTACCCCAAAATTGTAGAGTAATTTCATCCGAAATTCCTTTCAAAGCCCAATGAAAAATTTATTAATAATTTTTAACGATAAAAAAAAGCATTTTGAAACAATTGTTGAAGAACAATCCTTAAATTGATTGGGGTTTTCTCTTCTCAAAGTTTACCCAAATACCTCCTTCAGCTGCCAACATGAAGGTTGCTTTGGATATTATCAACGGTTGATGCGTTTTCTTGTTCAAGGAAAAGTTGAAATTGCGAAGAAGCGCTGCAATTGCACCTTTCACCTGGAACATGGCAAATTTCTGACCGAGACAGATTCGTGGTCCTTCTCCAAAAGCCAGGAAGGAATACTTGTGGCGTTCCTTCCGACCGGATTCTGAGAAGTGGCTGGGATCGAAGGTGTAGGGATCCGGGTATTGAGCAGGATCATGATGAATGGCATTGACTGGAATGATAACTGGAGTTCCCTTTGGGATGGTCAGGCATTGGTTTGATTCCGGAAATTGGGAAGGGAAAGTGTAGTCCTTAGTGGCTATTTTGTTCAGACTGAAGACAGCTGAATGAAGTCGCATGGTTTCGTAGAGAATCTGTTCCAAATATTCAAGTTCTATCATTCCTTCTTCGGTAATTTTCCCGTATTTTTCGTAAACTGCGTCTACTTCTTCCTGAGCCCTCCTGACAACGTCAGGATTCTTTGACAGCTCGTACAGAGCAAAGCAGATCAGACTGCTTGAAGTCTCTGTTCCTTCTGTTAAGAAGGTTATTGCCATGGCAGGAAGCAAATCCTTAGCATAGGCCGCTGCAAATAGAAAAATTCACTTGAAAAATTCCCTAACGGAAAAAATATTTTAGTCTCGAACCATTTTCTTTCTTTTTCTGCAAATCCATGAAAGCCTGCAAGAAATCCTGCCTCTTCTCTCCCCTCTCTATTCGTCTCTTAATGACTTCGTCCACGAAAGAACGAACCCATGCGTCATGGTCCTTGGAGAGGAAGGGAATGCCCAGAATTGGTGCAATTTTTGGCATAAAAAGTGTCACAAAGAACTTTATGATGTTGGAAGCTGTTGGACTGATGATTTCGCCGATTAATTTACGGAAGGGTGATTCTATGTTTGTGAAACTTTTTCCTTCCACACCAAAACCACAAGACGCCACCACGTCGACGGTGTACATTTCGCCAATCTTCAAAGAGAAGCAAAGTTTACTTAAAGAAGTGCTGTGGCATTTCTCAATACAAATTGCGGTTGGTGTATATGTTAGAAATCTGACGAATAAATACTTCATTCGTGTATTCAGCATATTAAATTTAATTAAAGACAATTTTTGTTTACGTTTCAGAGCTTTTCTTATAAAACATTGTCGAGTTATTTTGAAAAATGAGTTTATATTATCTTTAACCTAAATTAGGGCATATTTTAGGGACAATTAGAATGTGTGAAGCTCATATTCAATAAAAGGAATTCAAAATATTTTTTTTCGTCCTTTTGTTTTGCATTTTCTTCTATTTGAAAAATTCTATTAAATTCTAACCTTGAAAACATAACGCTTTTACGAATTAAAAACATTTGAATTTTCAAAAATATTAACCATATTTATTCCAACAATAATATCGAGCAATTGAATCGGAATTCATTCAAAGGTTAAATCCCGTCAAATAATTTCGTCAGATATCTTTAAGTTTTCTGCAGAAAATATCTACACCTCTGCTGAAAATCTGCCGAGAAATCTGTAGATATTTCTACGAATTTTATTTGGGCTTGGGACAAAATTCGTCAGAAATTTTTGCAGATTTTCTGACGAATCCTGGTGCATACTCTGACGAATTCTTGTAGATATTTTGCCGATTTTCTGTTGATTTTTCTACATTCCAGACTGTCCAGATGTGTCAGAAAAGATGGAATATTTTTCACTGAAGTTTGCAAAATTCTATAGAGTTATTCTTAGTGATATCACAGCGTTTATATAAAATAAAGAATTCTGCGACGCCGTGTTATAAGTAGAGAATAGTGAAGTGAAAACTTTAAGCAGAATGTCAACCTAAATTTCGTGTTTTTGTATCATTCAATTGGCGATTTATAAGAAATTAGTATTTTTGCTCGCAACTGTTTACTTATCTAAAATGTGTACTCGGTAATGCTTGTTAAGCAGAGCATACCATTTTCTTTATAACTTCTACAGTTTCTTCATAAATCAACAATATATTTGTGAAGTAATGGAGGTTATGCAGATTTTCTAGGGAGAAATTCTGCCGAGAATCTGTAGATTTTCTACGCAGAAATTCTGCCGAAAATCTACAGATTTTCTCTGAATGTACTAGAATATACCGTTAAAATTCAAAAAAACCTCCGAATAAAATCGGCAGGTAGAGCAATGATTTGACGGGATATACTTTGACTTGTTTGAGGTTATGTTCTTAATAAATGTCCACATAACCTCTAATTCCAACGTAACTTTTAACTGATTGAGCTTAGCAAATATTACGATTTCATATGAGTTGTTTTCTTTGTTCCCACCAGTTTGTTTTTACCATTCTAAAGTAGGGGAAGTGCTTATAATTTTGGACAGTCTGCTTATAAGCATCGAAGTTCCAAGTTTGAAGTGCGATATTTTCTATACTAATTGACATTTCTTGTTACTCTCTTTTCAGAAGGGTTGTTTAGAAACTTAGCAAGCTATTTATCGTCTTATTTTTATTAGAATTAGTTTTAATACGTTTAAAAATGAATTGATCAGTAGAGGTGACCTTGGCTCTTATTTTGGACAACTTGTTTATTAATTTGTCCAACTTGGCTGTAAATTTGGACAGCTAATCCGCCTCAATAGGATGCCCATTGTTCTTCATTAATGAACCAATCTTACCAAGTCCTCTTCCTGTTCATGTAAGGGAAACGTAGAATGTCACAAGAAGCCCGGAAACTTTCCATATCATTCATTAAAGTGAGTTGACTTCGGTGCTCCAAGTACGTGCGGATTCGCTCATTCCCTGCCCTTTCCGGGAGCCTTTCAAGGCATTTCTAGCTACATCTCTTTCGTAGAGATGATGCTCCTTTGTTTCTCCAGGCATTTGTCCAACCTAGTCATCACAAAAGCTAAAACTTCACGAAATTTCGTGAGAAAAACACCTGTCCAAAATAAGACTCATCACCTCACTGGTGAATGTCTTAAAAAATTTCCCATTTTTCACACGAAAAATATAATTCACAAGGCAAATCTCACTTCAGGTCAAATGTACAAATCATCAGTAACGTGAATCAACACAATATTCAATGAATATTCAATAATATCACTCAAAAACAGCGAACAAACTTTGTTAGTACTTCACCAAAACTAAATAAGACTGAAGTAAGCCACGAAGTTCTGTCATATTTCTCGTAAGCAATTGCTCACACTGAATTTTCAACAAAGCAATTTCAACTCAAATCATATTCAAATTTTAACGTATTTAGTGTTAAAATCTTCCAAAAAGAACAAATATTTAGATAGAATTCATTATTCATCAAATATTGGAACAAAAATCCATCATTTTAATCAATTTATTTTTAGTGTCCAATGTTATCCTCAAAGTGTCCAAAATAAGAAACTGGACAAAATTATAAGCATTTCCCCTAAATGGCGTACTTTCATTTTTGTAAAAATTTAGGATTTTCGTTTACGAAATATTTTTATAAATTGACTTCATAGTTTTAAATAATAGTAAAAACTTTAAGTTAATGCAATTTTTTATAGTTTTATTACACAATGAATTCAATTTAGTTCAATCCAATTTTAAGTAGGAAAGAGTAGAATAGACATGGAAATCGTTTGAGAAAGAAAGGTGATCTTCGTTGTTACGAACTTTTTCTGATGAAAAAGGTGTATCAGGCCTATTACTGACTATTTTGAAATATTATTATTATTAATTTATACCACTCCGGTAGTTTTATCATTTTGAATTATTTATGTTTCCGACACAACTTTTAGATCGGTAAAAATTCATGAAATCAAAATTCGTGTTCATTTTTTTCTAAAAATACTTTTATAAGTGTATCTTATATAATCACAAAAATTGGATTGAACTAAATTAAATTTGCTCAAAAGAAGAAGAAGAGTGCGAAAGAGCAGGATAGACATATGCAGAACTTTTGAAAAAGAAAGGGATCTGAATTTTGACCTTATGAAATGTTCTTGATCTAAAAGGTCTACCGGAGTCATTAATTAACTATTTTAAATAGTTTACTAATTGATATGCTAATTTACTGATCAAACTTTTTTGAAGGCTTTGGAGTGTCTGAAATATTCTCGCTCTCCCCTATTTTTTTTTTGCATTTTCATTCAACAAACTTTACACGCAACTTGTAGAAATCAAAGTGATAAGCATTTTCGTACGTTATTGTACCCAATTAAAAGAAAAGTAGAGAAAGACAAAATCATCGTTGAATAGTGTATCATTTTTCACTAAATTATGATTATGTTCCAGTTATAACACGGATATTTATTACTTATAATTTATATATGAAAATGCAAATTTTCTTTTTAACAAAAATTGTGAAAAATATTTCCTTTGATAGACTGTCTTGTCGTTCGTTTAGTCTACTGTAGTGTAATTATTTATTCAATCCCGTAAGAAAAACTATTCGACTTTTGTATAAGGTTTCCTAGTTTTCTATGAAACGACCATTCCAAAATATTCTTCAGTGTATCTGAAGAAAGAAATAAATCTATACTAATCTACCAATTATGCTTCAATTGCCCCCATCCTGTTTCAAATCCAAATCTCTTAGAATAATCTCACCGATTTCGTTTCGATTCCATCGGCACTTTTGGATTCCGGTCCATTTTCAATCCATTCCACGAGATTCTTGCAAACTTCTTCCATCAGTGGAAAATACGCCTTAACTTTGGCGTAGGAAAAAGTCGGCGATAGCAGATTCCTCAGTGCTTTCCATTGATCCCCTCTTGAGAAGAATGGATCCAATATAAACAGCGGATCGAGCTTTGGGTCCAACACAATGTCATTATCGTGAAATGAGGAAAAATCTCCGGCAACAACGTCCTTCACAATGTCCAGATCTCTTACGAGAACTGCTGGCTGATTGAGTTTGTAGAATCCCACGTAATTGGCATTTGGATAGGATCTATGTAAAAGTTTCTTGTAAAAGGGAGTTTTTTGTTAAAGTTTATTTTAATTTCTTACTGATACATCTGATCGTAGATTTGTCCAAAATGCTTCCTATAACTGACATAATCCCACAGATTGCCCACAAAGGGCAGAGGTTTAGGTCCAGCAATTCCTCGACGAACAAAGAAACTCAGGTGCCACTTGAAGTAGAGATAAATGGCCAGAATAACTAGGATCACGTAAAATTGTAACATTCTTTTTACTATTTACGTCTCACGCACTGAACCTGAAATTCTAATCTCTTTGCTGAGGTCAATGTTATCACTATTGCAAAAGCGTCTGGACAACAGCTGTGTGATCTCCACAGAGTTCTCTCAAAGACTGATTGAGGGAAGACCTTGTAGCTCAATTCACAATTAAGCGAAATTCTTTATAGAGGAGGGTCGGGAATTATACACTATCTTTTTAAAGCAACGTTCCCCTCTTACTGATTCATTAAAAGGTTAAAACTATTTTTGATTTATTGAAAATTTCAAGACCTTTTCATTTAATTATATCTGGTTTAAATTGATCAAGAAATACGCCTCCTAGACGAAATTCGGAGTTTGATTTATCTCATGGAATTACGGAAAAGTATTTATGTTTCGTACGATCCCAAACTTCGTAAAGATTATTTTTTTCTGTTTCTTAATAAATATGACTTCGCAATATATTTTAAAAACTGGGCACTTTCCCTTAGTTTTTAGAATATGAATGCAATAAATCATATTTATTGAGAAACATAGGAAAACTTTAGTCATTACGAAGCTTGGAATAGTACGAAGCATGGGCTAGGCATGTTCCCCAAGTTCGTTACGTTTGGATGATTATTGTGAAAAGAGAAAAATCAAAAGAGGGCAAGGTGACGGTATCAAACACTCGTCTTAGTAAGGCTTCTGTATGGAGGCTTGTGCCGAAAATAGACACAGGCTGATCCTAGAGAATACTCAGGTCGAAAAATTTGGCGGTAAAGGATCAGCCCAAACTGTCATACACTGAGGATTTAGGATCAAGGATTAATGTTTCCAGCGTAAATTTCTATTAAATCTCCACACTTGGATTGCTGAAAGGCTTCTTAAGTGGTTTTTCTTCTTAAAAATCAATGGATTTTTCGTACATAAAGGTGCACTGTGACCTTCCCATTACTCCAATCCTAATGCATTTTAGCATTTTGCGACATTGCGTACCATTACTCTCCATGTTTTTTCACCCAATTGACATTTCGAAAAGCACCCAAAAAACCCCAAAGTGAAGCTTTTTATTTTCAGCACTGGCGCTGATGTCGCCTGATCCCCGTAATTTCACTAGACCTCATGAATTTAGAAGATCAGTCTGATCCTCCAAATTATGGGCTGATCCGTGAGTGTATCGACACCAATTCTCATTTTTCGGGCTGATCCCTAAGCCGATTCCGAATTACGTCATTGCACCTTAATAAAATGTTTTTAGCTTGCATAATAAAAGGTCCCTCAAATTTCCCATCTGTCCTCCACCTTTTAATATTAATTAAAGTAACAGTACTTACATTAGGAGTATAGTCGAAATAATGCTGAGCAACCCTTTAATGTACATGACTTAATAATCAAAGTGAATGGATTGTTTCAGATATTTGAACTGATTACTTATGTTTGATATGTGGTGATTTGGTGTGTGCTCTGCAACTCTCAAACTAAATGAATAGGTAAAGTTTACATATATCACATGTATATAATGCAATCTGATTGTGATATATATTTGAAAGGAAATGCGACACAAATAATAAATTCAATACAACAACAAACTAATCCAAATTTCTCGTATTGGGTATAACTTTCCAAAAATGGTTTTGTAAAGGTTGTCTTTTCAAAACTAATGCCGTACTCTTTTCATTTTAGTAAATTTAAGCTTGAATTAAGTAAAATTCATTCGTCACTTGTTTTATGTCAATTTCAGAATAGCAAACTTTGTTGCTCAACTTTTAGTTGAAAATCTCGTTAAACTTTACCATTCTTAAACAAAGGAGTGGCAAAGTATCCCAGGCTTTGCGAACTCGAACTCGTGACTTAGATGCTATCCCTTAAAAGTACTTTCGCATTATTCAACGTTTACCGGTTCTTAACCGTTTTGTAGATCAATCGAAAGATCCCACAAAATAATTTTAAGAGTAATAAATTTGACTTTCGAACAGAAATTACTTATCCGTTCATAACCAGTTCATTACCGATTCACATCCGATTTGAACGAGTTTATAAATCACTCAAAACATTGCCCAAAATAACTTAGGAGTAATATAATTAAATTTCGAATAAAAATTAGTTATCGGTTATGAACCGGTTCATTGGAATTGGTATATGACTTAAAAATTGCCGAGACCCGTATCAGAAAGGACTGTCAGTCCTTGAGAAATTGGCGATATCCTTCTGAAAATTCACAAGTTTGACAGTTTATTTCTTGAAAACGGCTTAACCGATCTTTTTGAAATTCGGGTCAAAGTTAAAGAGTGACCTAAGCTTTAAATATATATTTTTAGATTTTATCTTTGATTGCTCTATCTGGTGGCTCCCATACAAACTAATCGCGTTTTAAAGCCTTCGAATATTACAGGACCAGGATATGAAGAAAAAAATCGTATGACGGGAAACCATTGGTAATTTAGGAGTCCTTGGAGTGTCTTTAACATATCTCTCGAAGAAACTTATAGTCCGTCGCGTCAAGTTTCTGTGATATCCTAAAATATACGGTATATAGTAAGTTGTCAGTGCCAAAGAACTATTTCTAAAGGAGAACTCAAAGAATATTTTCGTAGAAGAAACCAACCCCTATATCTCCGTTTTCCTTGTAGTTATCCAGATTTTCCTCAAATATTCTCGAATGTCCTTTAATTCAATAAAGAAATATTAATTTAATAAAGAAATATTCCCCTCAAAAAAGGTGCTAGGGTTGCTGAAGATCATAGGGTTGGAAAGGTACCGTTACCAAAGGAATTTTAATAAAAGGCTCAGAGTATAATGGTTAAATTAAAATATTTTTGCTATAGAATTATTATTCAAAGTTTTTGAATAACGGTAACTTTTAGGAGCATGTGATCTTCAGAGGCTAACTTTTTTTCTTTCAAGGAGAATATTTACTGAGCAGAAATTTCCCTACATACAATCCGTTTTTATGAATTTGAAGAATATTCAAGGATTTATTAGGTAAATCTGGAAAATTGCAGAGAAAATGAAGAGATAAAGATGTAGTTTCTTCTAGAAAAATCTTGTTTGAGCCCTTCTTTACAAATTGTTCTTTGAAATGACAAACATATGATAAACTGTTATTTTATAAAGGGGTTTTGTAAAAAAAATTCGTCGTTTTTCTTAATTATATGTTTTATACTCTAGTGCTTTTCCTACATACTTTTGGAGTTGGTCCCGAAACAAAAGTTGTTACCTTTGCCAAGACCTATTCGATGGTATGGGTCTCATTCGTGGCGAAAGGTTGGACCATTTTGCCCACTGTTCTTTTTACCGAAAAGAGCTCTCAAATAGAGAATGTGAACTCGAGCATTTTATCGCCATGATCAGCATGTTGCTCTTTTCATCATCTCAAAAAGTGCCTGTTATCATCAGTCTAGGTCATCTTGGGTAGAACCGGTAGAACTATTGAGCGCCGTAAGGGCTAAAGGGATATGATGATCTGCTCTAACGAATATTCTTTTGAGATAAAAGTTGTTCTGACGGAGGCGTTGTTCTGAGAGAATCTTCGTTTTCCCAGAAGGTTTATCTGGAATTTATATACTATACAGTACAGTTGCTTATCACGTAAGTAAAGATATGAGAAAAATCAATTTAAGGAGAATTTTTGAAAACAGGTAAGAGAAATGATTTGTAATTTTCATTCGAGTCATTGTAATTGAGGCTATGAATCAGAAACTTCTGCCATTTTAAGTTCAGGATCAACCTAAAAGTCTCAAATTAAAAATTTTCAGCATTGTCAGCTGTCAAAAAATTACTGTGATCTGTAGCTCAAGATGAAATTTTGAAAACAATGAAATTTTTATGAATTGTTAGGCAAAGGGAAAATAAAGTTTTTTTTTTCATTCTATCTATAAACATTTTAAATATTTATTATTTAAATTATATCTATTTTTGTAAATATTTAGGTTTTCAGCTAACCAAAATTTAACTACTTTACTAATCATTTTTTTACTGACCAAATTGAGTTTTTGCTGTTTATCTTTGTTTTTGCTAAAATTGACCACGAATTTTTGTTTAATGATTGTGAAATTAAAAGAAAACCATGTTATTTAAATTCATTTTATCTTAAAACACGTTTTTGATTGGCATTGAAAATTTATTGTAATTTATTGACAAGCAATCACAATAATCCGAATGCAATACTCTTCTGCACTAAATAAAACAAAATCTCGTGAAAAATATTCTGAGAAAAAATAATTTGTTGAAATCGATTAAACAATAAATATTTTCCCTCTCTATTATAAATTTTTATCATTTTTGCTTGTTTTGTAATTTATCTTTAGACTTAAAATTTCGGGATAAATTTTATTTTAGTTTCGATTTTATTTAATTATATTTACAATGCAATGGTTCGGATAGTTGTAAAATTTTTCATTAGTTTTTTCAAAAGTGAATATTATTTTTTTTCTAACTTAAGGAAATTTATCAGAAGTAATAGCTTGAATTTTCCTTTGAAGTTTCCTTCCCAAGGAAAATTACCAGCTGTTGGCTTAAGGGCAGAATCACATTGACATGCTTACCGTTTTTCCTTATTTTACGCATTTTCATTGTAATTCTTACGGAAATTCTCAATTACCGTCGTATTACCTTATCTTATGCTCGGTGGCACAAGGCGAAAATAATATAAGAAAATTGAAGAAATAAAACAAAAATGCTATTAACGGTGAGCAAAAAAACTACGAGTGATTAACCGTACAGATTTTTTGCTCACCGTTTATCGCATTTTCGTTTTATTACTTCAATTTTCTTGTATTATTTTTACTTTTAGTGCCACAGAGTATAAGATAATGTGATACGGTAAATGAGAATATGCGTAAGACTTGCAATGAAAATGAGTAAATTAAGGAAAAAACGGTTACGTACGGTGAGCATTTGATTTTCAATGTGATTTTGCCTTAAAATTTACCTGTTTAGAGTTGACCTGTTATAGTTACCACCTAAAATTTATTAAAACGTTTCTAAAAGATGGTCTTTTCTTCATATTCTTCTATCTTTAATTTAAACTTAATCTTGATGAATCTTGGTGAATTTCGTGAGCTGAAAGCTTGCTAAAGGTATGGTGAAAACTTTTCCTTGAAGAAAATATCGGGAAACTGATCAAAAAATGAATGGAAAGTGTTCTCTTAAATCTTAAATTTTTTCTGTAAAATTTATTTAAAAAATTACCAAAAATTTAGTACTGTACCGATTTTGATTATTTTAGGGCTAGATGTAAAAAAAAATAAAAGCTATTCTAGAACGTCATTGCATCTTTCTTTGAGAAAAGTTGACTAAAAGCTTCCCCAAAGCCCAACTGTGTGGAAATATTTTTTAGAAAATTTACCACAAATCCGTTTTTATTCCAAATTGAATGATTTTGAGCTTTTTAGGAATGCCATAATCATAAGATTCAACGAAAGAGCTTTCTAGCCCAGTAAAGAAGCTTTTCTTCTTAGACAATGCTCAAAGCTAAATTTTAGTAGATTTCTAAATTATGTTTAGTGTTATGCTTTTTTATAAATTTTATTTTTGAATATGGTATAGGGCAGTGGCTCCTCTCTGTTCCTTCTTCGAGAGACACTTATTATTTCCTGACCTCTTGTTTAATCCGAGACACATCTTGAGTAATACTCCCTCCGTTCCGAAATAAGTCGTACGTTTGGGAAAAATTCTTGTTCCGAAATAAGTCATACATTTGGGAAAAGAATGGGATTAAGGGAAAGTTTGTTGGTAAATGTTTTGTATATCAACAATTATCTCTTGTAAAGAGCTATTCTTAATGTTCAGCACTAAAATTGGGGTTCAGTCTTCATGGAAAGTTGAGGAACGAATGTCTTAAAAATGTCTTATTTTTTGCGTTTTATTTTTTCCAGACGTACGACTTATTTCGGAACGGAGGGAGTAATAAACACAGCAAGAGGATTTTTTCTCAGAAACGTACCACTCGGGATCGGGACTATATATTTATTACAAGTTTTTTTTTTACCATTAAGATATTTTTTTTTAGTTATTATTACGATTTTGTTTCTAATTACATACAAAAGCATTTAGAATTTTGAATATTCCATGGATTTTTTTTCATTAATTTAGTACTTTCAATGGTGATACTTACCAATTTCAATACTTTTAATGGTGATATTCCAGTGAAAAATTAAAAGAGAAAATCTCACCTGAAGATTTTTTTAGTACATGATTGTCCTCATGTGCTTCTGCATAATCGACTTATCTTAGTATTGCTTTCTGTCACGACTATTTGGTGGTTTTGGAATACGATGAAGACTAAGAAAAACAGTTTTTACACAAACCAACCGAAAGAAAAGTCGATAACGCAGAAACATATAAAGGCAGACATGGCAGACATGTACTAAAAAAATCATATCACATTGAAAAAAAAATTTCATTGGAATAGTATAATAAAAAGCCTCACGACAGGATCTATCCAATAGTGAGGGTCACTTAAAGGGTATAGGGGAAAGTACTCTCCTTTCGAACGTTCATGCCTTCGAATAATGTGATTTTTCTCTTGCTTTTCCTAAGAAACTTACACATAATTTCACGTAATTATCAATAATTGATAATAAGCTAAACAATATTTAAGAGAAATGTGTAAGTCTCTTAGGAAAAATGAAAGAAAATTCACATTATTCGAATTCATGGACGTTCGAAAGGAGAGTACTTTCCCCTATAAGTATTTATACTTAATGAGCGTTTTAAAATCATTTGAAAAAAGTGGAAACTTCGAAAAATGGATTAAAAAAAATTCAGAAATTCCTTGACGGCTTGCCCAAATTTCTGTTCGTCTTTCAACAGAAAATTCCTGTAAAAATCCAAAGCGTTTCCTTGTGAAAATTAATTGGTTCACGAGTTCACGTGATTGTTCTTAAATTCTTGGCGTGTTAATTTCCACTTCAAAAGCAATTGAGACAGTAAGAGTAAGAGATCAAGTTTCAATGGTAACAATTAGTATTTAATAAATTGGCACTTGTCATGTATCATTGGTGAGAGACACGAAATGTCTCCCTGGAGAGAATGTAAAGCTTCCGAGATAAATTCATGTATTCCTCTTCTTAAACTTCACCCAAATACCTTCTTCACACGCGAGCAGGAAACTTTTCTTTGACACTGGCGGAGGTACTATGGTCTTGGGGGAGAGGGTGAGGTTGAAGTGACGTAGAATGGCCGAGAGGGCACATTTGGTTTGATAAAGGCCAAACTTCTGACCAAGGCAGATTCGTGGTCCTTCTCCAAAGCCCAAATAGGCGTACCTATGTCGGAGTTTGCGTTCATTTTCTGAGAAGCGGCTTGGATCAAACATGTAGGGATTTGGGTAGTGGGCAGGATCGTGATGAATGGCATTGACTGGAATGATGACTGTAGTTCCTTTGGGAATGGCCAGACATTGGTTTGATCCTGGAAATTGGGATGGGAAGGTGTAGTCCTTGGTGGCTACTTTGGCCAGACTAAAGACAGCTGAATGCAATCGCAAGGTCTCAAAGAGAACTTGCTCGAGATACTCCAACTGCATGACTCCTTCTTCAGTCATTCTGCCACCATGACGTTCGTAAACTACGTCAATTTCCTCTTGAACAAGCCTCGTGATTTCAGGATGTTGGGCCAGTTCGTACAGAGCAAAGGAAATTAGAGTGCTAGAGGTCTCAATCCCATCAGTGATGAAAGTCAGTGATTGTCCAACTATTAAATTTTCGTCAAGGACTGTAAATGTTTAAAAGAAAACTTAATTCCTATCCTTAGGACCTTGAACTCGAACGCCTTACTATTCTGAGTATCCTTCTTTCGCATTTCAATGAAAGCTTGGAGAAAATCCTGACGAATCTCCCCAGTTTCCTCCCTTCTTTTGATTATTTGATTAATGATGGATCTCAGCCAAGTGTCCAAATCCTTAGAGATGAAGCTCACGCTAAAAAGTGATGCTATTTGTGGTATGAATAGTGAAGTGAGGGATTTAATAAAGTTTCCAGGATTTGGCGCAAATATACTTGTAGCCATACGCTTAAAATCTGAATTAGGATCCGTAAAGGCCATGCCTTCGACCCCGAAGGCTACAGAAGCAACTACATCTGTAGTAAATCTCTCTCCAAGCTTTAAGAAAATTATTTAAAAAACAAATTATTAAAATAATTTAAAGTAAGTTTTGAGAGTAGACTTACTGATTTAGTTTCAATCCCATCTGGATTGGTCGATTCAGGACCACTTTCAATGTATTTAACAAGAGATTGCCTTACAACGTCTATTATTGGGAAACATGCCTTAATTTTCGGATAGGTGAAGAGGGGTGATACTTGACTTCGGATCATTTTCCATCGATCCCCAGCTGCGATAAAGACATTGTTGATGGCAAGAGGATCTAACTTTGGATCCACTGTGAAGTCATTTTCGTGAAATGAGGAAAAATCTCCTGCCAGGACGTTCTTCACGATATCCAAGTCCCTTACAAGAACTGCTGGTTGGGACATCTTGAAGAAGCCAACGTAATTGGCCTTTGGATAAGACCTATCAATGAAAATAATTTCAAATTGTTGACTAAAAATGTTTGAATTGGTCGAGAAAATTTGATAAATTATATTTTTGTATCCTTTTTGTCCACTTGTAACCACTTCTTGGAGTTCTTTAGGACGCCTTGCTATTTAATACCGTAAATAGAGATGACTGGCATTTCTGCTCTTCGTAAGCTTTTCTTTAATTCTAACATTTAAGAAAAATCTTTGGACCTTAATTTAGTGTCCGTAGCATTTAAGGATAATCTAAGGACCTTATTTATGTGCTAGAATTAAAGAAAAGCTTACGAAAAGTAGAAATGCAAAGTAAAAAGTCGCCAGCATCTACGGTAAGCGAATTGCTTGAAATATTTTGAATTTTAATTTAAGCATAAAAGAGATGGCAAAGCGTCTCACCCTTGCTGAGTGCTCAAACTCACAAAAAAGACCTCTCCCTGAATTATGGTTTTTGGGTAGGGGGAAGTGGGGTACTTTTGAAAGTGGGGAACCTTTGAAATTGGGATTTTTCTCCTATGTTTAAGTGGAAGTGAGCCATATCATAATGTTATTTAGCTTCTCAATCTCTTTGTGCAGCTAAATTATATCACAATAAGGCTCAATTTTATTTAAAAGTAGGTGAAAAATCTCAATTTCAAAGGTACCCCACTTTGAAAGGTGCCCCACTTCCCCCTAAATATAGGTTAACTACCGATTAAATTAATTCATAATCATAAAAACATTTCAAAATCAAAAATTGACAAATAAGTGCGCATTTTAGAATGTTTTAACATGAGTATCATGCACGGAATACTAAAAAAGTAAATTCGAAAACGGTATCTCCTTTAACCCTTTAAGAACAATCGGGTCACTGGTGACCTAAAAATTAATTTCGAATGAACGGCCTTTCAAAGTTATGTTTTGCCCTAAAAATCCAGAAAAGGTAATTTTTTTTGACCCCGAATTTTTGACACTCTAGTCAAGAGTTAAGGGTACTTAATCGATTCATTACCGGTTCGAACGGATGCTGCCGGATTGGAGAATTAAGACAAATCGATTGAGAAATATGCTATTGAATGTGGTTCGAAAATTCGAATCGAAATGTTTTCCGGCCTCATATGTATGCCTATATACGAAATATTGACCTTGGCTATTTCCAAAACATATTCGAAAATTTAAAAATTTTAGGAGCAGTTTTCGAAATAAACCAAAAAACATTTTTTTTGGAGGGGATCAGGGGATGGAGAGGGTGAGCGTAAAAAGAAAAACACTATCCTTAGATAGTAATGACTTATGGGAGAGGGGGTCATCGAAGACCAAAATTCGGTATATCTTACCATTTGACCTTTAGCTGTGTTACAAGATTTTTTAACAAATAAAACAGATTAAAAAAAAATATTCGAGAAAGATAAATAAATTTCGAGAACTTTACCGATTCATTACTGGTTAAGTGCAATGCAGTCGCATTGCATTTAACGAGATATCTCTTACTCTTTAAGTTCCAGGCCGGTGACAAGTTGAGAAAGAAAACGAATTATAAAACGGTTCTCTCTTTGTGTCCGAGCAGTAAATTCATTAAACAAATGAAATTTTCGGGAAGTATAGATCACACAACTCGAGGAATTACCGTTGAGCTGAGAGGTTTCCGAAATCTCTTTTTCGAAATTAAATCTCTGAATAAACTTTACACCGATTAATTTTTGCTATCTTTAGGTGGATTAAATTTCTCTGAAAAGTTTTATATGTTCGAAATATTTTTTTCGAAATTTCGAAATATGTTCGAAAATCTGCATTTATTACATTCACTCATTATGAAACTAGTATGGTTGGAAAATGAACTATATTTTCAGTGAAGTAATTGAAAAATTCATAACGAGCAATTCTTCCGTGTTTTAATTGTTTTGTGTAATTATACTTTTGTCTCCATTTAAGCTGTTTATGCGCTACTTATTTCAATTTATGAAGTGTAAATTGAACAAAAAATCGATCGATTTTGCAGGAATTGATTTAATTAAAAGCTTAAAAGTTCAACAATGCATGAAATTTTCAGAATTTATTAAATGTCCTATATGTCATCACTTTCATTGTATATCTTTTGGTGGAATACATTTTTTCTACAAAGGATGGAATTTCAATTTTCTGTCTATTTTTCTGCCTTCTTTTTATAAAAATGTTTGTCAATGAAAACTTCGAATATCTCCTTCCCATGATTTCACAATTATTCGAAATTAAATAAAAAGTCCTGTTGGGGAATTCTGTGATTTTTTGTGGCAATATCACTAGAGAGTTCGAACTCGAACAATGCCAAACTAAGTTGAGTTTGGCATTAGTTCTAAAGTACAATTAATTGATTTTTAATGAAATGACTTTACTTTTAGTGATATTTTGCAAATACAGTTCGCCTTGATTGATTTATTTAAGAAAATTCATTGTCATTTGAATTGCCAGAAATCTCAAATATATAAGTTTTTGGAATTCCATTTGAGCTCAATTGCAATGTCACAGCTACAGAATCACATTTTCGAAAAAGCTCTCCTGAGACTCGAACGCAATTTGTCATATGGTATTGCCAGATTATTACAGAATTCCCCTACAGGCTTTACTTATATTTTAGCTGAGACACATTTGAGGGGATTGTATTTAATAGAAGGGAAATGTTATCTCATAAACGAACCACTAGGGAGATTTTCCAAGACACAGAGGTGAGTGAAATGGTGTACAATTAGAAATTCCTCAATTTGAATGAACCTTTATAGGGAGTGCAACACTATACAGTGATGATATAATAATCCTTTTAATTATTGTAGGTACTTACAAGTACATTTCATCATAGATTTGTCCAAAGTGCTTCTTGTAACTAACATAATTCCATAAATTGCCTACGAAGGGCAGAGGTTTTGGTCCAGCAATTCCTCGACGAATAAAGAAACTCAGGTGCCATTTGAAGTAGAGATAAATGGCCACAATGCCCAGGATGATGTACAATTGCAGCATTCCACAACAATTAATTCCGCAAACTAATCAAAATAAAAATTCTTGCAGTAATTCAGTAAAAAAACGCGTTTGACTCACTTTATAAGATGACTTGTACTAAAAAGCAGAGAGACTTTCAGAGAATGCAATAAGTTGTGTTGGTAAAGTTTTAAAAATTGTGATCCATTTGACTCAAAATGACCTTGTCGTAAATTGATGAACACTATATCAAGAATACTTCCAACTAAATATACTATTGAAGCAATTTAATACAATCTTTATCAATTTCGTGGCGTCATTCATAATACTAAATCACTTTAGATGGCTTCAGGGGAGCAACTCGTGAAATGATTTGCTCTCGAGGGGATTTTCACTGTCGTCGGATTAATTAGCCTCATGGGATGATTATGTACTCCAAACAGCCTCCATCCCTTTAGCCTCAAGTTCATAAAGCATTGTCTCTGCGGCTGAATTTGCGTCGAATCTCTCTTGGGTTGTTGCAGATGATGAAAGGTATTCTCACGGAACAAGGCAATCATTGTTGAAGGATATACAACAATAAGGGACATTCTCACCTTGTGATGTATTCACCTAATTTCATTGTCACCCAGCCATGTGTTTCCTAACATGTAACACGTACAATTTCATTAAGTAATTGGCCACGGAAGACTTCCCGTAACACTGTTTCAAGAGTTTGTTGAACTGAGAGACTTGCAACAAAAGACAAAAACCAATTAATTGTATCAATTGGAGTTTATGTCTTCATGGAAAATGTCTACAGTAGTTAAGTTGTTTTTCTCCAAGGAATTAATGGGAAATGTCAATCTTCAAGCCAATTAAATAGTGCAAAGTTTTATAAAACAAAATGATAGTGCAACATGGAGCAGACAAAATGTACAAGATGAAAATTTTGAAATTCTGTATCAAGAGATAGAAGTTCGGGGTAGTCAAAAAACTTTGCTAAACATAATTTAGTAAAGTAATTAGTTTAAGAAAAGAAAAGCAATTTGTCTGAAGCAAATTTTTGAAAACATATGTTATAATTTTAACTCATTTTTTGTGTAACGTTTATTCTGATTTAATGGAAAATCCTTTTAAATTAAATATTAACTAATTAAGAATTATTTTTTCGTCATATTTACACGTTTTGCGAAGAAGTGTAGGGTAGAGTCATATTAACCGTTATAATACAGGCTTCAGGCCTAATGCCCTAGACACACTTACGACTTAAACCGAGAGACGGCTGAACGTAATTATAAACAAAATAATAATTTGCTTAATCCGAGAGACGGATTAGTCAGACACTGATGGAAATGTAATATGATCACGGACAGTAACACGGGCTTCAGATCTAAGGCTTAGACATATGGCTTAACTTTTCTAACTTCTTATCAATCAAGATTTTTGATAAAATTTTGACTTAGTAAAAAGAACCCAAATAATCTATTAGAGTCTATACAGTATAAAGAACCAAATCAATTGGTTGTTCTTTAAGATTTTTAGACTTTCTGTAAATGGGCTAAACCTCTAGTCTGAGGACAGTCTAAAACACGATAACGACCTTAGGCTCCTTTTCCCTTTTAATTTCTCAAGCTGACGTTTTTGAAAGTGCAGAAAGTCTTTGCCATGTTTTATTATCCCTGATATCCAATTTACTGGCCGAAAATTATGTAGCGTGTAATATGATCATTATTTTGATTATAATTACATTAAGCAAGCCGTCTGTCGGCTTAAATCGTAAGTGTGTATAGGGCATAAGGTTAAGTCATATGGCTTAACTCCTCTAATTTCTGATAAAGCAAGATTTTTTAGGAAATTTTAACTTAGGACTGGGCATTGGCAAATGGTTGATTTAATTTTCAAAAAGTGATAACATGATTTGTTATTTAAGATTTCAAAACACTGAGGAACTGGGCTAAAACTCCAGTTTAAAGACCGACTTCATTCTTTACCGTTTATGCCAATTTGTCATGATCTCTTCCTAAATTTACGCATTTTAATCGCAATGTTCACATTATTTTTGAATTAAAACATACTTATCCATCCCATATTCTGAAAATTCTCAATTCAGTTTGAGATTTTCGAACACTTCGAACATCAACGACATTTTGTACATATTAAAGCTATGCATTCTATGTACCTTTTATCCAAGACATTTTTGGGGAACTAAATTCCGAATTTGATCGCAGAGTATGTGAGTGTATGTTTTGATAATTCCATGTTTGAGTTCCAAAGCGAGACATTTAGCCATCTTGATAATTCGGCAAGGTTGTTTGTAATTTTCTGTTTAAATTTCGAAGAGTCTCGAGTGTTAACTTGTGTCTGTTTTCACATTGCAAGGAAAAATAACCAACGAAGTTAAAAGTGTTCCTGTTCCATTACGATTCCTCACATAATCGTTGAGTAGATCTTTTAGCAGCTTCTTAGTGTGGTATTTTATAAATGTTTAAAACCTTATGCGAAAATTTAGTTAGAAAGGACAATGGGCAAAATGGTCCAACCTTTCGCCACGAATGAGATCTATACCATCGAATAGGTATTGGCAAAGGTAACGACTTTTGTTCCAGGACTAACCACAAAAGTATGTAGGAAAAGCACTAGAACATAAAACAAATTATTAAGAAGTGTGACGATTTTTTTACAAAACTCCTTTTATACAATAACGGTTTATCTTATGTTGGTCATTTCAGAGAAAAAAATTCAAAGAAGAGCTCAAGGAAGACTTTTCAATTACAAACCATATCTTTATCTCTTCATTTTCATTGCAATTTTCCAGATTTACCTAATAAATCCTTGACTAATCTTCAAATTCATAAAAATGATTCTAGGGAAATGTCTCCTGTGCACAAATATTCCCCTTGACAAAAGGGTTAAAACTTCTGAAGATCCCAAGGCCCTAAAAGTTACCGTTATCCAAAACTTTGAATAATATGTTCAGAACGTTTCTGAAGAATCTGAACGTTTTATTAAAATTCCTTTGGTAACGATATTTTTAAATTTTATGATCTTCACCTACTTTAGCTCCTGTTTTAATGAGAATATTTCCGTAAGGGAGACAAAAGGACGCAATACTTTTAATGGAATTATAAGATATTCCAGGATATTTGAGGGAAATTAGGATAATTACAAAGAAAATTGAGAGATAGGAATATGGTTTCTTTTAGGAAAATGTTCCTTAACTTCTCCTTTAGAAATCATTCTTTGACAACTACGACTTACAGTATACCGTTATCGAGAATAAAAGCAAGCTTCATAAAAATAATTCTACCAATTTCCTAGGAACACTTACATTATCTTAGACAATTGACGTAATAGTCAATAAGTTTCTTCGGGAGATATGTTGAAGACACACCAAGGACTCCGAAAATACCCATGTTTTGGGATAGAGGATGGGTGCCTCATCTCCTCTTCCTTATGAAGTGTTCGTCACCAGGCATAAATATTAACTTTACCACTTTTTCACAAATTCTTTGATTGTAAAACACTGTGTGATTGACGTTTGAAACGTTTCGAAATAAAATAGAAAGTCTTCCAGACTATCTTTTTTTAGTTAAAGCACAATTGGAGAATGTATAACAGAGGATGGAGAAAATTTATCTCAGGCATGAACCACTAGGGGAGATTTCCCGAAACTTATCGGTGCATAGCACAGTGGGGTGCATTTCGAAATCCCCCCGTATAGAAGACGCCTATTTGCACAAAATTTCGTTCATTTTCGTAACATTCAAACTGAATTTCGAATTTTTAAAATAAACTTACATGGAAGGTTGTGAAAATTTATGAAATTTCACACTAAAGAACTGTTAAAAGAAGTTACTCAATGATCATAAAGGGAGTTAAAATGAAAGTGGTTAATATTATCGCTCCTTGGAAATTACAAATTAAGTTGTCTTTCTAAGTGCATTAAAATTTCAAAATCGCAAAAAGTGAGTTGACGTTTTTTAATTTCCAAGGAGCGTTATGAATCTCCTTGCTTTGATTTTCCTTACAAAAAAGTGAACTGGGACACAGGTTGACATCGCATCGAGTCGTTTCGAAATTCGAACAGGAAATCACATAAGCCACCTCTTGCGAAATTATAGCCAAAATGTTTTTCAATCGACTTTTGAAGCCGTTTTTCGAAATTTTCAAACTTTGCTGCGAACTCAATTTTTCGAAAAGGTGTAAACGAAAATCGGGGTTTGTGTCTGTGATTTATATAATAATTCTTTATTGGTTTATTACTGTTGTCTGACAATTGAGATAAAATTATTAACTTTGAAAAATACGGCGTAGTTCAGACAGTGACGGTAATTATATGACGGTCAGTGTGAGTCAACCTTTAGTTTATTATAGAACAAAGTTTTCTTTCAAATCTGGTCGAAAAGTTTGATAAGAGACCACAATATCAGCATTTTGCGAAGCTTCAGTGGATATTTTTTGTTCAATGCACCAAAATTTTTCAAGAAATCTATTCATGCTTAAATTTTTAATGAGGATACAAACTTCATCGTGACAAAAGCTCAATAATCGGATGTTTTTCTCAAATACGAAAATCTTCTGAAAGCTCGTCCATTAAGTTAATGAGAAGAAATAGACCAGCAACAAAGCATCTGCGTAAATTTTTAAAATTAAGCGATAATCATTGTTCAAAAGCAGCTCAATGATTAATGGATTAATGCTATTTTCAGTTTTTCTTCACTTGAATAATATATAAACACAATCAACGAGTTAAAGCTTTGCTATGCATTGAAAGTCTTTACCATTAAAATAACATCAATGGAATTGTATGAGAAATGTTTCTTTCGGTTGATTCTCAGCATCTCCTGAAATCCACCCATCATTTCCGCTTCTTCGCATCGATGGTCTGTCGATGAATTATTTAAAAGATGATTTCTATGCTTACCCCATCCTCATTCTTCTTCCGCTTCTTTGGTTTCTGCCTTAGTTGGAGAAAAAAAAGTCCATGGAAAAAGAATTGCTGGTTCTCCTGGTGAAAAACCCTCGATAAACTTCCACTGCGGAGGAGGAAAAGTTGTGGGAAAAAAAAGGATAGAATTGCGATATTAATTAGTTTGAGGCATATTCCAAAAGAGGAACTTTTTCGAAGGGAAAAAAGAATCATCAAAAGTATCCTTTAGTTGGAAATATCATCATCTTTCATTTCTTATTCTTTCATTTATTTATAAGTTCACTTTTGTTGATATTTACACTGAAGAAAAAGTCTTATTTCAAGAGTAAATATATACATGTCTTTTTTTCACAAATATTTTTGAAACACTCTCCCCCAGGAGAAGACTAAGTACAATTCCTTCTTTTCATTTTATTCTCCGGGTTACATTTTCCATTTTTTTCTTTTTTCAAAATCAAATACAATTAATTTTGATTTTATTTATTTTTCTTTTGATTGCATTTGGTTTTTCTTTAGCTAAAAAAAGTTTGGTCATTAAGTCTTCTCACAGATAAATTTGAAGGAAAACGAATGGAAGAGAAAATTCTTATTGCAGTGAAACCATCAAGTGGGAAGTGAAGGAAAACACAGTGATAATTTATCCCTTCGTATATAATGGGATATCCTTTTTTGATATACAGTATTGGTTCCTTTTTCTTTGATTATATTCCATTGCAGAAGATCACTTTGATGTAAGCCGTGGGCCTAAGCGGCGGCTACGACGTATGGGTTCTTCATTTAACATTTGTTCATTTAGAAATTTTTTACAAGACCCTAATTAATGTTCTAAAAATAAATGAAAAATTCTATATAAACTCAATTAGGGGGAAGCGGGGCACCTTTGAAGGTGGGGCAACTTTGAAATTGGGATTTTTCACCTATTTTTAAATAAAATTGGGCTTTATCGTGATATAATTTAGCTTCTCAATATGTTTGTGCAGCTAAATTATATCACGATAAGGCTCAATTTTATTTAAAAATAAATGAAAAATTCCAATTTCAAAGGTACCCCACTTTCAAAAGTGCCCCACTTCCCCCTATAGTCAAGATGAAAAGTAAATTTGATAGGATAGATCGATGATTTAATAAAGTTTTCCTTGGAAAATACAACGTTTCGGACTAAATTAAAAAATAAATAAATTGAAAGTTTAAAATAATGGAAAAAAACTCAGTCAGCTGGAGTGTCCATTCGATATCGAATTCGATACGTTTTACTTTTACTTTTTCATCTGAATATCTATCTGATTTGAAATTATCATTGATAAAGCCTATTCCTCTGATACGAAAAATTTGATAGGTGGCCAAACAGGATTTTATTAAAAATTTGTAAAAGGCTGTTTCTTTCCGAATTGGATTTTTTTTCTTTAATTTTATATAAGGGACCATCTCTGTAATGAACATACATCGAAACCTAAGTGGGTGACGTGGGTGATGAGATGTTTCGATAATATTTTTCACTGTCATTTGTAGAGTATAAGCCGGGCTTTTGTCCTGAGAGACTCCTTAGGGAGACCAAGGCTTATCGCGGCCAATTGCCCGGCAGCGACCCAGGCTCTGTGCCCCCATCCGAACTCTTCTAAGCCATGTCACCGACTGACTGACAGTGCCTCCGGTCAGACAATCTCTCACATAGCGGGCAACAGAACTATACCGTCGGTAAAAGGCCTTACTTAGAGCGAGTGGTGGGAAATATGAATTTCCCGCGAACAGGGAAGGGAATCCACAAGCCGGGTTCTTTATCGCTATCAGGTGGAAAATCTCTCGAGCGCAAAAGGAATATTCATTAAACAAAATAAAGTTACAAACCTATCTCTTCAGAGGAGTTCCACAATAAAATTCTAAATAAAATCTGTTCTAAAATTATCGAAAATGGCCGGCTTATGCATCTAACAGAGATACTGGCCCAGAAAGGAGACATTGGCTCCATTCAGTAATAGCCTTTCGAAGAGACAAAGCCACTCCAAAGCCCAGCCAAACCTATTCGAAAACCTATCGGAAGCCTAAAGTTCAAGTTCACATACTCGCCGCTTTAGCGTTGATTGTTCTGCCATGTCGAATTTTTGACATTTATATTCTTTAATTGTCATGTAAAAATTCTTTCAAGTATAGCTTAAATAAATTTTAATAGAAGACAGAGGTACCATCATTTAAGAAATATACATTTTTTCCATTTCCAGTGGTAATCGCCAGGATTTGAAAAAAATACGGTCGCCAAGATTACTTTTTAAAGTCAATTTGTGGAGCTAAATTAATAAAATTTCAATAACAATTGTAATTAGTCTTCTTTTATCAGCATTTGGTTACAAATAGCCCACAAGAATATCTTCAAATTCTAAAAACTTTCCAAATTTAAAGGAAAATGAGCGACGCTTTTTAGTGTTACCAGATTAGAATGTAATAATGACCTTTCCATTAGTGGTGGTTCCTCTGTATAAGCTCTGATACTTCAAATTGTTTCGATCGTTTTATACTAATATTGGGTGTACCGTTGAACGTCGGAAAAAGAAGGGTTAGCTTAGAAGGCACTGGGTTTGATTGCCTTGGCCATTGATCTCAGTCAATTGCCATGTGCACTTCAACGCGTTTTCGACCAACTTTCAGTGACTTTAACAATAAATTAATTTTCCATGGAAAACATGGGCTGCTGGTTCAATTCTATGCATGATACCGTTTCTCAAGACTCATAGTGAGTCGAAAACGAGTTGAAGTGCACATGGCAATTGGTTGAGATCAGTGGCAACGACAATCCGAGCCAGTAGCCCCATAGCTCAGTTGGTAGGACATTCGCCTAGACAGCGAAAAGCCCCTAGTTCAAGCATGGGTGGAAGCAGGAAATTTTCCTGTCTTTATTTGGGTTAAATTTGTGGGTTGGGAATCACTACACTGAGAGAAATCCGAAAAAGTTAAAATAACATTCCGGAAATGTTAATTTTACCCTGCAGTATTGATCCGAAATCGGTGTAAATATTATCCTTTTTAGGTGTATTATGGGTTAAAGTTACCCTTTTTTCATGTTGATTTTACCCTTAAAAAGGTGTAAAATTAACATTAAAAAATGTTGATATATTTTTATACTCGAAAAGTGTTAAAGTTATGACGAAAAAAAGTTAATCGTAGCCTCTTTTTTTTCTTAGTGTATCTATCTATCGGTTGGCTTAAAAATTTATGAATCTTTTCTATCTCTCTAATCAGACTCTCTCTAAAGCTTTAGGAGTACCTAATCAGAATTTTCTGACGTTTACCGGTTCCCACTATTAGTATATAACCCATCGGATAGTATTTTCAATAGGATCGTTTTGTAGAATGAGCCGAATAAGCCCTTCACTAAGGGCTAAATTCCTTACCAATTTTTCCATCATCGATAAAATCAAAATTATTAGACTTCCTACAAATATTGAAAAAATTTATTTGTTTTCACTGAAACAAAATCCACACCTACCGTTTAATAGTTCAGAGCGTTGTTGTGGTATTTTAGAAAATTCGATTTCTCCGACAAATAACCTAAAGTTTTCAATTAAACAAATCTCATTACTCTTTCATGAGATTTCATACTTTTTTAATGTGAGAAAATGATTTTTGAGTATTTTTTTTTAAAGTTTGGAACATGTAATGGCTGAGTAATGAATTATTTCTGAATTTTCGTGGAATCTCTGAAGTATAATCGGAATAATTCTCTCACATTTGTTAAAATTACTTGTGAATAGTGTTAAGAATTTGAAATTTAAATTTACATGATTGTATAACTTTAGGCTTTTTTGAAGTTCCCTTGGGTAATATTGCATTTATCAAAAACCTGTAGATCATCTTCACTCTCTCATTGAATACCGCAATCGGTACTTCCGTATAAAAAATACAGTTTGACCAGTCTTTGGCAAAAATTCCATGTGAGTAGACAAGTGATCCACGAGGTGAAGAATAAAATTATAATTTCTGTGAAAATAAAAGTGTTTTTAATTCCGGAAATTGTCCAGTGAAATCCTTGGAGAGTTGCAGCAGCAGAGGAAAGAAACTTTGATCCTACTCGATCGGATTGTAATAGTTTCTGTGTTTTTAATAGGTGAGCACGTCACTGAGGTGGTCAAAGGGCATCATAACAAGTTACCAGCGGTTTTTGTCTTGTAATTTAATAGGTGAGAGACTATCTGCAGAAGTAGAAGGGCTGGTGATTGATATTTTCGGTGGTTCTTCTATAAATTATAGGTAAATCCTCATCATTTGGTCCTTCGAGCCGGATTGTAATAGTTTCTGTGTTTTTAATAGGTGAGCACGTCACTGAGGTGGCCAAAGGGCATCATAACAAGTTACCAGCGGTTTTTGTCTTGTAATTTAATAGGTGAGAGACTATCTGCAGAAGTAGAAGGGCTGGTGATTGATATTTTCGGTGGTTCTTCTATAAATTATAGGTAAATCCTCATCATTTGGTCCGACGTCGCCTTCAGGGAACAATTTGATTTCACGATGCCTGAAAAGGAACTAAGTAGACGTGCCTACAAGGGACAACTTACTAGCATCAAGAAGGTGCTTGAGAAGTTCCAGAATGATCCAACCCTCCTTGAAAGAGATAATGCAGAGATGCAAATTGTATCACACCGTGATATGGTTGGACGGGTGGAGCAAAAGTTTCAATTAATCCAAATGGAAATTATCAAGGACACGACCACTCCGGAGGATAAAGAGAGAGAGCAAAAGGAATTGATGAGCTTTCTGGATGACTGCATGGTCACTGAGATGGCATTTACGAAGCTATTGGCAACCATCTCATCGCAATCTCCACGGTCACTCGCTGATGATTCTATTTGCTTAGAAGGAGCGGGCCCCGGAAGCTCAGGTCTGGAGACTTTGCTTAATTTAATGAGCAAACAATTGAAAGAACAGCGCCAGCAACGCTTGAGTGATGAGTCTAGACTTAAGGAAATTCTTGATGTTCAGCGAGAGGAGTTCAGTAAAATGCTGGAGACTCGTAGGGAACTTAATACTTCTCTTAGCGAAACTGACCTTCTTTTTACTGAGTCATCGGCAAAACTTGAGCCTATTAAAATTCCTTCTTTTGGGGGCTCATATTGTGATTGGCAATCTTTCAAAAATCTTTTTCTCTCCTCTGTCGATAAAAACCCACGGCTCACAAAGTCACAAAAAATGCAATATCTTGTGAGTAACACCAATGGGGAGGCTTTGGCTCTCTTCAGTAAACTCCCGTTCTCTGATGAGAACTACGATATTGCATGGAATCGCCTGGTGAAGAGGTATGATGACAAAATGTTGATAGTCGCTGCACATATGGATGCATTTTTAAGCCAACAAGTGATCTCTAAGCCGAATGCTTCAGCCCTAAGGAAACTCCAATCATCTACTAATCAAGCATTGGAGGCCATTAATGCTTTGCAAGTCACGGAAAGAGACCCTTGGCTCATCCACTGGACTCTCAATCATGTGGACCATCAGACCAGGACACTGTGGAGTGAAAAGAAGCCCCAGTCTACACCTACATGGGCGGACTTTGATGACTTCTTGAACACCAGGTGTCGGAACATGGAGTCCTGTCCACCGCAGCAGTCCTCAAGTAAGTCAAAGCATGTGTCTTCTCATGTAACCGAAAACCAGAAACGCGAAAATTGCAAATACTGTAATGTCAATCCACATAGATTGTATAAATGCAAGAAGTTTTTGGGTCTTCAACCCAAGAAAAGACTTGAAACAGTTAAAAATCTTAAGCTCTGCCAAAATTGTCTTATCGATTGTCATGAAATCAAAAATTGTTCATATCAGTCATGTAAAGTTTGTAAGCAAAGACACAATCATTTGATTCATGATGCATTTACAAGCCCAAATCCCACTGCAGTGCCACTCTCAATACTGGATAACCCTACCCCATCTGATACTGGTACTAATCCCTGTCCCTCAACATCCACTAGTTTGAATTGTGCGGGAAAATCACGAGGGGTGCGATCCCATGTATTGTTCGCAACTGCTGTTGTAAAACTTTTGGGCAACAATAATACCCAAGAATATTGTCGAATTATCTTGGACCCCGGATCCCAGATTAATATCATCTCCACTTTCATGTGCGAAAAGTTACAATTGCCACTTACCCGAACAAATTTTATTGTTGACGGAGTAGGGTCAATTTCACAAGTCTCGCAACAGGAAACTCAGGTTCGATTGCAGATCAAGGACAAATCTGAAATCCAGACCCATATATTGGATTGTCTTGTGATGATGAAAGTCATTGGGGAGCAGCCGAATTGGGAGATAGATGTCAGTAGGATCCAAATACCCCCACAATTTCAGTTAGCTGACCCCCTCTGGTTCAAGCGACAGAAAGTAGATTTGCTGATCGGTGGTAGCCATGCGTGGCAATTCCTGGGGCTTGAAAAACACGTTCTAGGAGAAGGTCTTCCCATGCTCCAGCACAGTGTTTTTGGCTGGTTGGTAGTGGGTCCGTGCTATTCCACAGATTATACAGTAGTAGGTTCTTGCAACATTACCACATTGACTAGCATAGATCGGACACTCAAAAGGTTCTGGGAAATCGAGGATGTCCCCAAAGAGTTCGGTGCTCAATCAGAACATGAAGAAGTTGAAGCACACTTCCAAGACACAACCTTTCAGGACCCAGAGGGAAGATATGTAGTGTCACTTCCACTTAGAGATGATGTGAAAGGTCTAGATAACAATCGTGTGGCTGCTGTGCGTCAGCTTAACTACTTGAATAGAAGATTGGTAAAAAACCCATCATTGCTGAACCAGTATGATGGGATATTCAAAGAATATTTGAGCCTCAATATTATTGAGAAAGTTCCTTTCGATGAATTACAGAAGCCATCTTACTACTTTCCTCACCATGGCGTGATCAAGAATGATTCCTCAACTACCAAGATACGGATAGTGTTTAATGCTAGCTCACGCACAAAGTCTGGGAGGAGTTTGAATGATTGTATGATGGCCTGTCCAGTGGTTCAACCAACGCTGGTGTCAATCTTGTGGAGATTTCGATTGCATGAGGTCGTCTTAACCTGTGATATTGTTAAGATGTACCTACAGGTTCTCATGAATCCCTCACACCGAGACTACCATCGGTTCGTTTGGTTTGAAAATTCAGAAATGGTGGATTATCGGTTCAGAACCGTTTGCTTTGGTGTAGCAGCATCTCCATACTTAGCAACTAGAGTTCTAAATCAAATTGCCACAGATAATAAAACGGAATTTCCTTTGGCTTGTTCAATCCTGACTCAAAATTTCTATGTGGATGACTGCCTGTTCTCTGCCCCAACCATAGGCGAAGCCATAGATGCTAAAAATCAATTAGAAAATGTTCTAGGTGGTGCAGGGATGAAGCTATCCAAATTCAGAACTAACAGGTTAGAAGTTCTACAGCCAGAAGATGATATTACTCCAAATTCCACTGAACTCGTCTTAGATGAAGAAGCCAAAACTTTGGGTATCCTATGGAATCCAAAGACAGACGCTTTCCATTTTCGAGTGACCAACCAACCAAGCGGAGAAAATCCTACGAAACGCTATATTCTTTCAACGATTGCAAGAATCTTTGATCCGTGTGGACTAATCGGACCGATTGTCACAATAGCAAAAATCATTCTGCAAGACGTATGGGAGACTGAGGCTGATTGGGACACTCCAATCCCTAATGTGTTGGAAAAAAGGTGGCAAATGTTTGTTGCGGACTTAGCAGATATTGAACAAATCCAAATCACAAGATGGATATCCACAATCAGTAATCCAAGTCATCGTGAGCTCCACGCATTTTGCGATGCTTCGAAAACCGCTTATGGAGTCTCAATTTATTTGGTCTGCGAAGATACTCATACCTCTCGGTCGTCAAGTTTATTGGTTTCGAAGTCCAGGCTCATGCCAATCCCATCAAAGAAGGGTGCGACTCCTACAAAAATTACATTGACGATACCAAAGGCAGAACTCAGTGGAGCAGAATTAGCCACGCAAGTAATGAACGCTGTCTCAAAATCATTGGGAATAGAAAGATGTTTCTTTTGGACTGATGCAATGGTTATCCTGCATCAAATACATTCGCCAAATCGTCCAAGAGAGGTATTTGTACGGCATCGGGTATCCAAAATTCTGAGTTTGTCAACAGCATCCCAATGGCGACATGTGCCTACGTCGCATAATCCCGCAGATGTCCTTTCACGTGGTAGCAGAGTCAAGGCACTTGCCTCTAATAAGTTGTGGTGGAGTGGACCTGAGTGGTTGCTGAAGACGGAAGAAAATTGGCCTCAAGAATTTTGTCCGGGAAAACCCAACCTGTGTTGTTCGGAGACTTTGGCGGGTATGGGATTATCAACTACAGTGGATCCAGACATGATTGTTTACGATCGTCTGTTGGAACACCATGGTTCATTTTTGAGGATCAGTAGAGTTCTTGCATGGATTTTTCGAGCAGTTGCCATTTTCAAGAGCATGAGAATACGCCGAACCCGAAATTCTGTTATGATTTTTCCTGAGAATTTGCAGGTCACAGAGTTAGAAGAAGCGGAAGTTCGCATATTAAAGTGGGATCAGAAAAGGCACTTGAAAAATGTTCGTGATTTGGTCAAGGCTAACCGCCTGAATTCGTTGCCTAGCCCTATGCGAAAACTGCGTCCCTTTATGGATCCTCAAGGAATCTTACGAGTTGGTGGACGATTAAGCCTGTCTTCGGAGGATTTTGATCTTCGACATCCCATAATTTTGCCAAAAGGAAAACTTTCGGATTTACTCGCGCTACGTGAACATCAACGGCTTCTACATGCTGGGCCACAGCTCACGCTAGCGTCGCTGAGAAGAAGATATTGGCCTTTAAACGGGAGAAATACTGTGAAGCGCATCATTCATTCTTGCGTGAAATGCATACGATTAAAGCCTCCAAAATCTCAGCAGTTGATGGGTGACCTTCCACCTTCGAGAGTATCTTTTACTCGCCCATTCCGTTATACGGGGATCGATTTTACGGGCCATATTATGATCAAAAGGGCCCCCAGAGGTGGTGTGCAAGAAAAGTCATATGTGGCAGTCTTTGTCTGCATGACAGTCAAGGCCGTTCATCTCGAACTCATTACTTCGTTAACAACGCACGCCTTTATTGCTGCATTCAAACGATTTGTCGCACGACGGGGTCTACCAGCACATATCTATAGCGACAATGGCACTAACCTTGTCGGGGGAGAGAAGGAGTTACGAAGGTTGCTCAGGAATCGTCAGGCTCAACAAGAGCTGTCAGACTTCGCATCAAAGCTACACGTTCAGTGGCACTTCAACACTCCGGGTGCCCCACATCAAGGTGGCTTGTGGGAGGCTGCCGTTAAATCCTTCAAATATCATCTCTCACGAATTGTTGGAAATGTGTCTTTGACTTACGAGGAGCTGAACACTGTGATCATCCAGATCGAAGCAGTATTGAACAGCAGACCCCTAGTTGCTCTCACAGATGACCCACAAGACCCAACCAGTTTGACACCTGGAGACTTCCTTACAGGGGGAGCTCTCACACAGCTACCAGTTGTTCAACAAGATCTAGAGAGGACGGATCGTTTGCATAGATGGGAATTATGTACCAAGCTGCAACACGATTTCATGACCCGATGGAAGAGAGACTATCTTCATACGTTGCAACAGAGACATTGCTGGAACCGAGACTCTCCCAATATCGAACCAGGAGACGTTGTTTTGGTTAAATCAGACATTGCACCTAATTTGGATTGGCCAATGGGTCTAGTGGAGAAAGTTTTTCCTGGCAAGGATAATAGGGTGAGAGTGGCACAGGTAAAAGTCAAGGGCAAATCTTTTTCAAGACCCATTACAAAATTAATAAAATTACCAGTTCGTGATAATGAAATAAATTAAATTGCGTCTTTGCATTTTCTTAGGTTAAACAAAAAAGGTCTAAAATTTATTATTCTAAACGTAAACTTCAAAAAGGGGGAGTGATGTTAAGAATTTGAAATTTAAATTTACATGATTGTATAACTTTAGGCTTTTTTGAAGTTCCCTTGGGTAATATTGCATTTATCAAAAACCTGTAGATCATCTTCACTCTCTCATTGAATACCGCAATCGGTACTTCCGTATAAAAAATACAGTTTGACCAGTCTTTGGCAAAAATTCCATGTGAGTAGACAAGTGATCCACGAGGTGAAGAATAAAATTATAATTTCTGTGAAAATAAAAGTGTTTTTAATTCCGGAAATTGTCCAGTGAAATCCTTGGAGAGTTGCAGCAGCAGAGGAAAGAAACTTTGATCCTACTCGATCGGATTGTAATAGTTTCTGTGTTTTTAATAGGTGAGCACGTCACTGAGGTGGCCAAAGGGCATCATAACAAGTTACCAGCGGTTTTTGTCTTGTAATTTAATAGGTGAGAGACTATCTGCAGAAGTAGAAGGGCTGGTGATTGATATTTTCGGTGGTTCTTCTATAAATTATAGGTAAATCCTCATCAAATAGATTTATAAAACAAGAAAAAGACATAAAAAAATTCATAAAACACTGAAAATTAAGACAATTTATGAAAAAATAAACGTTCTTAATGTTTTTTATTACAATTTTTTTTTAAAGGAAAGGTTACCATCAGAAAGAGTATTAACCTAACCTAGATAGGTTTCGGAATGTTTTGGAAAATAAAAATTTATTAAATCGATTTGAGGCTATTTTTTCAAAATAGGCTCTCTGTGGATTTAATCTTGGTTAGTCGTATTTATCAAGATATTCTTTTTCTGGTTTTATTAACCTATTACTTTTTTGGTCAAATTGAGGTTTTAACGTTCTGATGATTTATTATCGCGCATGAAACCTTGGGATTTGGTAGCTTATTATTTCATTTGTTTGTTTTTTATGCTACGTTTTTCTTTGTTTTTAATTTTTAAAATGACGATCAATACAAAAATAGTACGTTTTTTCTTTCGATTGCTGTAAAATTTTCTTAAGATTTTTTTCTCAATTTCGCAAGATTTTCAAACCGTTTTAAATGAAAACCATTTTATTCATTTTTTTTGGAATTCTTAAGTGCAGTACGTCTTATAAGTTGCCGCTTTTTGTCGCCGCCACGGCTTACATCTCGGGTTTAAATGACGAATAAATCACTGCAACTGTTGGAATTTCGTCTCTTGACTCTCAAGTTCTTCTTGAATTTCAAGAATGACGTTAAAAAGAGTTTTGTGCGATTTGAGAACCTAGCAACGGCCTTTTCGGCTGCTAAGTTCTTTTTCTTGCCGGACTTGGTCTCGCAGGTGTTTGAGGGATGCTTTGTTGGCGTTGAGGAGCAACTTGTGGAACCCTGTGACAGCAGATTCATCTCATTTTCGTCAATAGATGATGAGCTGGCCGAGGAGACACTTGAACTGGTGGATTTGTTGTCTTCATCTTCCTCATTGAGTCCACTTTTCTGGGATGTTTGTTGTCTCTGTCGATTCCTTGTCCTTTTAGGGATGTTCTCCTTATTCTCGAAGGAATTTTTCAAGGTGTGCAAATCCACAGCATTCAGTGGTCCGCTCGAGTGAGCTCCTTGACGCTTTCTGATGAGTTTCTTAGTTGCTTCCTCTTCCTTTGCCCGGGCCATTGCTGCTGAACTTCCAGGACCCCCGGATAGCCTCAGTCCTTGCCTCTGTTCCTCAGTCAAATTGCTCAGTCGCTGTGGATTGAGTTTAACTTGGGCCACGATACCCACCAAGAGTTCATCCACATTGTGATCCAGTCCACTTGATGTTTCAATGAATTTACAGCTGACATCCTTGGCCAGGCGTCTTCCCCCTTGCGTGGGCACTTCTCGATGCCTCTCGAGGTCCGTTTTGTTCCCAACCAAAATGGCTCCACGGGTGAGCAGCATCTCATTGTCTCGCAGATAGTGAAGGACCTTCTCGGCCGCCTTAAAGGTCTTCCTGTCTACGACTGAGTACACAACCACGAAGATATCAATGTTGTATGTTGAGCAGAAGGCCTCTGTCTGCAAGATAATAAGTTCATTCAATCACTCATCAAATCTTCCCAAACCATCAGTTAAAGTAGGTCGAAGTTAGGAACTTGAAGAGTTACTCTCTTGAATACAAATGAATAACTCAGTCCAGACTTTTATTTTGCTTGATTGATTTCTAGAGATCTTTAATTAACTGTTAGACATTCAAAAGATATTTCGATGAATTAAAGGAGGAAGGTTATCACTGATGACCGTAAAAATAAATTACTTTAAACTCTTTTACTTTTTCTTATCTTGAATAATGTAGAATCTAGCAACAGAAAGTTGCTTAAGTAGATAAAAGGATAGAGTAAGTGTGCCAAATTCCGGCCAGCTTGCAATTTCGGCCATATTTTTTGTTCCTCTAATTTCCATGAATTTTTAGTTTTTGGATACTCTTGAGATTGTACAATGCAAAAAAAATAACAAAAAATGTCGCTTCGACGAGCAAGATGATCTGAAAAAAACATTGAAAGAGTTCTGGAAGGGCAAGGAATTATGAGAATGAAGGTGGCCGAAATAGGCCACAAATGCTATGTCTACATTTTTATTCATTTTAAAATGTGTTAAGAATGATTTTAGAGAAAATAGAGATGGTAAACTGTCTGCAAGGTTTCAAGCAATACTCCTTATAAAAGAGTAACACAAATATTCAATTTTTATTACATTTTACAATTTTAAAATATTACATTTCAAACTCGAGACTTTGTCGCTTGCATGCAACTATACGGAAATTTGGCACACTTACCCTACAGCATAAGTTTTATGATTCAAGTAACCAAGTAGTCGAATTCGCACACAGAAAAATGATATTGCAGTGGCATACAATGTTCCATCTAATAGCAATCACGATAGGAAAACTAACGTTTTACTGACGCAAATTTTACCTCGATAAAATTTTACAAGTATTCCAAGGAAAATTTTCAACAGACTGATGTTATTTTTTCGCCTGTTCTGACTATTCCAGGTTAAAATATTGTGGTATTGAGGGCAGAGAAATGTTGAGATTTTGTGATACAGTAAAATTCCGTTACTCGCGAAATAGGTTTGTGTAACGGCTCCGTGTAGCTGAAGAGTCTAGTTCGAATTCTCTTCGGCAAAAATGCCATTAGAGAATAAATTCCTCAACAGAAATTTATCCAAGAAATATTTCGAAATAATCTGTCCATGGTCGTAAAAGATTCCTTAAGTAGGAACCGCTGTGCTTATGTCACAGATTGCATCTCTCATTTGCAAAATGCATCGGCAATACTGTTTGCCCAAAAATCCATCAGTGGATAATTGGTTTGCCATAAGGACAGGCGGGACAGGTAGACCAAGACGGATCATGACCAGGACCAGAAAGGCTATGCAAACCGTTGCGAAGAGGCGTCGACCTGAGGGCAGACCTAGGATAAGGTGTTTGAATCAAATTCAGGATCTTTGCCTGAATCGCCTTGGGATCGACCGCGAACATCTTCATAAAATGGCGGAGAATCTACAAGCTTGGGCTGTTAACCTGGCTATTCTAGATCCGGGATCCCGATACGGATAACTGTTTAAAAAGGGGTGGCAAAGCGTCCCAGGCTTTACGAAATGCTCAAACTCCCGAGAAAGAGTTCTGCCTTATATACCTTTTCGCAATTTTTTATGGTGCATAATTATTGTCGAATTTAATTTGTCTATAAATCACCACAAAACCATCTTGATGTTGAAAATTTTACAAGAAAAAGGTTTAAAAAAATCATAACTTTTTAATTAAATAATTGAACAAATCGGATGAAAATTAGGCTTTCGACCTTCAATAATTCAAGATGGAGATTTTTTCCGGTAAAAGGTGTCTAAGGACGAAATGTTCAGCTGGACTACCTCCAAAACATTTCCAAAAATGAACGAAATCGCCAGGGCCATTTTTTTCAAAATTAAAAAACCTTATTTTTTGCCTAGTGTTGGGGTTTAGGGAACGTACGAAAAGGGTGAGGGAAACACTAAAGAGGATGGGTTAGAGATAACGTCATTGGAGGAGGGGTCATCGAAAACCGGAAGTTGATATCTTTTACTGTTTGAATTTTATATGGGTGAAAAGACTGAAAAAGTGCGAGAACCAGTATTTTTTTAAATAGGGCTATTATCATTACTTTCCCGATCCATCACCGATTGTGACTGATGCAGTCGGATTCAGAATTAAAAGATCTTTCAAAAATGTCCAAATTTGTCCAAATCCGTTGAAAATTAGGCGCTCCAGGGTGATTGACCTTTGACCTTCAATAATTCAAGATGGCGATTTTTCCGGTGATAGGTGTCGAAGGAAGAAATATTTAGGTAGACTATCTCTAACACATATCCAAAAATGAACGAAATCGCCAGGGCCAATTTTTTGCAAATTTAAAAAAACATGTTTTTGGAGGTGTTAGAAGGGGTGGGCGGGTCATTTGGGTCCAGATATGGACCTTCTTCAGTGGTAGACTTAATCATACATAGTCTTAGTTGACCACTGAAGAAGGTCCATATCTGGACCGAAAGCTCTGGGCAAGACTAAAAAGGTGTTTTTAGTCTTGAGGTGAAGAAGAATCTCACTTGTAATCACTGGAATTTTTGTAACTTAGCGATTTCATTAATTTTTGGATATGTTTTGGAGGTATTCCAGCTGAATATTTCGTTCTTAGATAACTGTAACCGAAAAATTCGACATTTCTAATTATCGAAGGTTTAGGCTCAATTACCCCAAAGGGTTTATTTTGCAAGGGAATTGCTTAAATTTTGATATTTTGGAAAGGTTTTCAAATTTTTCACCCTATTGCATCGCTTTCAATTGTTAATGAATCGGTAAAGTAGGGAAAAGTGCTCATGCTTCGTACGATCCCAAGCTACGTAATGACTAAATTTTTCCTATGTGCCCCAATAAATGTTACTTATCGCACCCATATTTTAAAAACTAAAAATATATTGCGGAGTCACATTTATTTAGAAACATTGGAAAAATTTAGTCATTACTAAGCTTGGGATCCTACTAGCATGGACACGGTCCCCTACCCGTAAATGGTTTACCTTTCTCGAATTTACAATAAATTTCTAAATAATAAAAAATAGTAATCTTTCTTGAAAATTTTAAGCTATTTTCTAGGACATAATAAAATATTTAACAGGTCGTTTTAAATGATCTACAAATGAAAATTATTTTATTACTGCTTAAATATCTAATTTACTGCTTATTTATTTATATCTTTATAAAATAGTAGTATAGTTTTTCAAAACCTTCCCCCTTAAGTTGTGCACCCAATTTCTCCTTTATTTTTTTCATCAAACTTTTAAACTTTCTGCTATATATTTAGAAGTTCCTCATAGGTATTGAACGAGATTGAATTTCTGTTGGGAAATAACCCGAATGTTTATTCCAGGGGGAAGCTGAAGTTTTATGGTACCGTGGAGCTTCAATTCAAAGCAAAGGGTTAATTTAAGAAGCTGTGTAACTTGAAATTTCTGTAGAAACTTTCTATGACAAGAAGATCACATTGATGAAAGGTGTTAACTTTGCGTTACATTCAAAAGATTCACTGAAGGAAATTTTTGGGAATCGATTGGAAGTTCTAAGAAAATGTGCTTTCAAGCATTATTTTCAAATTTAATGGGGAATTTTTTTGTGAAGTTCTAACCTCAAATTACATAACCTAAAACCTTTAATCTACAAATTTTGTAATGTTCATAACCAAAATTTTCTGATTGTGGCAAGATTCTCTATCCTATGATTTTTTATAGGGGTTTTGGTTTTTGTGATACTCACAGACATTTCACATGCGGGGTGGTCAATGATCTCTAGGTCCGTCTCCTGTCCGTCCAGCAGCACAGAGACCGTCTTCTGGCCATAATCGTCGTCCAGGCTGAGGTCATATGCACAGATATATTCTGATGTGGTGAATTGGTACGTGAGGGCTGTCTTTCCGACGCCCGAGGCACCGAGCATGGCCACTTTGTAGGCCGTTGCTCCATCTCCCTGCTCCGTGTCCATGGCCAGGTCATTTGTTGTTGTCTGCGAAGCATTGCTACAAAGAGGCAAGTTAAATCAACATTGAAGCCTTTGTTGGGGGGTTATCTGGGGTTAAGGGTAAGAGGGGATTTTGTTAGCTTCCCTCACCTGTTGTGTCGATCCCTACCGCTATTGGATGAGGTGACGGAATTTATGGAGCGAGATCTGCGACTTCTGCAGGACAAGAGAGAATGAGTGTAAATATTATCGTTTGGAGAGTGTTGGGACTCAAATATTGACATTTATTAGTTTGTCAGGGACTATTTCTAATTCCCATTCCCATTGTCACAATGTTAATGTCACAGAAATATCATCTCGATGGATTTTCTCTTTTCTGTTATTCCCATGACCCTTTCTTTCTCTTCTACTCAAGTTGTTTTTATCCTACAATATCAAGTAGATATTTACGGTGCTTGAACAGTTCTCCTATTCTAGAAATTGGAGGATGATTCCAGTTAAATTTAGAGTCATCAAATATAAGGACTTCTTCATCATAATTTTGCAAGAATTGCAAAAATAAAAGCTTATTCTTTTTTTTACTTCTCTCTCTTTTTCTCTTTTTTAAAACGCAAATTTTATTACAATACTTTTTTTGAGTTTGATAAGGATTAATGAAAAATTATTTTCAAATTAGTATACAGTAGCCTCTCGCTCAATCGGCTCCTTTTCAATCGGGTGCAAAATTTTGTTGATAATTTTCACGTTTAATTGCGAAGCAATTTTGCTCAAATTCGCTGTAGTTCCTCTTATTTTATCATGATTCTTTATAATTGAGCACTTTTTGTGGAATTTACAAGGATTTTGACGCCCAAATCTATCGATATTTTGGATGACATTTTACCTCATATGCCCGATTGAGAGAGAGTCCACTGTAACATCAAAGTCTGAGCACTCATACTCCAAGAACCAAACCTCTTTTATATTGTTTTGTAGAATTGTAGAGCGATTAATAGTGACACCATTATGTAAGCCCTGATGGGGCTCACATGACGTAGAAGTACAAACTTATAGAGGAAAATTGGAAAACTGAAGGATTAGGATTGGTGGATTATGGCTGTCGACTGGGTTGAAATGTGTCGAATAGGTCATACGCTCTACAATTGAAACTGAATCAATTCTTATTCGGTAATAAATGAACTTCATAATTGGTGCACTCTAAAGGTCTTATAAAAGACTTTTACATTTAAGTTCTTTATCCTGGTACTCAGAAAAAAAGTTTGAAGAAAAGGAATAATTTATCTAAAGGACAATGGGCAAAAGTTGTCTATGGTGCGACCACCAATGAGACCTATATCATTGAATGGGCCATGATGGTATAGGTAACATAACAACCTTTGTTCCGGGACCAAAGTTCTAAACCACGGAGAAAAATTTCTAGAGCAAAGAAACTATTTTCGCAGAAGAAAAATAATCTCTTATATGAAATGAGCGCATTTATAATGTCTTTTTTAAGGGAAAGAATAAATTGTAACATAAAATATATTAAAGGACTGCATATTCTCAAAATTGAGATAAAAGCATATCGCACATTGAATATTACAATGGCGGATGTCAGATTTCAGCATTTTTCAGGAGACGGCCTCAAAAACTAAATTTCATAATATTTTCTTATTTTCATTTACAAATTTTAAAGATTGTTTGTATATGATTCCACTGGATAGAGCACATATGTGGAACTCGAAATATTGGACTTTTATTACCCAAAAATATAGTTATTTAAAAAATTAAAAAATGATCCGTCACTTTTACACTTATGCGGCAAAATTGCCAAAATTGTACGTCACTGTAATACTAAAAATCCAGACAATGATTTTAAGATACGCCTCTTGTTTAGTAATTTTAATTTTAATAGAATTATTTTTTATTGGATTTCAACAATATTTCTTTTGTTGTTCGACCATAAATTAATTTTGAAAATCATAGACCCATTGAAATTAAAAATAAATAATGAAAAGTAGTGTATTTTATTTATATTTTATTTTATTTGTCCATGAATCCATTTCATTTCTTCAGATCTCTTTGTACTCTATATACAATTGACATTTTTTATATAAAAAAGTCAAGTTTCGAATATTTACTTTTACAATATAGTCAAGATTTTGATAAAATGTTTGGTGTTTTTTTTTGGAATAAGATTTCCCTCACACAAAGAAATAAGATCACGTTTCTTTGAGTTTTTTAGAGACAGTGGTCCATTGTAAACCGTTTCCATCATGCAATTACTCTCTACAAAACAATCCACTACTGCACTGCACGAGCGAACTAGGTTATGTTGTCACTTTATTCCTCAAAATGTCAAAAAATGAATGCCGTTTAGTGATACCGTAGCGTAGGATTCATGGTCAGTGGAATAGTGGCGTATGATTCCTCAGATAACGCCATTGTAACACTAAAAACACTCAGGGAAATAATTATACGCCACTTTTATACTATTTTTGTTCTGCAAGCTTGACAAATACTCAAAATTATGAAAAATATTTCTAACAAAGTTGTTGAGATTATTAAATATAATGAATATTTAATAAATTTCCTATCAGAAAACAGCAATAACTCAAAATTGACAAAAACCGAGATCCGCCGTTGTAATATTCAATGTGCGATATGTATTTACAATGCATAACATGCGTAGAAGGACACTGAAACATGATGGCTCAAAGTCAAAACTTTAAATCTTATATCTTAGAGATTTATCAACCGAATTAGATCACTGGATACTTAATCGAAAGTTCTCGAAAAATTCTGCAAAATGACGGTATATATAACTTTACAAGTCGACCGCAAGCGCTCCAAGTTATCAAAATTTTCAATTAATAAGAAATGTGTTAAGTTCCGAAACTATTCAACCGATTTTAATGATTTTATAATATGTATACATATGTCTGATACTTTTATTGTGTTATAGAGAGATATAGCCTCATTGTATTCATCGATTTCAGTAGAATCATTACATATTTTGACTTATTTTTCTAACTGTGATTTATTTATTTATATATTTGGACCGATCCATCTCAAGACGACCGAGAAAATCGCAAATCGCGGGTTCATGGTCTTAGATGTTTTTGAATTTTACATATGTTAAAGTACACGATAAAATAATATACCCCTATTTTTTTCGCCCAAAAAAATTCCTGGCCGGAGACACATGGCGTCAAAGATGGCGTCTCGCGCTTCATTCGTCAATTCAGATTTTTGGCAAATATTTCAAAATGCTCTATCTCGCGAACGGGTTGAGATTTCTTCTTACTCTTTCTTTCATTTAAAAGATAATTTTATACTCTTTAAAACGATATACTAGTTTCCGTATTATCTGCTCAAGTTTTTTTGTAACCGTCTTTTAATTTTTTTTTGAAAAAATTTAAAAATTAATTTTTCTCAAAAACCCCATTCTCAAAAATTTTCATTTTTTTACTGTTGATCAGTAACATTGAGTACTACATTCCCTGAAAAGGCGAGCTTCCACATTTGCGCTTATTTTTTTAAAAAAATATTCAAATTTTAACAACATTTTCAAAAAAGGAAAAATACCAGTTAAACTCAAAATTTTGAGTTCAATTTATCAGGGAATACAGTACTCCACATCCACAATACTTATAAACAGTTGAAAAATCAAAATTTTTCGATTTCCCGTTTTTGAAATTTTTTTTTTGATTTTCTAATAAAAATGCCTTTTTATGACAAATTTACAACTTTAAGATACATTCCACACACATTTGAACAATTCAAATTGATATAATGCATTTTAGAAAATTGTCGTAACTTCCAGAATCTCCATACATTGGAAGTTATGGCTTTATAAACGATGGAAGTTACGATAAAATATTATTGTGTTTCTTCTAACATATTCCTCAATATTGAAGCTTTTAAAAAATTTTATAAGGATTTTCTCGAGTTAACTTACAGTTTATTAGTGCCACTTTTATTATTTTGACTCAAAAGTATCGCATTCGGGGCTCATTTTTAAGAAAAATAGTATTGAACTGAAAATTTCGTCTCCTGAAAAGTTGTCAAAAGGAAGTTACGACAAGTGCTGATTTAACTGACGATTTCTTTTCACAGAGGAGTTATAGTGGAAAAAGTCATTATTTTGTATGGGGGCTACAAGAAGGAGTGGTGATGCGAGGAGCCTATATGCATGGTTAAAGAACCTTTCATAAACTTTGACCTCATACCAAGTTTTAGCTTTCTACTTCTTCTCAGAGGAAAGTTAAAATGAAAAAAGTTCACATTTTGTATGGAAGCTACTGGAAGGAAGGGTGGGGAAAGGGGGTAGTATCCATAGATAAATTGCTTAAGTTATACATTGACTCCATACCGAATTTTATGAAGATCCCTTTGGATGATGTTGAGCAATTCGATGTCAAAATAGTATTTTTTTCGAAAAGATAAAGTCGTTTTTACAAGGACTCCCGGAGAATATCGTCCTGGGTTTAGGTAGTTTTTCATCCTACACCATTACCTATAAAATGCACCTAGTCCCATCTGTGGTCGCCACATAGACCAACTCCCATACATTTTTGCCCATTGCCCTTTGAAATTTTAAGTAAAAAGGCTTTAGAACTTTTTACTCGGCTTAGTTTCATTTTATTTTACGAATCACCTTTTAAAATACTGAATTAAAAGATTTAAATCTTAAAGATAAATCCTAGAATTTAACGAAATTAAATCAAAACTAGATTTACGTAGTTCCTAATTTGAGAGAAATGCTTATTATGGCCAATAGGCCTAACTTCATCCTATGAAAAAATATGGAAAAAATATGGAAAAAATAAATTATTTTCTTATGTATCATGCATGATCCCAACGGTTTCTTTTTTAAAATAATTAATCAATGCGGTAAGAAATATTAGAATTTCTCCGAAGTAAATTTTGTAGAAGTTTTTGAAACTTTTTCCACATTTTTCTTTTAAATGTCTTTTTAGCATCGAGAAATTCAACAAAACTGAATTTTTACGAGGGCGCTTTCCTTGTGTTGTCATTTTGTAAGTCCCATGCGATATCGTAGCTGGAGCACTGAAATGTAAGTGTCAAGGAAATAGAAGAAAGGGGATTAACTTCTTGGGTGGTTGAATGTTGGGAATGGGATAAAAAGAGGACACATACGAGATATTTCCGAGATATTCTTCCGATGTAATCCAAATGTATAAGTTGAGGGTATTAAATAATGGGGACAGAGTGTCTGGGGTGGAAATGGTGTGAGGCTAGAAATATGACGTGCAGAGATATTCTGTGTTGGGGATTTCCTACTCATTCTCACCTCATTGAGTCACCCAAGTTACAAATCCCATGGGATGTGATGCTAAAACTCCTCAGTCGATAGTATTCAATGTCCACGTCGGCACAGTGGATGGCTGAACGTCTGAGTTCCGATAATCGGGGCTGCAAACAAGAGGAAAAGCACACAAATTATTTTCCATCTCTGGCACAATTTTCTTCCAATTTTCCCCGCACTTCATATCACAAAGTGCCTCGGTTTATATCATCTCTCTCTTGCGTACTTTCTACCCTAAGAGAATTTATCTAATTCAATTCCCACTCGAGGAATTATTGATTCGTTTTCTCGTGTGTTTGTTTGATTGAGGAAAGGAGATTGACTTTTGATCTTTTCCACCAGATGCGACATTCTCCTCCTTTTACGCCCGAATAGGACACTCACTTCCGACTGGAAAATTGTACATAACATCTCTGTGATATTTTTGCAACAATTTCCATTTGATTGTATTCTTTTTCGGTCTCTATTTTTGAGTGGCTTCCTCCTCAAACACATGCTACTTCGCAAACTCTCCAGAAAGTTTATTCATCCGAAGCCTCTTTCAATAAATCAAACAAGATTTTTCCATATTTCAACATGAGCCTGAAAATTAAAGAAAATACCCTCCAGCGAGTTTCTTTTAGCATTGGATATTCGTCTACATTATCTTTTAAATATTGTATAATTTTATCTTAAAATCCTCAAAATAATATTGATTTTATGTGCTCACTTTCTTTAAAATCTTTGTTTTGATTACACCCTTTCCTTTAATTTCTTATACGGGGTTCAGACCTACATTGAGAAAAAACGGGGTGCGATTAACTTTTCTTTCTCGTAACTTTAACATTATTTAGGTGTAAAAATGTATCAACATTTTTAATGTTAAATTTTACACCTTTTTAAGTGTAAAATTAACATGAAAAAGGGTAACTTTAACCCATAACACTGAGTGAGAGAAATCTGAAAAAGTTAAAATAACATTCCGGAAATGTTAATTTTCCCATGCAGTATTGATCCGAAATCGGTGTAAATATTACCCTTTTTAGGTGTATTAATTAGGGGTAAAAGGTACTCTTTTTCATGTTAATTTTACCCTTAATAAGATGTAAAATTAACATTTAAAAATGTTGATATATTTTACACCTAAAAAGTGTTAATTTTATGAGGAAAAAATGTTAATCGCACCCTCTTTTTTTCTCAGTGAATATACCTAAAAAGCATAATATTTACACCAATTTCGGATCAAAATTGCAGGGTAAAATTAACATTTCCGGAATGCTATTTTAACTTTTTCGGATTTCTCTCAGTCAGTGGGCTTCACTTTTTAATTTCTAATCAGACAAGATTGTTTTTGGAAAATTATACCTCGGATTTGGATTATTAAAGGCAAAATTTACCAATTAGATTCTAAAAAAAAAATAATAAAATTCCTTTTTATTTATAATTTGAGACCTTCAGGGACTGGACTAAACTTCGTATCTGAATACCTTTTTCTGCGAATTTCTTAAGATGTTTTTCTTTCTCTTTGAAGACCAGAATTTAACATGTTATATCCAAAAAAACAGAGAAAAACTTAATCAGTTTGATCCTTTAGTACACGCCTGTACTAATTTTAAACGTGTTGAAAAACACATAGAAGAGAAAATATCTTTAAATTAGATTGATAAATAGAGGAAATTGGGGTATTACCGAACATGGGATAGCACCGAGCACTGATTTTTATTTCTAAGCAACTTGGGCTATCACGACCATTTCTTCAGTGGTCAAACATCCCTAGTATTTATGAAATCATACAAATCGGAGTGTTCGGTGATGCCCCAGTTTCTCCTATATCAATTGATAGGAATGTAGTGAATTACTCTGAATAAATAGTAAGGGAAAGTACACCCTCCCTTTGAACGTTCATGCCTTCGAATAATATGAATTTTCTTTTATTTTTCCTAAGAAACTACGCATAATTATCACGTAATTATCAATAATTGATGATAAACTAACTAATAAACAGAAATGTGTAAGTCTCTCAGAAAAAAAAATAAAAGAAAATTCACATTATTCGAAGGCATGAACGTTCGAAGGTAGAGAACTTTTCTCTAGTTTGATCAATATTTTTACTATTAAAAACTATAACATCCCACTATCTAATGCTATTCGTGGCGAATTCTGCCCCGGTCTCCTCTACATTCGATACCCTCTCTATCCTCTCTATCCTTTGTTTGTGATTTTTTTTTCAAAGTAGAAAATTTTTCGTTATTTATATCACGCTGATTTTGTATTAATTTAGTACTACGCGTGATAAAATAATGTAAAGCAATTAATCTTTTTTTTATTCTCTGAATTAATTTTGATTTTATAACGTACATAAAAATATGATGAATTTATTATATATTGATACGATTCTGGGGGTAGAGTCGAAGCTCTCCCACTCGCAACCACCCTCAAAATGAGTCACGACGGAAGAGAAGGAGGGACGAACTCCTAGGTCCAGGGAAAACACCAGAATTTCTCTTGAAGACTTTTGTTCACTTCAGCAATATATTTACTTGATATTCTGTGGACCAGATGGACCACCCCATAAACAAGATTTTAATTCCTGTGGACAAGGTGGGTCACTATGAGGCCTTTATGCTATTCAAAATTACCCTAAAAAATGTTGACGTTTCTGATAGGGGAGATTTTCTTAAAAAGGCATTTTTTTTGCAAAAAATTATTCCCAATGTGTAGAGCCAGAGATCAAGGGTAAGGGGATCTCCCCTACAAGATCATCTTAGAACAAACCGGAGTGGATCTTTCACAGATAGCCCACGGGAGAACTGGGGCAGATCTCCATAGTTTCAGCATCCAAAACTTCAAAATTTTCTCTAAATTATCTTAAACTTACGAGTGATTTTTCTTGACAAATTTCAAAAATGTAGGGGAAAGCGCGTTACCTTCGAACGATTTATGCTTCGTACAATTCATTTTTTTCAATGTGTTTTAAATGAATTTGGCCTATTAATATTATATTTTAATAGCTAGTTCAATGCCTCAAATTTTCAGAAAAGATCTACAGGTGAAATCCATGAGGAACATAGAGAAAAAATTGAATTGTCCGAAGCTTGAATCATCCGAAGGTAGAGCGCTTTCCCCTATAGTTCTGTTCTTAAAACATTTTTCTCTTTAAGAACAACATTTGTGGCATTTGTTATTTGTGCTAGATTTTGAATTGTTTTTTTTGGTCTTCCATAGTGAAATATTGCACTCTTTTATAGTTGGAACAAATTGTATAAGCGTTGCTCGTAAGAATTATAGCTTAAAGTGAAAAATTGCTTTCTTGCTGAAAATCTTATATAAAATAGCAATAATATAAATGATTAAAGTTTTATTTATGGTGCTATTACAGTGAAAAAAATGATCACGTTTTTTAGTACTTTCCTGTTCTTATATGCTTCTACATAATCGATTTCTCTTCGTGTTGGTTCCAGTTACGACTGTTTCGTAGTTTTAGAACACGAAGAGGACTAAAAAGAACAGTCGAGATAGGAACCAACACAAAAGAAAAGCGACAATACAGAAGCACTTGTGAACAGTAAAATGCTAAAATATATGTTATTTTTTCATTGAAATAGCACCATTATATCGGATTTCCCTTTTAGTACATGTATGTACTAATCATAATGATGTTATAAATATGAATATTCATCGAGAAAATTAACAGGAAAACTTAGGAGATAATGTTATGTTCTTCGGGATAAAGTACAAGTAAATATTATAGCCCATATTAGGTGAGATTCTTAACAATCTCACCTACTATAATCCTAACAAAATTTCATGTCGTCCGATCGACCTCAAATTTGGCCAAAATGTGTTTCAGCACTTCCTGATCACGAATATATATGTGGCTAATTTACGTTCCCGGCCGGCCGGCCGGCTGGCCGGCCGGCCGCTCTTTGGAGCTTAATAGCTCCTAAACTAAAAAAGATATCGACTTGCGGTTTTCGGCAAAGGTTATATATCGGGTGAAAATTGCAACTTAGTGCATTGGCCCCCCACCCCCCACCCCTCCTTCCGCCATTTTGAAGACCCCCCTTTTTTTGTTTTCTCAATAGCTCCGCCCCTATGGCATCGAGCGGGCTCAAATTTTAGTATGTTATAGCTGGGCCTTAGAGCTTTCCATCAATACCAAACTTAAGGTGCCCTGACCCCCCAGACCCGAGCTATAAGGGTCCAAAAAAATTTCTTAAAATGGCCATAACTCCGGTTCTAATTGTCAGAATTTAAAAAGTGAGGGCGTTTTGGAAAGCTCTCGTGAAATTCCACTTCCCCTTCTAACATCGCAAGTTCATAAAACCACCGCTAGGGGCGCTATTATTAAAAAGAAAATTTTTAAATCTTAAAAGTTAAATAACTCAAAAATTCCATTGTGCATCGGGCTGAAATTTTAGTATGTTGTAGCCGTTGATTATACCTATCAAACAAAAAAAACCTTAAGTCGATCCATAACCCCTGACCCGAGCTATAAGGGGTCAAAGTTCGAACATTGACCGGCCTCTATCTCCGGTTTTAATTAACATAGCGACCTAAATTTTACCTTTTTGGTTTCGTCTCGATGAGCACTTTCAGATGGAAGTTCAAAAAGTCACCACAGGTGGCGCTGTGATAGCGTCAAAATTCATCGAAATTCAAAGTCACTTTTCTCAAAAACGGCATTGTGCAAGTTAATGAAATTTTAGTATGTTATAGTCCAGTCTAGGACGTTTCCAAAATGGGGCGTACGTGCGCTGTGGTTTCAATAGAACCGGAGATATGAGGGGTCAAAGTTCACAAAATTCAAAAAATCATATCTCCGGTTCTATGTGACCGATTTTGATGAATGAGGGCTTAAACGAAAGATCTCACCAAATGCTACAACTTTCTAGAACATTTGAACTTTGTGGGACCAACACCAGGGGCGCCACAGTCGAAAAACCAATTTCAATATCACATAACCTCAATTATCTCGACTGTCGCTGAACCAATTTTGATGATTACTTCGACATAATTGTAGAGCACATTTGTCTCTACATTTTGTCCATACATCATTTTCCACTCAGACTACGCTATCACTTCGATTTTGCCGTTTAAGTGTGAAAAAATTGATTTTTCCCATAATAACGCTTTGAAATCACTCAGATGCCAATTTGACTGCCTCTACTCCAGCAAGACACTTAAAATAGGGTTTTAAATGGAAAGTCCCACAAAATACAACAATTCTTTGATATAGTTGAAGTTCAACAAATGACTACTTGGGGCACTCTGGATGAAAAAACGAGTTAAGAAACAAAAAACCTCGCTTATCTTGGCTTCTGAGTAATCGATGAGTTCAAGTTCTACGGCAAAATTATAGAGAACATTCTGGTCTACATTTCACCCATATAACACTTTTCTGTCAGTTCATCCAAATCCTTGACATTTTGGTTCAAATACAAAACTTGTATAATTTCACGAATTTGATTCAAGATAACTGAATGGCGACTCACAATTTCAGCTCTAAATCGAATTTGCATGCACTCCGAGTTAGCTCACGTTAAGAATCTCACCTACATAAGCCGGTTAGGATTATCTGTCCCTTTGTATTAGTTTAGTGCAAATAAAAAAAATAATCATAACGTTTTTTCGTCTTTTCAAGGGCTTTCGAAATTTTACAGCCTAGTAGGAAATATATAATACAGCTTATTAGATTAAATAATATTTTTAAAATGATCCTTTAAGAGAGATACGAATTTAGCACACGTTAGTGCTAATTATTATGAAACGTCTGAGTAATTTTGTCAAAAAAAAACTTATAAATTGTAATTAGATGCAACATGTGCATTTTTCCTTTGCAAATATTTCTTTAGTTTTATCAATAAAATGTCCTTTCTAAATAGAGCATTCCAATGTTTGATTACTAACATTGCTTGAGTTTTGTACTAAATTAATATTCAGAAATTCAACTTTTCTGTTCTTATTTATGATTTTTATATATTAGTTCCTGATCTTATGTACACAATCAAGTACTTGCATAAGAAATACTTTAAATGTAATATAAATACTTAGTACTTGTACTAAAAAAATATACTTGTCTGTACTGAGGTTTTTAAGTATAACGGGAGTAATATATTTCTTTTATTGTTCATTATTTTTCATTTTCAGAGAGAAATCATCAGAAATGCGTTATTAATGTAGGCTAGCATTTGTACTAATTCGGTATAAAACTAGAACAAAACTTGTGTTTAAATGAAATCGTCTTTACATTCTTAGCTCTGAAGGAATTATTAGATGAGTTCAGAACAATATGAATAGACAAATTGAACAATTGGCATTTACTTATTGTTTTTTTTAATTGTTAGAATTAAAACAAGTACACGGGTAGGGCGCCTGTGCCTTACTTCCTATATTTGTCAAATGTATCGAACATTCTCTTATTAGTAATTTTGAAAGACATTTCATTTTTGGAGTATTTTTTGAATTATAAATGATCACCAATTTCGAAATATTCAGTTAGGAACGTGACTTGAGTTAAGGTGTGTAAATTACGACGATGATTTATTAGAGTTTGTCAAAGAATATCAGAAGTACCACAAAATTCAGGTGTGCCCAATCAGTCGATAAATAATAATTTTATGAATTTCGCACGTGTAAAGAAAAAACTTTCATATACCCTTTTACACAGTCGATATTTCTTTACTATAAAATGTGTAGAATATCTTGTGTATATCACTGCAATTATGCATATTTCAATAATTGCTCAATGAAATTTAGAGTCAAATCAGCATTAAATTAAATCTGAATCACGTTAAGACTTTTCAAAAAACAAATTATCTGGTTGAATTGATTGCCAATCATCAGACTGAAGAGTCATAATGCGGAATAATACGATTTGCATTACTATCACAAAATGCGATTAAAAAGTGCTCGATGGGATAATTTTCATTTCAACCAAAATTTTTCCACCATTAATTAGTGGGTTCTTTTGTGCATCGAAAAAAAGTAGTAATTTTTCTTTGGGAATGATTTTTTAATCTGGGACTTTGCATAATTATAATTCTGGTTAATTTATTTTCCTGAAATTATCTCATACATTTAATTTCGAGGAAATTAAATGAAAAGTTGGATGTGTTATTATTTGGAAAAAAATATTGCATCTTTTTGTTTAAATTTTTCCTTTGTCACTCTTTTAGGGTAGCTCAGTATTGTAAAGCTAAACTAAAGTCTATAAGTCTTGCACACATAATCTAGTAGAATTAGGAAATTATAGCATGCTAAACTAAAGATATACTATACTAAAGATACTAAAGATGAAAATTTTACTCACAAGTGGTGCTGAAAAATTAATTTTTCACCAATGTTTTAATTTAATAAAGTTATGAGCAAAAGCATTCTTCAGGCTGCTCTTGCATTGTTTCTTGGTAAATTACACGTTGTTTAACAAGATTGGAAAAATGTTGCGGTGAAATTCTTCTTATTACATTGCTGAAGTAACAAAAGTTCGGTGTAAAAGCGCGAAGGGAGAGTGAGAGAAAATTTTACTTTGATAAGCTCCAGGGATTTTTTTTCTTCCGCAGAAAATCGAAAAGAAATGTAGAAAGTTTTGCAATTACGATGGGTGAATGGCAAGATATTAAATAAGAATAATTCAATTGAGTACCTTAACTTTTTCAATTGCCTTTTCTTTTGACGCTTTTTCCTCTTTACCATGTTCAATTGAAGTCTGCAGTTTACTGAAAATCTATTTTTAAAGTCTCGCTATTTTTATTTCACTTCTTAATTCTGTTTGATGGATTTCTATAAAAAGGGATATTCTATATAAATTTCATATAAACTTTTGGCAACTTTTGTTATGTAACTCTATTTTTCGATAAACACAGAAAGGGAGTGTAAGAAATGGTTGGTGATTTTTCATATTTCACGTGGAAGGACATTCTTTCAACAAACTTTTCACAAACAGCCTTACAAACCATTTCTTTCAGAATCGGCACCATAACAATACCATGTAAAAGAGAACTTTGAACTTTGTGACTTTCATCCTCATCAAACTTATTTTCATTTTGTTTAAGTACTCTTTTCCACGAAATCCCCACGGGAACCTTCTCTTTTGCCAGGTTACTTTCGTAACAATGCCATGGAAAAATAAGGAATTTTCAGGGTGCCCGTATTGTAGTATTTTGAGACTCTATATTCTCCGGATTTACTGCCTTCTTATCAGTGGACTTATCACAGTCTAAATATTGAGAAATAATGTTGTATACTTCCTTATCAAATTTCATTACACAAAAAAAACAATAAATGCAATATAAAGACCTCCATTTTGAATATTTCAAACTTTCACATCGAAAAGATCACAATTATTTGAATTTTACAGAAAAATATGTCTCAATACTTATCTGTCTGTTCATCTACAGTAGACTCTCTCAAATTCGGGCAAATGGGACCGAAATGTCAGCCGAATTAGATAGAAATTCGGACGACAAACTTTTTGAAATGAAACGATTTTTTATACATGTGCATATAGATATTGAGCTTACACTACACACTCAAATATAACGGAAATTGCATGATAATCCCTCAATAATGCAAAAACACATCAAAACTAAGACAAACCATGCCAAATTTGAGCATATTTGATTCATTTAATAATCATAATCAAACTTGAAAAATGACAACAAACTTTTTTCAAATGTAACCGCTGCCCGAATTAAAAAGTAGCTCGATCTTAAAAGAGCCGAATTTGCGAGAGTCTACTGTATCACCAGAGCTAGAGGCCAAACGGTTATAGGTTTTGCGACTTGAAATTGACCGGTGACCCCTTCTTTAAAGTCCAAATAGGCTCAAGCTGAGTCTCGGAAATATTAATTCTATAAAATTAGGCAATAAAGAATCAGATAAAGAAAATTTATGAAAGACACTCTAATCCCTAATCTTAAATCCTCAATTGTATGGTAAATTAAGCTAATCACTTACAATTAAATTTTACAGGCTAAATGTTCTCAAAGATCAGCATTGATTATGAATTTGTAAATTCACAATGCAATGTGTGTTTTTTCTGAGTTATTTTAGAAGCTCTTTTGTATGTTTCATTCCTGATGAAAAATGTTCAAGAATAAAAATTAAATAACTTTATAAAGCAAATTTCCTAATTCATCAGGGCTTTACCTCTTCTTCCACTTTTAATTGAAATGGAAATTGCAAAGACTTTAAGATTATGTGATCTTGATATATCTTGATATTAAAATCTCTACTGACGGATCAGTACAAGGAGAGAGAGCTGGAGAAGATTTATTTCGACTGGGTACAGGAATGGAATTTTATTTCTCTGAACGAAAAACCCACTGGAAAATATTTATTTGGTCTCTGAAAGCAAAAAGGTGCTTTCTGCGCGAAATCAGGATATTCGAACATCTAAAATTGTTAAGAAGATCAGGACTAATCTTTTCAGATTAGTACTGAATAATAATACAGTGGGACCTCGATAGAGTCCACCCCCGACATAGCCAATCTCAAGATCAATCTCCAATTGAGTCAACATTTTTCTTACTCTACGGACTGCGATAGTGTCAACTTGGATCCAAATTTACCCCGATAGAGTTAATTTTTCTTTACATACAGTACTTTGAAATACAATAAAAGGCTGTAGTTTCACGAAATCCGTAATAGATGGATTAAGCCAATGAGCCAAGCTTTCCAACAATAGTTTACTCATTCAATTATGTTCATCAGGAGTTGAGATATATCACTCCAAACTTTCGACGTCTTCTACTGACAGAATATATGTGCTCATCTAATATTTAAATAAATCTCAACTCCTTAACAGGAAGCACTTGAGGGTAATTATAACTATGGATTATACTAACCCAAAGGATTTGAAAATATTAATATTAAATAAACGATATTTTTCCTTTAGAAACTTTTTATTTTTTTTTTCATTTTGAACGCAGCTTTAGGGCTTATTAGTTATTATTTTATGCATTCTTTTTATAACTTTTACTAAAACCATACATTATTGGGATTATAAAGCTCTCAAAAAATAATAAAAATAATAAAAATTTCAAGCCTCAGTCTCTTTTATTATAGAAAATAGTGAATATTGAAATTTTCGTTTTGACAAATTTTGCCCCAGTATTCCCTACATCAAAATAAATAAATAAATAAATAAAAATGATTAGACCACACTCCCATCAGTTTATCACTGTCTTTTAGCTCAAGTCGTAAGTCTATCTAGAGCATAAGGTTTGTTGAGTTGACATAAGGGCCTCGTATAGAGCCTAGGTGTCTGCAAGCCACAAATCACACCATGCTCCCTATACAATCTAACTATCTATCCAATCAATCGAGAATAATCTCATTTGAAAGGTTTTGTATTCCTTAACTCTTTCGCGTCCCACTTTTATTCAGCAGATGAATTCATGCAAAATTGAGTTTTTCCTAATGCTTTATGATCAAATATAATAGTTCAGAGAGGAAAAAAATTTTCCATTGCGTGAAAAATCGGAAAAACCCCGGGTCATATATGACCCTGTTGTCCTCAAGGGAAGTGTATTTACCATTTTCAAAATCTATATCACGGGCGTTTTAAGAGTTTTTTTTGTTTGAAGTTATTAATTTGGCCAAAACCATGGCAAACTGGATTGTTGTGATGAACACTGTACTCCTGGTGTTCAAGGAATCTTCCTGGTAATCCCTTGAACAGTCACTGTCACAATATTTTGAGTGGTATTTGGCAAAAATAAACTTATCCACATATTTATTCACACACAATACAATTGCACAACATGAGACGCTTGCAGAATACTCTAAAATATTGCAAAATATGTTATAATTCATCAGATATAAGATAAAATGTCCAGGAGCAAGATGTCCCACCTGCATTTCACAAAGAAAAACAATGTCCCAACTACATTTCGCTATAGGTTTGGGACGAAAACACTGTTACCCTTGGGGACAATAGGGTCATATATGACCCGGAAAATTCTACATGGTTTTCTGGAAAATTGAGAGTAATTTATTATATCAAAATATGCAATATACAATCTTTGGATATTCTATTTTGTATTTCTAAAGAACTTTTTGCTGAAAAAAATAAATGAATATAAAAAATTTTGAAAAAGAAAAGTCATTTCACAAAGTTCGAAATTCGTGATTTTTGATCTCAAATATTTTCTTTTCCTGAATATCTGGAGTCTTGAGAAAATTAGCCAAGAATCTTACATCATTCTATTATGATGTCGTGCACAAACCGATAATTTCAATTAATGTAAATAGTCAAAAGAAATTGTTTTTTCCCCGGGTCATATATGACCCTAATGACGCGAAAGAGTTAATAAATCAGAATCGAGCGATTATTGAGCGGTGAATAGAAAAGTGCAAAATTGAAAAAAAATCTTTGCGGATATATCATGAATTAATTGGTGATCAATTTTTATTAGGGAGAGGTGGGGCTAGATTGTTATACGACTTTTCCGCCTATTTCTAAATGAAACTGGTCCTTACAATTACTTTATTCAGATCCACAATTATCTTGTTTATCCAAATGACATCATGTTAAAACCCAGTTTCTATTAGAAATATGCGAAAAAATGTATATCAATGTAGTCCCACGCAGCTAAAAGTAGCCCCATCTCCCAATACACATTTCTATATACCGTTTTTTAAATTTTCAAAGTTTTTGTAAAAAAAGATATTGTCTATTACGTCTATTACTCTCTCTTGTGAGTTTGAGCTATACTAAAACTCTCCTTAATGAGAAAGGCTTTTTCGCGATTAAAGTTGTCGCTTATGTCAATGTTTGTTCACTGGATAACAATCCATTTGACACACGGAAAGTTATGTACATATCATTTTAAATTCTAATAAATTCCTCTTTGAGCTGATATTGATGCGATGTTTATAAATGGAAATCAAGTTTAATGTAGTAGAAGAGTTGCATAAATAGCTGTATCGTAATTTAAATAAAGTTGTTCTAAAATTAAGTTTATCATTAGGGTTTTAAGAGCATATATTGCTATGGTTAAAATGCTGTAGTTTTTTGCATAAATTCTCAAATTTTGATTGTATCATGGAGCTGATTAGTAAGCTAACAAATTGAGATGTTTTAGATTAAATAAAAATTGCATGCAAATGTGCGTGTACAGACATACTTTGTAAAATTGTTGTATGTAAAAGACGTGAAAGCTTTTCCTATCAATTGAGAAATCGCACAATCATGGTGATTGCCCTAAATTTAGTTTGAGAGAGAACAAAATTATTCCGTTTAATGATTTGAAATTAAGATATGAAAACTTTGTCAATGTACGTTTGTGTAAAAGCTCCACCATACACAATGCTGAATTTATATAGAGCTTAGAATGTCCCAACTTTGTTACAAAAGATCTAATTGACCGTGTGAAAGAAACCACCCGCTTTTCGTGACTTATCAGTGTCTTCTTTCCATATGAACTCCCATAAATTCATTTGAATATGCTTAATTACAAGCCAAGAGAGTGTGTTTGGATTAATTCAGTGAGCTTTTCCAGCGAAATGTGTCTTTCAGTGGGAAAAGCTTGGGTACTAATTTGAAAGACTAATAAATCTTGTCGCAGAAGGTGGAAGCCCATAAGTTGAAGAGATGGGTGTTGCTAGTCATTTTCACAGATGACAGTCTCTCTAAATGGTTAGATTTATACTTGTAAATAGTAATTGGGCGCGGGATGAGGGAGAGAGGGGTGTTGTTTAAATGTGTAATCACACTTGAGGAATAACAAGATGTGTCACAACCAACACTCCCACCAAAAACTTCAATTACATTTTACCTGTGTCACATTCAATGAATAACCAATGTTGTGCACCACAAAATTGCTCATATTGCCTCACCATAAATGACTATTTACCATGAAATAGCGCCATTATCTTGTAATGATTTCACTTCAACCACAATTTTCGTCGAACGCTACTTGATGATTAAATTTTCCCGCCAAAAGGCAAGTTTCCCATAAAAATATGACAATATCACGAAGAATATGTTTTCTCTTTTTTTTACTGTGGGGAAAATCAATTGGGAAATTTTGTTATCTAACCCCTTTTGTGGCTTCCAGATATTGTGACATATTTTTTTTTCAAGGAAGCAGTGGCGTAGTTAGGATTTATTCGATCCGGTAGGAAGTTCAGTACATAATATGGTAGGAGCACTGAGAAAAAAAGAGGGTGCGATTAACTATTTTTCGTCAAAACTTTAACACTTTTTCGGTGTAAAAATATATCAACATTTTTTAATGTTCATTTTACACCCTTTAAGGGTAAAATCAACATGAAAGAAGAGTAATTTTAACACATAATACACCTAAAAAGGGTAATATTTACACCGTTTTCCGATCAATACTGCAGGGTAAAATTAACATTTCCGGAATGTTATTTTAACTTTTTCGGATTTCTCTCAGTGGGCTTATAACTCCATTAAATAATTTTATATAATATATTACTGATATTTAAATCCAATTTTGAGTTACTAACCTCAAAAGTTTTACTACAGGAATAATGAGTGTTTTAACATAAACTATCTTTGATTAACTGTCCAATAATAGTAGGGGAAGGCTTTCAGGCTTCACACACATTCTGGCTCCGAAAATTTAATATTTTTTCCATATTCCTTTAGTAATTTTGACCTACCTATGGCAAATCTTAATACTTAGTCTTTTTAGTCATATATTTCCTGAACAAATTAGGTCAGATTTATTAAAGGAATATGGGGAAAATATGAAGTGTTCGAAGGCAGAATGTGTGCGAAGTTTGAAAGCCTTCCCCTATATACAGACAAATATTATAATTTCCTAATAGTTCTAAAATATGTAAAATTGCAGGACAAATACCAAAACTTACAATGATTTACCAAGGAACTTGAAACGACTTTTAATAAGAATAGAGGAAACTGGGGCACCACCAAACACGGGGTAATACCAAACACTAATTTTTATTGCTAAACTACATAGTTTATCTTGACCATTTCTTCAGTGGACAATAATCCCTATAATGCCTATAAATTTCTGTAGGTCTTATCCTCTGAAGTCGAATATCCGATTAAAAAATCACAGTGCGGTACCCCGTGTTTGATGGTGCCCCAGTTTCCCCTAAATGGGACGACAAAAGCTAGAGCCATAGAAAAACTTCAGTAGCATAATTTTAAATGCATTATTTACATTGTGTTGCTCTAAAATCTATATGATGTTAATAATAGTGTATTCTATTTAATTCGATTATTCGATTATATTCGATAATTCATTTTGTAATTGGAAAATAACATAATCGTTAAGTAATAAAATCGTGCACCCATAACTCTCGTTCTAATTTCGGTTAATGGATGTAATTGGGAATTGGACCTAAATTGGAATTTTCCTCACTGTTTTAGATAGGGGAAAGTACTCTCCCTTCGAACGTTCATGCCTTCGAATAATGTGAATTTCTTTTACTTCTCTTAAGAGATTTCCACATGATTGTCATATAATTATCAATAATTGATAACAGGTTAACTAATATTTAATAGAAATGTTTAAATTTATTAGGAAAACTTAAAGAAAATTCACATTATTCGAAGGTATGAACGTTCGAAGGGAGAGTATGATTTTTGGTATTCAGTGAATGATTTAGATGCAAATCCGTAATCATTAATTAAAATTTTAAAACCAATTCTTGAATATAGTACAATTATAATTTACAAAACTGCTAAAGACGTCAAATTGTACTTCAAATATTCTACAAACTTTGGACGCTTTGTAATCATTTTTTTTATACTGGATTTGAACTTTTTAGTAGACTTTAGAATTGTTCTATATTCAAGAAATAGGTTTTAAAATTTTAAATAATATTTACGGAATTAAATCATATTCATTCATGCACTGAGAGAAATCCGAAAAAGTTAAAATTCCGGAAATGTTAATTTTACCTTGAAGTATTGATCCGATATCGGTGTAAATATTACCCTTTTTAGGTATATTAGGGGTTAAAGTTACCCTTTTTCATGTTAATTTTACCCTTAAAAGGTGTAAAATTACCATTAAAAATGTTGATATATTTTTACACCTAAAAAGTGGTCCTTTATCTTATTTATTTGCCAAGTCATTTACCTAATTTTTATAAATAACTTTCCATCAAACACAACAAGAGTGAAAGAAATAATATGATTATTATGATGTATTTGACTTGCCATTATTTTCTAAAATAATAGACTAAAAAAAACTATCTTTGTCATCACCCTTTCGTCGTGGAACCCCTGGCTTCGTTCCAAGTTACTCCAGCAGCCGGAAGAACATTTATCTCTTGTCACCAACCCTTATCTATTTGTCCTAAATGTAAAATGTTGGGAAAGTCTTTTGGGAAGAAAAAAAGGCATGAAAATACGCTAGTTTGTTGGATGAAAAAAAAAAGAACTCGTAAAGTTCAGTGTAGTGATTCGACTAAATACTTTGAACGTTACATACCCTAAATGTAATTTATCAAATAGAATATTTTCCCCATGCACTACGTCTCACCACAAGGCACTTGCCATATTGAATTTCCGCAAGTTTTCCCACAGATGTGGGAATTGCATAGAAAGTTCGCACATAAGAGATTGATGCTCAATTCTAAAACTTGAAGATTGCGCCTTGTTTGAGCACAGTGCAAACGGATATTAAATGAGCTTTTCTCACGAGAGGTTCAACCGCGAACGGATATAGCGTATAAGCGTGTCGAAAGTGACACGTTATAAACTCACCTTCTCTAAATTAATTAAGGCATCTCCTGAGCATACCAGTAAATTCAGTGTTGCATGTAAAATAAGTCCCTTGGCACTTTTTCTACGTCACCTAATGTGCAGTGTAATTATCTGATATGAATTTAATGGATGGATATTTGGGGCATCTACATCTGAAACTAAACTCCCATCATGGCATGGTGTTATTAAAAAAAAAAGAACTATATATATTTGTTATTAAAGGAGAAAAGTGCAGTGAAAGCTTCATGAATTTTCACGGAAATTGAATTTAAACTATTGATACTTCTTTTGACACTGACAAATTAATAAATGTCAAAAATGACAGCAGGAGCCTTCCTTCAATTTTTTCTGGAATTTAAAGTTTGCAAACCATTGCAAACACACTATGTGAATTACAGTACTTTTTTCTGGGTCGAAAACAAATTCTGCAAAAATTGAATTACTGTGAAATATGGGTTGATGTGAAGAGTTGGAGTATGTAATGCAACTATGGAAGAATTTTTTCGTGCTCGTTTTTTAACCAACAGGAAAAAAACAGTTGGAAAACGACCGCCAATCAACTTCATTTTCCATTTTCTGCATGAAAAGCATACAGACGGCAGAGTTGATTTATTACAGCCTAACATTTTTCAACAAAAGCGGAAATATATCGGTAACGAAGGCAAATATAGTGATGAATTTTTTATGGATATTTAAGTATATAGAATTTTGAGAATTTTTATTGGGGTGAAATAAGTACTATGTTAAAAACTCACTTTTCTTTCACCGCAGAATCTGATTGTCTCTAAAGCCTCTAAGTCTAAAGCTTTGAAATTTTCGAATACTCTTGAGCACGAGCCAATTAGAGAACGTTACGATTAAGATATTTTATGAGATTAAATATTTAATAAGATTAATCATGAAAATAACCCCTAAAATAATCTTATCTTGTCCTAATTGCTAAGGAATATTGTAAGGCTTTCACCAATTAGGCATTGGACTTAAATGGTCAGTTAAATTAGTGTCGTACCCCAGCGAGCACAGTTAGTTAAAAAAGACAGCGTTTTCAGCATATTTTGAGGTATTCGTATTTGATATATTCCTTTTATCAAGATCACTTGATAAAAGGAAAATTTTAAATATGTAAAAAGCATGTAAAATAAAAATTATCTTAGTACCATTAATTAACGAAAATTTTTCAGTAGGGTAAGTGTGCCAAATTTCGGCATACTTGCAAATAAGCAGCAAAGTCTAAATTTTAAAAAGTCTATATCTTTAACTCCTCGAACTCCAGTTTCCACAATCTTTAATACATAATTGAAATTTCTTGTTATTTATTTGGCCGGAGTAATAATTGGGTCCTTGAAGAAAAAGCTCATCATTAATTTTTTTCTTTAAATCAATTCCTAAAATTTGAAAAATTAATTAAAAAATAAAGACAATAATTGCTCTGAGTAGTTTTCCGGGCACTTTGAGTGAAATTTTGGCCACTTCGTTTGTGAAACAAAGCACAGAAAATTTCAAAACAAAAGCAATCTTTAATGAACACTAGGGGAAAGCGCGCTACCTTCGAACGACTGAATCTTCGTACAAATAATTGTTTTTCAATAAATTTTTATTGAATTTGAGCCATTATAATATTTTATTTTAATAGCTATAGTCCAACACTTAAAAGTTCGTGAAAAGAGCCATTGGTTAAATCCATTAAAAATACATTATATAATAATTGAGTTGTTCGAAGCTCGCCTCGTCCGAAGGTAGTCAATCTAATTTTAATGCAAATTCTCGTTTGAAAATCGTTTTCACTTCACCCCAAACCACTAGACTACTAACAACACAAGCGATCTGTCACATTGTTTTTGGAAGACTCTCTACACTGAAATGTATATAGGGGAAAGGCTCATAATTTTGGACAGTTTCTAAATTTCGACACTATGTGGGTAAAATTGGACACTAAAAATAAATTGACTTAAATTATGGATTTTTATTCCAATATTTGATGAATAACGAATTCTATCTAAATATTTAGTCTTTTCGGAAGATTATAACACTGAATACGTTAAATTTTGAATATGATTTTACTTAAAATTACTTTGTTGAAAATTGAGTGTGAGCAATTGCTTACGAGAAATATGAGAGAACTTTATGTTTGCTTCAGTCTTATTTAGCTGTAGTGAAGTATACTAACAATTTTTCCTCGCTATTTTTCAGTGATATTATTAAATATTCATTGAATATTGTGTTGATTCACGTTAGTGGTCATTTGTACATTTGACCTGAAGTGAGATTTGCCTTTTGAATTACGTTTTTCGTGTGAAAAATGGGAAATTTTCTAAAAGATTCACCAGTGAGGTCAGGGCCATGACATTTCCTATGTTTCCCATATGTTTCTGGCGAGCCGAAAAAACTTTGGAGTTTATACGGTGTTTTCTGTCATTGCGGAATGAATTAGTAAAAAATGCTAATACAATCTAAAAAACAATTTAATATGGAATGGGCAACAAAAACTCCATATTAGCAACATTACGTACTTTTCGGAGATATCTCGTAAAATGTGTACGAAAACAGGGAAAAATTTACACTGAAACCGGTCGCATTTTTCAGAGCTAATGTTACCTCCCTGAGTGAGGTGATAGTCCTAATTTTGGACAGGTGTTTTTTCCTCGAAATTTCGTGAAGTTTTAGTTTTTGTGATGACTAGGTTGTATAAATGCCTGGAGAAACAAAGGAACAGCATCTCTACGAACGAGATGTAGTGATAAAAGCCTTAAACGGCTCCTGGAAAGGCCAGGGAATGAGCGAATCCGCGATTACTTCTATTACCGAAGTTAACTCACTGTAATGAATGATATGGAAAGTTTCCGGGCTTTTAGTGATATTCTATGGTTCCCTTACATAAACAGGAAGAGGATTTGGTAAGATAGGTTTTAAAATGGAGAACAATGGGCAACATATTGAGGTGGATTAGCTGTCCAAAATTGCAACCAGTGTCCAAAATTTGAGTCAAATTCACTTCTAATCAATTCATTTTTAAAAGCATTTAGACTAATTTTAGTGAAAACATATACAATAAACTGCTTGCCAAGTTTCTAAACAACCTTTGTGAAAAGAGAGTAACAAAAAGAAATCAATTAGTATTGAAAATATCGATGCTCATAAACAGACTGTCCAAAATTATAAGCCTTTACTGTAACACCTAAAATTTAACGATTTTTGCATTAAAACATTCTGAAATTTATAAATATCCAAAAGAAAAAAATTCCATTGTCTATTCAAAAACTAAATCCATAATTTTCATTAATTTAGTTGCTTGGTCGAAGTTACACGCAAGGGGGCCAAAATTTAAAGCTGGTCGAAATTTGGCATATTCTCCTATTTGTCGTAATTGGTGAAGTTATGAAAAAAATTCCATACAAAATTATTTCTAATCAGCAGTTGTCGTAACTTCTTTATTAACTTTCTTGCTTTTGGATTTTAAATTGTATAAATATTTAAATATTTTATAAATCCCAGCACTAACCAATTTCAATTCAGATGAAAACATATGTATTTTCAGCTGAATTCTACTAACCATACTCTGTTATCACACTTGCACATTAAAATTTTAATATGATTCACATTAATTGTCGCTGGTGAGAGTCCAAATTTGTAATTTGTGTATTTTAATCATTTTATATTCGAAATGTGATCTATTTGTTGAAAATAAGGTAGACTTGATAAAAATTTGATATAAATTGATTTATAACATTAATGCGAAAAATTAATGCGATTTTCTCTTTAATTTTTCAATGTGAAAAATATTTAGGCTTTAGGTAAATTTAAACTTATTTTTGCAGGCCAAGTCCACTTCTTTATAAATAATTAGAAAAACCCCAAATATTAAGTGACTCAAAGACACAAATAACATATTTGGACGCTCACAAGCGACAATTAATGTGAATCACATTAAAATTTTAATGTGCAAGTATGATAACGCCGTTAAATCGACACCCGTGAGGCCCTGCCATTTCCATACATTTGGTTAGCACTTTTTGTTTGAGAACTGATGACCGGTCAGTATATTTTTGCTGATCAACTGAGTAAAAATATGCTGAAAACACTGTCTTTTTCAGACAACTGTTCTCGCTGGGATATTTACATTTAATTTTTTTAATATAAACATTTTAATTAACCATTCATTATACTTTTTCAAAAAATAATCTAAAATACACCGTGAATAATGTGCTAGTAAATATTCTCAACTAAATATTTGTAAGAAAAAATGCATACATTTACATTGCCTTTGCCTTTCTGTCGGTAAATCAAAATGAGATAATCGACACGATACTTGAAATTTATGCAATAGATGTCAAAAAAATCATATCTTCGTCGTAGAGGTCGTAGATTTTGGAAGTCGTAACTTCCAAAATCTAAATGTTGTCGGTTGGATTAGCAACTGTACTAAGTGCATTTATTTTGTGTCTGCACTCGTTCTATTTATCGTTGCATGACTTTTGCATTAAATTTACACAAAGCAAATGTAATTAGCACAGTTGCTGATCAAATCGACAATATAGGGGAATGTAGGCATGGTCCGCACAGAGTGAACCTTCAAACGATGCGAATTTTTTCATTGTTAGCAAAGAGTTGACTTACTATTTCTCAATTCGTCTCTATGAAATTACGATAAAAGCAAACTGTGTTTTTTTCGATTATCTAATTTCTATAAATATATAGGGACGTTGTCTTTTTTTTTTTAAATTCCCATATTCTAAAAGTTTGAAAGTAACTTGATAGCATTTCTAAATATATTTAACGTTGTAAATTAAATTTTGATTTATTACTGATGCTTCTGGAACGCAGCATTCATCGTCTCATAATATGACTTTAAATCCCATGAATGTAAATTGAGTTTGGTCTAAAGGCATTTATTAATTAAGATGTCAGAAAGTGGATTACAACTTGAACTTTTCCCTTGACGTATGAGTATAATTATTTTAAATAGTAAATTAAATTCATACTTGATATTCTCTTTTGCGTTTGCATACTGTAGTAGAAATAGTGATACTCGGTATTAGTATAACTATAAATTTTAATTTAGACTCGAGGACGAAACTTATGAGCTTAATTTAATTTTAGCAATCCGTATAAGGGTTCTAACTTGTAACTTGGGATTTGTTTTGAACTATTTGAGCAATTATCAAATATTCAACACTCAAATTTAATTATAGTTGTACTGATCTCCACATCGTCACTTAAACTTGGCTAAAACTACTTCCTCTATCGGTATTGCTCTTGTTGGGAAAATTCTTGTGGGGCTTTCAATTGGAAGATTGTTGGATATGGTATTTGTTAATGAAATTCACTTACTTTCCTATTTTCTGCAGGCATACTCGCCGTCCTCATCCTCTGTTTCTGTTTGGTGGGTCTCTGTGAAGAGCTGGGGGTGGCACAATCTGGTGGAGGTCTGTTAACTGGTGACTTGCAGTAGCGTTCCCTGCGTAAGATTGGACGGCAATATCATGGAAATTGGTTAGACATTAAATGGATTTTGCATGGGAAGTTACATTGGCAAAGTGGATTTTGAAACAGAGAAATCCTTTTTGCCTAGAAATATCATACACTGAGTGAGAGAGAAAAAGGAACATATAGTCAAAATTACCAACTACTGTGGTAAGTTTTACTATCCTAAGTAAAATTGCAAAGCACAGCACCTTGATTTTGGTATTAATATCATAATTTTTGAAAGAAATATAATTTATTTAGTATGACTGTATATTAATAGATAAATTTAATTAGTTTTAAAGAGATAAACGTCATATTTTAGACGGAATAATATTTAATAATAATGTTATTTTATGAATATTGATATGTGAACGCCCATCAATTTCAATAATTTTTCTACGTTAACAATTTTAATTTAGAATTTCAATATTAGAACATTATGCCTTCGCTACACCTTTTAGCTCGGTATAATTTCATAGAGACAAAATTCGCGATCCTTTCTTTCTCAAAAGATTTACATAAATCTAATTTATTCTTTCGATCTCAAAATTTGGACTGAACTAAATTTAATTTGATTTGATGTTTAAAAGAAGAAGAAGAGTGCAAAAGAGTGAGAGAGAAATATGAAAAACTTTTAAGAAAGAAAAGAACGTGAATTTTGACTTTTGTGAAATTTTCCTGATCTAGTACCGGAGCCATGAATTAATTTTTTTTTAGAAGGGAAACTTCATGCTCATACTTCGGATAATCAGGGATCAATAAGATAAAAGGACAAATCGTTAACATTGTCAGGTCGAACCCAGCAGGGGTCGATTCTTAATGCTAAACTTATTTACTTCGCTTCATGTGTAAATACGAAATTTTCGAAAAGAAATAATACCTTTTTTAAATCTGAAATACTAGAATAATTTTGAATTAAGTTAATAGGCAATCTAAGATTAACGAAAATAAATATATGATTTTGCTAAAATAATAGACTTTTCAAAAATAAAATAAAAGTACTGGAATTTAAGGAAGTTATACAACGCTGATGGCCTTTGTACTTTCTACTCCTTTATTCTCTCATAACAACGTTTCGGAGGCAAATTTCCTCCTTCCTCAGGTACGGAATATTCGGGAAAAAATGTCACAATACTTTGTTATCACAACTTGCACTACAAACGTCTCCAGGAACTTTTTCATTCGCTTTCCCACTGTGGGAACAGTTGTGGTAAAAGAATTGTGACATTTTCCCCCCGAATTTTCCGTATCTGAGGAAGGAGGAAATTTGCCTCGGAAACGTTGTATGAGAGAATAAAGGAGAAGAAAGTACAAAAGTTGTCACCGTGTATAACTTCCTTAAACTATTTCCTTGACCGAAAACACGTTTAAAGTACTGGAATTTAATAACTTTAAACAAAAATGAATCCTTTTTATAAAACTTTAAAACACTCCAAAATATAAAAATAATCTAAATTCTTTTAAACTTGTTTTTTTTTCAGAAGAGGAAACATAATAAGGATAAGTGTATAGACAATCCCTAAAATACGGAAGGAAATACCGATTTTTGTTCTTAAATAATTTTGAAAACATTTTTAAAACTGTATTTGAAATTTTCAGGCATTAAAAGAATTTTTAAATTAATTTTTAAATTCAACAGAAGATCTTAGACCACCTTTTAAAAATATGTAACAAAGTTGTAAATTGAATTGTCCTAACTTTATTTATTTATTTATTTATTTTTTAAATTATTACGCTCTTTTTCATTATTTTAATCATTTTTCATATTAAAGAGAATAAGGCTAAAATAAAATTTTTAAAATAAAAAGACTAGTAGTGTTTAGTTAAAATAATTGCAAATTGAATTTTGGTGCTTGCTGTAGACACATTAACGACTTAAGCCAAGAGACGGCGTAACGTAATTATAATAATCAAAATAATGATTTAACTAAATTCTTGGCTTAAGCCGAGATACAATTTGTCAGGAACTGATGGAAATGTAATATGATTATTATTATGATTATAATTAAGTAAAATCGTCTCTCGGTTTAGATTATTAGATGCTATATGATTATAATATGATTATAATTAGATGCTATACTTTAAAGGTACTTTCGCAACAATTACCGTTCACGAATCCATAACCGATTTTAACTGCTTGATAGATTATTCAAAAGATTTAAAAATAGTTACCGGTTATGAAGTGGTTCATTAGCGATTTAGAACTAATTATAACCTGTTTAGACTTGTCAGAATTTCCAAGATCTTTCCAATAAGCTAAAAAAGAAAACGTTATTATCGAAAGCGGAAGCACCCAAAATCCCGAAAGCCAAATTTCTGAAAGAAAAACCCCGATAGCCAAAATCCCTAAAGCCAAAATCCCGAAAGCCAAAATCTTGTATGTTCAAAATCCCGAAAAGGATGAAATTATATGGAGAATAAGGTGTAGAATAATTTTCCAAGACACAGAAAATTTCTTTTTGCCTCCAGAAAGCGCTCAGTGCAATCACTTTTAACAATTCGAGATTTTCGTTTTCTGGATTTTGAATTTTGACCCATGCGGAATTTTGGCTTTCGGGATTTTCACGTTCGGAATTTGGTTTTCGGGATTTTGACTTTCCTGATTTTGACCGGGATGCTATCGAAAGATATACAAAATGAGGCACTTTCAAACATGCATAACTTTCGAAAATATAAAAGTAAAGGTTAGTAAAATAATTTGTGGAATGCTATATATTTTCAAAAATACCTATCCAAGGGAATCTCGTTGGACTTACTATTTAGCTTGTCTAGTTCATAAATATTTCGCAAATGATCCTTTAAAAAACTTCAGCTGTCTAACGGTGCTATCACACTAGGACTTTTTCAATTTATAAATTCAATTTAATTTTCAGACGAATCATTCCTATGCGTTATTTTGCATTAAAAATCATTTGATTTGATAGATTTTTGCTTATTTATTGAAATGATGCCCACCAAAATATGTTTAATTATGCTAAAATGGCATAAATGTGGTTGCTCAATTAAATTTGAATTCAGCAAATTAAAATTGCTCATTAATTTCAATTTTATTGCAGATAAACAAGTAGCATTTTGAACCAAATTGTTCTTAAATCTATTCACTTGTAATTAATTATTATTTGTGGCCAAAAAAAATAAAATAAGTACAGTGATTAGTGATAAATTTGTACGCTAGTGAAGCTTCAGTATCGGGAGTAATTTGCTGAGCTCCTCTAAAGAAATTCGAAGGAAATTGTTGTGTCAAGAAATTGCAGTTGGGATGACTTCATTCAGATTTTCAACTGTATGAAAGTCTCTTCATGAGCCCCCTTGCCTACCACCCTTTCTTCTTGCTTTGAGGATTCTTTTGCATAACAGATAAGTGACTTATAAGACATTTTAAGTACTATTACATATTTTCCGGAGTAATTCACAATCAAAAATCTTGCGGTACTATTTAAAATTGAGCAAATTTCTTGCAAAATGTGTCCTGGCTGTGAGAATTTTCAAGTAAATTCTGGAAATCTTATAATGCTCAATTGGCTCAATTGAATTTAAAATTAAATTATGAAAATCCTATTGTGATAGCATCGTAAAACTGCCCCGAAAATTCTTTACTCCCATGCAGAATATTAAAGAAAAATGTAAAACTTTTTAAAGGAAATTCTGTTGACATACATTTAGAAAACAGTTTTGAAAATATTTTCAATTTATTCATTTTGAATCAGAAAAAAATCTAAATACATAAATTGTAGAAAAGATAAGTGTTTTTTCTCAGTGTAGGACTATTCTACCAACCCAAAAAGCTCCATACAATTGAACCTCATCCTGAGGAGCTTTAGCGAAATGAATTTGCAGATGGAAATTCAGGGATGGCTTCCGCAATGTTTCTCGCTTATTTTGCTAAACAACATGCAAAATATATCTCTATAAACAATGAATAAGTAAAATGGGATGTGTCTGCTGGTAGTTTGAAATGATGTTCACCAAGTTCTTCCTCCCCCCCAAAAAGCAAAGGCGGTTAGACACTTTTCTCACCCTCAAGCATCTCATCTTTGTCATTATATTAAAATTCTCATCATCTCTAAACCGAAGTTCGTAGCAATTGTGCGCAAAAGATTCAATATGCATTGAGATGGGGTATTTTAATTTCTATTACAGCAAACTTTTGCAAAATTGCTTTTGATGTTAATGTGAATACAGAGAGAAGGATGGTGAAAGATGAAGAGGAAAAATTTTTCCATCCATCTTTTGTAGAGGAAAGCGTGTATATCATCATTTTCTTATAACATTCATCCTGGCACATCTGAATGATGCTTCACAAATTGGATTTGAAACTCTTCTTTTTGCACCACGTTTTCTTCTGTTCACACATATAACTTTTGTGCCATCAATTCAAATCTCTTCTAGAAAATCCTATGTAATGATACTCTTTTGGTAGAGAAGGTTCAATGTGGAAAATGCGAGAAAAACAGTGGAAAATGTGAATGAGAAAAGGCTTTATATCATATGACCAAGGCGTCTTCTATCGAAATATTTCAGTGCACATTTTGAGGAGCTTTTTCAAGTAGATTCAGTGAATAATTTATAATATTCTTCTCTCATCTCTTCAAAGGTGAAAAATTCTGAGGAAGTACATCGGATAACTCTTGAATTATTCAAAATGTTTTCCCACAATTTGTGGGTGAATACAGGAAAAGGAAAATTATAGTAATGCTGGAAGAAGAGATTTCTCGCAAAAAGAAGTCATCATTTATTTTCATAATGCATAGTTGGTTTGATAAATTAATGAAGTTAATTTTAGTGTGAATAAAGTAAACTTCACGTGGAAATATTAATTTATAAATTAATTGTCAAATTTTTGGCGATAATGGTTTGTCAGTCCTATAACATATCACAGAATTGCTCTTGTTTTTTTTAAATTATTTAATTTAGACAATTCAGGTTACTTAGAATTGGCTTTAGTTTTGAATGTTTTCAGGCTTCAGCCAATCAGAGAATGTGATAAGACTTGAATAATAATTCCATAAAATATTTGAATCTTTTAGCGTTCTCTGATTGGATAAGGGGTAGCATCTATCAGAATGCAAAAAATTAATGAGTTTTTTTGTGAATCTTTTGTACCTTTTCCTGTGAATCGATTAATATGATTTTTTAAACAATAGATCATGTTCTTCATCAGATCTAACATACTTTTACATCATTTAAGCAAAAATAAAATAAGGTTCAACAAAAAAATATCTGGTAGGTGTAACCCCTTAAAGCTTTGAATATTATGAAGCTCCAGAAAATCATAAAAGCTGCAATAAAGTAAAGGTGTTTTAAATACGGCATTTCGGTATATCTGTGTTCATAATTCAAATCTAAAATTCCCAAGTAGGGGAAAATGCCCATGCTTGATACTGTAAAATGATTTCCAAGGTTTGTGATTATTTTCTGATTACCACACAAACCGGAGCGATTCTTCCACTATGACAAAAAAATGTCTCACTTATTAGGTTCAAGTTCCCACCTCAAATAGTTCTTGAAAAACCTTAGATTTTCCTCAAGAAGAAAATGGAAATTCAGTGGCGATTTTTATACAAGTTGGGTCCGGGGCCTTCCTGTATAATAATTGATTCGACAATTCGGAGGCCCATTTTTACTGTAAAAATTTCACCGGATACAAAAAATTGCACATCACTATTTAGACGGAAGTTATCTGCTTATCTGCTTAAATCGTTTGTAAGACTGATTATATTAGTTTTAAAATCACTCTTATGTAATTTTTCTAAACCATGTTTTTATGACATTAGGGCGCTAGCGAAAACCATTTTTTCACTTTGAGTCCATGACAATGTCACTCTGCAACCTTAAAATTCAGGCAACAGGGTTGAAGGTTATGTCAATTGTCGATAAAATTGGAGGATTACAATAGGTGTAATTATGAAAGAATCCCATCTAATGATAGAGTTGCCACATGTAAATTATCATTCATGGGCCCTTCTTAAAATATAGGATGGACACAAGTAGAATTTATGAATTTGTCACCAACCACTAAAACAGTGTCCCCAAGTAAAAATATTTTTACATAAATATTAAAACTGATGAACCCTCTATGTGCCTATGATAGTAGTTTTCCTGAACAGCGACATTAATTAAGAAAAAAGTTATGAAATATCATGTATCAAAATTATAGCTTTGGACCTATTTTTGATTTTTGCTTCCTGAAACTAGGAAAAAAAGAGCTGGGATCCAAATTTTTTTTAGGAAATGTGAGGTTTAGGATCAGCTATTAAAATATATTGTTATGAGTCATAATTATTAATTAACGTAGGAAAAAAATAGTTATTATCAAGCTTGGATCGTATCAAGCATGGGCACTTTCCCCTAGTTAGCCTTATTTGATGATTGCTTTAAATGTAAAAAAAAACATTTTCCTTGAACTGAAGATTACTTTACATACAAAATGTAAATCAAGTGTTATTCATATTGTGTATTACACAATTTCCTGTCAAGAATACACCCAATTTGCACTATTTCCTAATTGTATAACTTTGTGATATCATTCCGCAATAACAAGATAGCAATCGTGTGATAACAATTGCGCCAAAACCTTCCACCTGTCGTGCTTTTCCGCAATCAACCGTAAAAGCTCAGTCTTGAGAGGAGGAGGGAGTGTACCTTAGTGAGATAAACATGTCGTGGGAGGAAATTGTGTGCTTGAGGAATCGTTCGTCACTACAACTCACCGTGAATATCCTGTGGAATTTCCACTTCCGCCGCCGCCCGATTCACCTCGCCACGCCGTTACGTCCTCGGTGCCGCGAACGCTGCTAAACCTGTGCAGATCCGGGGTGGGTTGGGCCAGGGTGACAGACGAAGAACGTCTCCGATTGAATACTGGTGATTTCTGTGATTTGATATCCTAGAGCGATAGACGAACGTGAGAAAGGAGCTTGTAGAGAATGGCAAAAAATACCATCGGAATGGGATGTATATAGCAAAATCTTTCTTGAACCTGTAGAATTCTTTTGCCATACAGACATTCGGATTATGCGGAGACTGATTCGCATGAGAAAGGAGAAGCGAAAAAAATCTCAGGACTAATTTAATCAATTCATGTCATAGATGGTTTTTCTTCGCTTACTCATTCATTCGTCACAGAGTTACTAAACTTTGAAGATAAAAGAAAGCATATAGGGGAAAGCTTTCAGACTTCGAACACACTCTGGCTTCGAACAGTTTTTTTTCCCATATCCCTTTAATGAATCTGACCTATTTATAGAATTGTATTGTAATAGCTAGCCTTAAGACAGATTCCCAAACAACCAGGCTAGATGCATTAAAGGAATATGGGAAAAATATGAAGTGTTTGAAGGCAGAGTGTGTCCGAAGCCTGAAAGCCTTCTTCTACAGAAAATTAATTTTTTCAAATTTAGATTTCAATTTCTATCTTTCATCTGGAAGATATTGGAAATTTCATCTGGAAGATATTGTTATTTTTATTGACGGTCACCAAAGATAGGAAGTTGATATCTTTTGGAAAAGCGTATTCTCAAGGGGGAGATAATAGGGTGAAAATATGTACACCACTTCCAGACACTTCGACAATTTGTATTGAAGAGCCTATTGCACTTTTAGAATTTCGGATGATTCCCGAAAAAGCTGCAATACTTCCAGCACTTCTTGCACTCCCATGCACTTCTCATACTTGGGAATCAATAATTTATTTATTCAAATGAAAAGTCTAATTAAGAAAACTTAAAAATTTTCGGTAGATTACTGACGGCAATTCATATACGAAGGTCAAGGAGATGAACTCCCTCCGGATGCGTCAGGGGGTGCAATCCTTTCAGGACAGGAAAACACAAAATTCTTTGCCAAAGCTTTCGACGCTTCAACGCGTCTTCCTCAGTGGTCAAATCTGTGATTTGTCTCTGAAATTTTGTCCGCACTGTCTGTCTACTACTCCAAATGAGGATTTACAGGGAAAATTGGGAATTCGTCGCGGGTACTCCTTATTGGACATTGATATGAGGCCAACTTGGCCTCATATCAATGTCCAATAAGGAGTACCCGCGACGAATTCCCAATTTTCCCTGTAAATCCTCATTTGGAGTAGTAGACAGACAGTGCGGACAAAATTTCAGAGACAAATCACAGATTTGACCACTGAGGAAGACGCGTTGAAGCGTCGAAAGCTTTGGCAAAGAATTTTGTGTTTTCCTGTCCTGAAAGGATTGCACCCCCTGACGCATCCGGAGGGAGTTCATCTCCTTGACCTTCGAAAACTTAAAAAATTCTCAAAAAAATATTTTTACGTATAATATTTAATATAGGGGAATGTTGGCATGGTTCGCACAGAGTGAACCTTCAAACAACGCAAATTTTCTGTTTGTGTGCAAAGAGGTAGTTCGTCATTTCTTAGCCATAAGATAGATAATTATGAAGCTCATGGAACGAGGTGAGAAATGGTAGGTCAGCTCTTTGCAAACAAAGAGAAAAGTCACATAGTTTGAAGGTTCACTCTGTGCGAACCATGCCTACATTCCCCTATTGCTTATACTTTGAATTTCTAGAATTTCTATTTTTCTACTTTTGGAAAAGTGAGTCTCTTAAAAAAAATTATTGTCGTTTCTAATTAATTGAAATTGTGTTGAAAAGTTCGTGAGAGACTCAAAGTACGAGTGCAACAATAAATTTAGCACTTCAGATCTTCAGAAGTACAGTATCAGCCAAAAATTTCTTGACAAGGTTTATTTAATATCGTGTCAAAGATAATTGTTTTCCAAAAGTTGATCATTTTTTAGCGGCTCAAACTTTCTTGCCACATTTGAAAAAGTTACTTAAGTTACTCTAAAAAATAGATCATCCGACAGGATTGAGGTCAGATCAGTGAGATGTTTTTTAAAGTTACTCTCAAAATCCCATGCTCCAACACACTATTACTTCAGTGCCGTTAACACCAAAGACTTCATATCCGTTCAAACACAGCACAGGATCCGGAAAATCCTGTACATCCCGGAACTGAATAGAGATTAACCAAAAGGGATTCAAAGATTACCAACAAAAAGTAACATAATAACCCGAAATACAATTCATAGTTCGTACAGTTCCCCTTATTCCTTCCATTGAAAAGATGTAACACCCATGTATCGAGCTTTTAAACATATCCAAAATACGATCGAATTATTGTTTTCCAAAATCTTAATAATCTCTTCAATTTATCGATAAATTTTCTTAAAATCAAATACTTAGAATATTGCAATTAATGTTAGAGACCGTTTAAAGTAAAGTTGATGTTTTCAAGAATAAATCCCTGTATTGAAATTTTCCAAGACACTTTTCTATCATTTAAACACGAACTTAATAAACCCCCAAAATGCTTTTTTGTGGAAGTCCATTAGGCCTTTCTGAAAATTCGACTAGCATTAAAATACTACTAAGGCACCTTTTTTTCCTTATGTATTTTGTAAAAATCCTTCAAAGGACATATTGACTTATTTGGAAAATTATATTGTAATGAACGACACATTTTTTCATAAATACAGATTAAGCTTTAATAAATTTTTGCGTTATTTACTCCGTTTTATTATCATAACCCAGCTTTTGTAAAATGCCAACAAAATTTTCGAATTATACTGTCGTTCGAATTAAAAATCTGAGCTAAACGTAGCGTTATAGTCTACAAAATTCGGAATTAGACAGAGAAGACTTTATTTTCTGGCACTCCCATTTCCAAAGACTTCCAGGTACTTCATTTACAGCTGTACACCACTTCCAACCCTAATATCTCCCCCTTGCGTATTCCAATACTGCTCTCTCTCTGAGTTCGAGCAGTATCAACGAATCGGTAAAAAATCCATGTTTATCTATTAAAGTTTTTGAACAGGGCGCGGTTTATATTTCGTAGGCGTGGCTTTTGGATCCCTTCGTAACTCTCAATGGTGGAAGTGGTTTTCGTGCGGTATGTTGTAGTATCCTTATTATAAACACCGAGAAAAATTTGGATGGTATTTTCTACAAATCGTGTCTTTAAATTCTACTGCCTCAAAAGATAGTAGAAAATACCATCCTCCATAGATACTTTCCTTTAGAATCTACCATCTTGACATTTTAAAATTTACTATCCTATGGATAGTAAATTCTAACAGCCGGATGGTAAAATCTACTATCCTCCTTTAGATTTTACATTGACCTCTCTTAGATTCTAATATCCGGGAAGTAAATTTTACTGGCCGCATATTTGATGTTAAAATTTAACTGGAAGACAGTAAATATTAACGGAGGATAGTAATTTGGATTGAAATTACTATCCAAGCCAATAAAATTTGCCATCCTGCTGTTAGAATGTCATTTTGGAATATCGTGGGTGCTGATGCAACGGTTCCCGATATGCTTTGAATACATTATAGCAATTCGTGGCGCAGCTGGAAGATGCTGGACTGTCATCACAAAGGTCGCGTGTTCAAATCTCGGCTGAGTCGTCAATGTTGGAAAAAGATTTTCACGCATCAAAATGGCTTGAAATACAGAGAATGTCATCCAGGAAGGGCCCCAAGCCCTCAAACAATGGCCAAAAATCAATGAAAATAAGGAAAAATAAATTTTTCCGACATTTTTCATTCTAATATCCGGCTAGTAAAATCTAACATCCGGGGGATATTAGAATTTACCATCCGGCTATTAGAATTTACTATCCATGCAATATATTCTACAATTTTTGACAGTCCAATTTAATATCGCGTTTGCTGGGTGACTTTTTTACTATCCGGCCATTAGAATTTTGTATGGAGGATGGTAAATTTTACCATCCACATTTTTCTCGGTGAATACTACATACAAATTATGTTATTAAAATACATTTGGATGTATCTTTGGTAAATGTTACATCTGCAAAATAAGAAAAGTTATCAAAAGAGTTATGATATCAGCCTGCGTTTATACTGATTAACTCAATGGTTTTATATTCTTCGACCATAAATTTATCAATTTTTAAGTTCAGGCTTGAGCTTTGTTTATTTTTCTAAAAAAAACGTTATGGTTTTGCAGTGTAATTTAGAGGGGTTTGTCATTAATCTATCTTTCAAAAATCTGTTCAACTCTGTCACGTTTGAATTTTCACCTTTATCATGTGTCACACCTTCGCAATCCAACCAAATCAACTCCCATTCTCAACTATGTCTTCTTTATACCACTCGCACCACTCGTCATGGTCTCTATTATGCTCTCCTTGGCACAAATGCAACTCACCGGCGTCTTGTAGGTGCTCTTATCGCCTAAAGCTTTGGCTGCTGGTGAGTTGAGGGCACTTCCGGCCGTAGGTGGTCCGGGGAGACTTCCGGGTGGGGCTGATGGTGTTGTGGCGCTAGAGGTGGGTGTCCCCGGAGTGACTTGCTGCGTGGGGAGCAGAAAGTGACTGGAGTCGGGCGTTGGAGGGAGGCCAGAAGTGGCGCGGGTAATGCTTCCGCGCCCGTGAGGTCCAGAACTCATTGGACTGGGTCGAGCAGACACGGAATATCCTCCAGGGATGCTGCTGTTGTTGTTACTGGAGGAGCACGTGCTGCTTACAGCCTCAGACTCATCGCAACTTTCTGCGGAAGACAAAAAACAAGATATATGTCTCACAGAAAGTTCTTGGGAAGGAAGTTTGCATGCCAACTTATGTTATTTCCTATCACTTCTGAAGACTGATATGGACTGACGAGAACACTCAACAGTCCTTGCAACTTTCAATGCTACATTTTTCTCACTTTTATTTAATTTGCATAATTTTATTCAGGGCAATTGAGCAGTAAAATTGCAGAAACTCCCAATTTCCATTAAGTAAGTGCCCAAGCATTTTCCCTACCAAATGAGATATTCCAAACCCCAAATGCAGTCATCTAAATTGCTAAGTCATTTGCTTTTAAACTTTCTCATTTGACCAAAATGAACAATTTCAACTAACAGTGATCCAATAATGAAATTACACTCAAATTTAAATATAAATGGAATTTTACAAGAGGGACTTGAAATGAAAATTATTCACAGTGAAAAGTTTTCATAATGTGCTTTTGAAATACTTCTTGAACGATATTTTCTAAGAATCATTCTACTTGATTACAGAGGGATTTTACAGTTAAATATTAAGTGATTTCCACAATACACAATCATATTCTTATTATTTTTACTCGAAGAAAAAATTTAGTAAAATGTATCTTGTTGTTTTGACCAAGTTAAACTCTTGAGAGATTCTTTGGGCGGATAATGAAGTCATTCAATATATATTTCGAACTACTTTATCTACCATTTTATTAAACACTAAGCAAAAAGGGGTGGCAAAGCGTTCGAGGCTTTGCAAAGTACTCGAACTTGACTTAAACAGTCTTCAGATTGAGGTTTAGCGCAGTTCCCGAATGTCTTAAAATCATAATTACCAAACAATTTTATTGGTCAAAATTTTCAAAAAAAACTCGCATGATAAGAAATTAGAGAAATTGAGCCATATGCCGAAGCTTTAGGCTTGAAGCCCGTTTTAGATTCTATGCCTCAAAGGTACTCTTGCATCATTTACCGGTTCCCAACAGATTTGAAATGTTTTATAAATAATTGAAAAGATCCCCTGCCCTAAATATTTAAAAGTAATACTTGATTTTTAGACGAAAATTATTTATCGGTTTCAATCGATTTAACCGATTTGAGTTTGAGCTCATTTATAAATGAGCTGAAGCATTGCCCAAACTACCCAAGAAGTAATGTCATTAAATTTGTGATAAAAATGATAAAAATTACTTATCGGTTTTGAACTGGTTCATTACCGAATTATATCCCATTAAAATCGGTCCAGGTTTGTCAGAAATTCTAAGACCTTTCCAACGATACCAAATATGAGAATATTCGGTCGAAAAAATACGCTGTCTAGAGCCTTTTGAACCTTTAACCTTGAAAAAAAAATTATTCAAAGTATCCGGTCCTACTTAGCTACCCATTAGGGTGTTTCAATAAAGAAATAAATTATTTTGCACTATACTCAGGGTGCTCTGCATGATGAGATAAGAAAGTTTTGTAATGTAAAATCGGAAAATTCTTCTATAGAGAGGGTCGTTCAGTCACCTCTAAACAGGGTCTGATCATATGGTCGTCGAAGAAAAACCTTCTTGTCTCATCAAATACAGCACCGTGAGAATAGTGCCAACTTGCAATTTCGGCCACCTTTTTTGTTCCTCGAATTTCCATGAACTTTTAGATTTTACGTACTCTAGAGATTATATAAGGCAAAAAACAAACGAGCAGTAAAAAATTCTAAATGATCAGTAAAAAATTAAAAATGAGCGGTAAAATATCTAATTATGGTCAGTAAAAAACTTAAATCTTTACAAAAATGGGTCTAATTTATATATTTAACATTTAAAATAGTTCCATATAGAGGGAAATGCCCTTTATTTTCCCTTTGCCAAAATGTGGACGACAATATCATTGTTTCAAATTTCTTTGATACTGATCAATTTTAACTTTTTACTGCTCATTTATTCCCGAAGGGCAAGGAACTATGAGAATGAAGGTGGCCGAAATAGGGCACCAAATTATGTCTGTATTCTTATTCATTTTAAAATGTATTAAGAATGATTTTAGAGTAAATAAAGACGGTAAACACTTTACAAGGTTCCAAGCAACACTCTTTCAGAAGAAAGAATAAAAAAAATCAATTTGAATTTAAAATATAACATTTCAAACTTAAGATAAGATAAGATAAGATAAGATTTTTATTATCCCATTATTCTATTTTGTGGTTGCGTCTGCCGCCGTCTTACCATTACCGGCCTCACCAGGTAAACGGCAGAAACCCTGGGTGGCAGGCCGTGTATGCCAACTCATACAATCGAGTGCAGATCAATCTATCTATGTGAACATACATGATTAAATATATATATAAAAGTAGTAAATATTGGCCGGCAAGGAAAACGGGAGACAGTCATAGAGGAAGACTTTGACGCTTGCATGAAACTATGCTGAAATTTGGCACACTTACCCTAGCTGTTGTCAATATTATTAGTATTAATGCCCATTGACAGTTTCCCTTAGGTTTAGCAGTTTATAAAGTATTAATCCCCGTTAGTCCCACCTAATGCTCTGTCTTCTTTCCGAGAGATTTGACTGTGCTATCACTTTTGATGCTTCGCTAAATAAAAAGTACAATGTTTGGGTTTGTGGCATTCAAACCATACCCGTTTCTCAAAAGAAAAATTTCTAAAGTAATTTTTTTTTGAATTTTTGTCTTCCTTTCAGTTGACTCATGCGACACTCATTTTCCTTAATTTAGATTTTTCTAATGACACGTAAATGCTTGAAAATACGTTATCGAGTCACGTCTTCCAAAACTAATGTTATCACTTTCCTACAATAGCGTTTAGAGATGGGTGTCATGAAATGTTTCTAGTCTTTCTATCCTCTGCGTTGAAATCACCATTTATGAAGCATTTTAATTAATTTTTGTAAGTGGTTTTCGATGATGCATGTTCTTTGTAGGCTTCTAACAAAATGACGTGCTTTTTTGATTTTTTTTCTGAAGTTATATCACTAAAATCAACATCCTCGTTTTTAGAATTTTTGAGTTGCGATGAATTTTAGTAGGGGAGACTGGGGCAAAAAGTCACAAAACAGATATTTTATTTTTTTACAAGCTAACCGAACACCTCCAAAATTTCTAATTAGCACAGTTTTATAGTAAATATACCGCTTTACAACTCTGTGAAAGTCATTTTCTTCTATTTTTTAAGGAAATATATTTATCGCGCCGTCTTCTAAAAGGTAATTTTGTGATCATTCTCAAAAATGCTGGAGCAAATAGTATCAGGCATAAGATACTATCACATTTTGATTCGCTTTATTACGGTTTCGCTTTAAAAATTTCAATATAATTTATTTTCTAAATTCCTTGTTTAAATTCTAACAAACTTACGACATTGAAGAAGACCTATGGAGGCTATCTATGGAAAAAATTTTAAGCAGCTATCTTATTTATCTTGGAAGATATTGAATTTTAATATTTTCGATTTGTGACTTTTTGCCCCAGTCTCCCCTATTGTGATTGCTTGTTAAGAGATAACTATATCAAAAAATAAATCAATTACTTAACTATAGTCTGGAGCTTTGCAAATACAATAAAAGGAATTTAGGAATAACTTAAAAGCAAAACAAAGAAAAAGAAAATTATTTTATGCTAAAGTTATACCACCTCTGATAGACTTTTTTTTCGAGTTAAAAATAAATAATAGTAAAATTTTTCTTTCGGTTTTTGAATAGTGCTAGAAACCTCTTATCCCAAGTGAAACTCTACTTAACATTTTAATAATTAAATTACTTTTTCATAACAGTAAGGTCATCTCTTATGTAATTACAAACAAAAGAAAATAAGAGACAATAAAAGGAAACATGTTGAAAGAAACCTAATAGGACAATATGACCGAGCAAAGAAAACTCAAGTAAAGAGAAAATGAATTTTCTTACAAAATTTTCTATTTTGTAGAAAATTTTCAGCTTTACTTGTTTTTTTTTGTAAAACTCCGAATTTTCTTTCAAACATTCCCCCTATTTATGTTCTATATAAATTTTATATACCTATTATTTTTCCCGATGGAAATTTATCTAATTTCGTCGTCTGCAGATTAACTTTTAACTAATTTTGTTCATGCCATATGACTGAATCGAGTGAAAGCATGCGTAAATGTGTGGGTGTTCTATGAGAATAAAGAACGTGCTGGTGAGATGAGGAAAATCGTACAAATTTGATCCTTCCACGTGCTTCAACTTCTTATGGGAATTCCATCTTTTAGATGGAAGGGCAGGAGGGCCAATTACAAAATTACCCTGAGAATTTAAACCCCACACCACTCGTCCCTCTGATTTTTCCAGCATGAGACACCAAAGCTTTCAATTGCTATTTTGGGAGCTTTTGGTGTGTCGCCTGAAAAGGCGAGCGTTCACATAAATTTCCCAAACCCTCATTACGCGCCATTTCTTGCAGTCGCTGCTCTGGGAAAATTTTACACACTTGGACACTCTGAGGAAACATCCTCAGCTTAAATTCCTTCTGGAATTTTAATTCAACTTGCAGCAAAAGCACTAAAGAATTTCATTCAGTTTTTTCCCGCCCATTTTTTGAGGAATTTTCGAGACAAATTCCTTTGCTGAATGTGAGTGTTTTTAATATTTAAACTTTTCCAACCATCATTGAATTGGTCGTCAAGAGCAGATGCTCAGAGCTTTTTTCCCGTCTCATCCATTGTCCTCAGTCCTCACAGACTTTTCCACCCCTTTTCAATCAAAGGCAAAACAGATTTGCCCCATCTTTTGCAGAGATATCCCCACACTTTATCATCCACCTGACCTTTTGTTATTGTTTTTGTTGCTATTGTTGTGAATTCTGGGCAAGACGCTATTTGTCAATAAACTAGAATCATGCTGTGAAGAGAAAATTATTATTTAAAAAAAAAGTGCTTTCGAGATCTTTGTCGCGCTGTTCACACCAAATTGCATCTTAGACGAGTTTTTCTCAGGAATTGTTTCATCTTTTTACGTGATTTTGTAATTAAATTAAGTTTTTCGTAAAGGAACGAGGACATATTGTGCATTGTTTGAAGTATCCTTTTCGGAGAGAGACGACATTTCTTGGAATTAAACATTTCAAAAGTAAGTAATTTATTTGAAATGTTATAATGACCTTCATGAATAGTAAACAACCTATATTCTAGCAGTTTTAAGAATCATTGCAAGGTTAATTCGACGGCTTCATTCCATACTATTCTAAGTCGACTTAGAATTATATTACTCCGAGAGATATGGTGTTCATGGAACCGAGATCTATATCTGGTGAAAATCTGGTGGTCATCCGACGTTCGGGTAACGAGATATTCAATTTTTTCGAAAAAAAAAATTACACGGGCATCATAGGAAATCGCCTACTTCAAATGGCTATCCTGAAAAGTTGTCATTCTGAGATAGAATAGTATGGAATGGAACCGTCGAAATGTATTCGCGAAACCTTTTTGATCAATTTGCTATTTTGTAACGAACTGAGGAATCACACATCAAAACTGCTAGAATTCTGAAACAGTAGAGTCTTCAGGAAACCTTAACGCAAATTTCAAAATAAATTATAGTCATGAAACATTTTAAAGCATGTATGTTATGAATTATTGTGTTATTAATTATGTGTTATGAATAAAGGCGTGTCTACGATAAGATTGTTTCAAACAAGCACGTGGCAAGTTGACTTTTTTATATGGAGCTATTTGAAGCCAATTCCCTAAATTGATCTCGAACTCAGCTCACAGTGCTCCGAGGAAAAAATGTATTTAAGCAAAAATTTAGTATATTTATCCCTCGACGCGGTAAGGCATCTTAAAATACGAAAAAACTTCTGAATTTTTAGATATTTAGCATAGCGGTCGCGAGTGCAAAAAGAATCCCATATAAATTTAAATGGAAGTATGAGAAAGTGGCTTCAAATTTCAGGCGGTTCCGAATGATTTGATATTTTTACGACAGATGTCACTAGCTCTGCATTTTCGTTGTATATAAACATTGTAACATGTGTTTTTACCTTTCTTTTGGTGAAATTCACATCAAATTCTGTTCGTTTTTCACTGAGATACGAAATAATAATAAAAAAAGAAAAGGGAACTGATTGTATACAATTATCTAAAAAAAATCCTGGAATCAATTACGCGAACCTTGGAAAACTCACAAATACCTCACGCCAGACCGTCCGGAGGGTGATTCTTCGATTCCTCGACAGTAAAACCGCTGCCCAAAAAGCATGGTAGCTGAGATTCTTTACAGGTGACGTCGAAATGCGTGCAACTCGGGGTGTTTGCAACTCTGAATGCGTGAAAATTCGATTGTGAGTTGAATTTTGGGGGTAAAGAATCGCGTCGAGCAAACCGTTCTCGGCCCTCGAAATGGATAAAATTGACTTGATGCGATTCTTTACCCCCAAAATTCAACTCACAATCGAATTTTCACGCATTCCGTCCGTGTTGCACGCTTATCGAGGTCTCCTGTAAAGAATCTCAGCTACCATAAGCTTATCTGGGCTTATCACTGGTCATTTTCTATTTTAAATAGTCTGAGTGGGAAAGGCCAACAAAAGAAAGAAAAGTTCATTGAAATCGGTTAATAAACATTGGAGATAGAGTTCGGTCTATATGGATATGGTAAGGGTCGGGGTACAGTGGGTTTGAGTAGGGACGAATGGGACCCATCGTCAGAAAGATCTCGATCTCATATACAATATATACTAAAATTTCATAGAAATCGCTTCAGAAACACTAAAAATGCAGTCCGGTCAAGACATTTTTGATTATAGCTCGGGTCAGGGAACATCAAGGGAGGAGTGCGACCCACCGTTGGAAAGGCCTCGACCTCAGCTACAACATATTAAAATTTAAAGAAAAAGTATCGATGATGATTTAAAACACGGATTATGACCTATGTTTGGATTTATTCAATTGTAACTTCACACGACGTTTCGGAGATGTTTGTCTCCTTCTTCAGGTCTACAAATTTAGTATAAGAACAATTTAAAAACATTAAATAGCAAAGATTTTTTCACATTACATTTATATTAACACTTGCATGGAGATAATTGGGGTAAATCGGGTCACAAGGGATTTCTGATACTACCACTTTACAACACTCAGAGCACATGAACACCATGATAGTCAAATGCCAAAAAGAAAAAGCATCGTCTAGTTTTCGAAATATTCGATATCGATTAATCGAAAATGGGTTTTTCGATTGAATCGGATGAAATTGGAGTGTCACAGGGCTTGTAGTACTCAACGAGAGCTTTCCAAAACACTGAAATTTTTCCAAATCCGATAATTAAAGCAGAGATATGGCCATTTGAAAATTGAACTTTTGACCCCCAATAGCTCGGGTCACGGGGACGGAGGGGGTTAAGATCGAATCTAGTGCTATATTTATTATATAACAGGCTATATAACAGGCCCTGAAGAAGATCCCATCCAGGATCGAAACGTTGGCAAAATAAAGTCAAATTGAAGAACAAAAAAAATAGACCGAATTTCATGCCATAGGGGCTGAATGATTGGTTAAACAAAATTAAGGGGTGTTTCAAAATGATGGAAGGAGGAGGTGGGGGGTGGATCTGACATCACCTACTTCTAGCCGCCCATCCACATTTATCAACATTTAACCTTTGCCGAAAACTGCTTGTCGATAACTCTTTCCGTTCTCTCTTCAGAAGTGGTTATACGACGGACGAACGGACGGACGGGACGGGACGGCCACGAAAATCGATTTTTGGCGCATATGATATTTATGATCTATGAGTGTCGAAACGTGTATATCTAAAATTTGGGCCCGATCTGGCGAGGTCGTATTTCACCTATGACTACAAAAGCTGAGATTGTAAAGAATCTCAGCTAAAATCCAGCATAAATCCATCAAATATTCCTTGGAACCTATTATGGAAAATTTCCATGGATTTTTTCATAGAATTTTTCGCTTGTTATTCCTATTCCGCTTCCTTTTGCTATGGAGCGTAGAGTGTGACATTTCCTTTTCAAATAGTAGGATATAAAGTCGCCTACCTGAACTGATTCTATGAAAAGTGATCTAAATGATTTCCAAATGTATATCTTTAATAACTTGCCAAAATAATTGATAAATTGCGATACTGCTAGAAGGAGAATCTCGTCAGAAAAGTTTCATCCTATCAATTAAAAGATATGAAGTACATGTCACAATTAATTCAGTATTGAATTAATCTGAACACTGGAATGCAGTCTTTGTATTTTAAATTACTGAAAGTAAGGTATTGTATTCTTATATTAGAAATTTGGAATTATTGTAAGAACTGCTAGAATTATCCATAGCGATTGTAACAAAGTCGTAGTATTCTTCAAACTGCTAGAATTAGGGTTATTCAGAAGAAAGTTCCTATTATCAATCTTGGATTATTATTGGAAACAGTTCAAATTTAAGTCAGGTTAGTGCCTTAAACTTAAATCTATTATATTCTACGTTCAAGCAGAAGGATCTTAAACATTTCATAGTGCCGCATGAAATTCTGAGAATAAATGTTCGTAGTACAGCGGTAATATGAAATGTGTCATGCTTTAGTTGTAGGAATTCCCTCCAGTTAAAATTATGTATAGTGTGTTGGGTTTCAGTACAGCCTTTGTTAATGTTATCGGAGCGAAATTGTTTAAATTTTGGTGAAACGACCTAAGGCTTGAATTTGTTAAAATAGAAATATGTGTTTGTAAATAAGCTATCCAACAATTCAATACATTTTATGCTTTTACAAAATATCCTTCATAAAATTAATTAGATATAATGTTAATTAACAAACACGGTGTTAAATGAAACAAAACACCGCTGCATCGAAGGTTTTTCAAAATCACTTCACCTCTCGTAAATCAATATTATTATTAAAGGTTGCAAAGGTGGTCTTTCCACCAAGTAATTCAATTAAGGAAGACTCTCTGTGCTTTATTGTGGCTTTCATAAATCTCATTATCCTGTTTTTGATGGATGTTTGGGCAAGTAAACAAATCTACTTGCCAAATTCAATGCATTGTAACATTTTCATTTTAAGGAGGGAATTTTCCAGTGAGATATGCAAAAAAGGTCCATTTGAAAATGTTCACGTTCTGTCAACAATTTCTGATTCCGCAAGATGAGGTTTCACCTGAGGCTACATCCACTTTTGTATAGCCGCAAATTTAGGTCATTGACACGTTCATTAGTATTTTATGAAAACCGCGAAAGAAATATTTTGACTGATTTAGTTTTTTAAAAGTAAATTTATGGACAAACAGACTCAAATAGACTCTTCACTTGGTGTTTGCAGAGCTTCAGAAGTTGGAGAAAGGGTGGTCGATTTGACTTGTTTATCTTCACAAAAGTGTCGAAAAAGTTTCGCTTTTTCACCTCAAACCATTAAAAGCTTTCGTTAGATCCCACAAAAGTGCTCAAAGGACGTCTTCAGTGTATTCAACTCAGTTTTGGTGAACAAACAACTCTATATTTCATAGGAAAAGTAATGGCAGTTTTCGTTTATGTGTGCATAAACTCAACATAGGGGATATTGGCGCAATTCGCCATCGGATACATCCTTGTGCCATCGGATATCGAATTTATTGCGTGCGTAGAAAATGGTTATCGGAATTTGCTATTGAAACTTATTTTACAAAAGGACATACACAATTTAATATTAATTTTATAGGCCATCAAATAGGAATATGTCAATCCAAAATTATCTGAAATAGGGGAAACTGAGGAAATATCGAATCGATTAGGATTAGATTCCCAATCCCAATTCGATCTTTCGGGAATCAATCCCAATATATCTTAAATCCAATCCCACATAGTTGTATACAATGGATCCAAAAATGTATGTATGGGACTGAAATTTGTCCTAAAGATAATTATTAAAAATAAATTATTTGAAAATTTAATTTTTAATCTTCGCTATCTCAATTTTACATTTTTCTGAATAAACTGAATCACATACTGCTTATTTTAGTCATTTGTAAAATATATAGTACAATCCCAAAATGTGTTTTAATTTATTGATATTGTGGGATTGGAGTCTTTTCAATCCCAAAATATCTGGAACTGGATTTTGCTAATTTTGTTCAGATTTATTTGGGTATAATGTGACTTTTTCCTTTAAATTCCTTTAATTAAATTTTAAAATGTATTTTAGTTCATTTAACTAGTGGGATTGGAGACTTTTCAATCCCAAAGAATTTTCGAAACTTTAAATACATCTACAGCTGTTTGTAGCTATTTATTTAGGAATAAAGGTTTTTAAAAAGCTCTCAGAAAAATTCATTGAAAAGAAGCAAAAAATGACTTTCCAGAGGATGCTTTTTTTTGGAGGGGTCACCGAAGACCGGAAATCAATATTTTTTACTGTTTTTTTTTTGAAAAAGCTGTTGCACTGCTTTTTATTTGAGTTCGAGCAATCAAACAAATGATTGAAGACATTTCTATTATTCAAAAATTTAATGAATTGGATTTAAATTTTGAAAATTCCATCCCAAAATGTATTTTCATTTAATCATTTCGTGGGATTAGACTTTCCAATGCTAAAACTTTTCGAGACCCAGATTGAGGCTATAGTATTTAGTTCATGGCTATTTATTTGAGGATAATGTAGCAAGAAATTAATGAAAACTGTTTACTGAAGGCAAATGATGAACCAGCGAAATATTGAGATATAATAAAATATAAAAAGATACACCGTGCAATTTTGCATTATATTGATTACTTATTGATTAAAAAACAATAGGGAGAGGTGGGGCTACATTGAGTATGATATTTTCTCGGATATTTCTAAAAAGAAATCTGGGCTTTAACGTGATGTAATTTAGATAGACAAAGCAATTGTGGATCTAAATTAAATTAAGCTGGGTTCAGCTTTCTTATAAAATATGCTAAAAATAGCTATTTAATGCAGCTCTACCTCCCCATATTAGGTGCTTTCATAAATGATGAAAATCATTTTCAAAGAGAGGTTTTTGCGATGTTAATTTTTCTTATTTCAAGTCATGTAGAATGTGGCACATCTTAAAGTCTCTCTCTTAAATTAAAATGTTCTACATTTTCTGAACCTATGTAAATATCGCTATAGAAGTATACTATTTCACTCATTTCACTAATATCTCGCAGAAATTGCCCCACTCTCCTCTCTATAGGTACATCTTCTCGCTTTTCGGAATGTCAATGAATTGGATATTTTTTCCATTAAGAAAAATGTCTGTGTACTTTTCAAAATTAAATATTTGCTGTCTTGAATATTTTTTTTGGAGCTTCTTTTGAGGGAAATGTTTGAACTAGTATGAGGATATTCTCGGGCGGAAGATTGGCATATTTTCTTATCCATTAAATGGCAGAGGAAATCTCTGGTTTGATGGTGTCGGAGAATTTTTCCAGAGGGTACAATGTGGAATATTCATGGTTTCTGTCTCATCTTGACAAATAATACTTCTGGGCAAAATATTGAACACGATGAGAAAGGCGTGGAGACACATGTTATGTGAATCAAAAGGATCTAAACACAATTATGTCATGGAGTATTCATTTTCTTAATTAATTTCGAAGTACCTAACGACAATGTTTAAACACCCTCTTAAGGCTCACTTTTTTTTTCTATTCTGACAAATGATGTTCTGGTTCAAGCTCTGTAATGGGGTGGATTTAGGGAGGATTAGCAAATACAGAATTTTACTTGAGGAACAGAGAGATAATTATGATGATTTTCTTTTGACTCTTCGTGAAAGTGCTGAGCTTTTAAAATTTTATGACCTTGCCATAGAGTAATATACTCAGACAAAAATTTGTTGAAAATGCTGAGAGGGATTTCGGATGGTGTGTAAGGGGTCCTTGATAAGTATTACCTTTGGAACATTTCTTTTGATTTTCTCTTCAAATCCTATTGATTTACTTTATGTTAAACGAATTCAAAGAGTTTGAGTCAATCTGTTGATGATTCAATTACTAAACGGTATTGGAAATTGGAAACAGTAATATGAATTTTATATTAGGGGAGACTGGGGTAGAATCAGCCACCAAATGAGATTTTTAATTGCGTATAATTTATAGAAAAAAAGTTTGTGTGAGGCTGATAAATATTTCAATGAATAGGAAGGGAAGTATATATTTAGAATGAAGAGTAGTTTCCTCAATATTCCTTCGCAAGCAAACTATATGATACCACTATCTAATACTATACGTGGCTAATTCTGCCCCGGTCTCCCCTACGTTTTTTCTAGAATAGAAACATTAATCCCATAACTTTAATAGTTGCATAAGTATAACCCTTGGAATGCTCAGCAGTAACTTTAACGACAATGAATGTGCCAATTTGGTTAGATAGGGGTATATTTACTTGTTATAAAATTCTTTGACTAAAATTCGAATTCGATATGTTTCTGCTGAACTTGATTGCAGCGCTATCTGATATTTGATATCACATGGCGCTGTTATTTGATAGCCTTTAGGTGACTTATCGCGTGAGAAGTCATGACACGGGGCACGGGATACTTCTGAAAAGTTGGAAAGAGAGGCTTCGGTCCAGTCGGGAGAGGCTTCGGTAAGTTTTCCCGGGAGTATTCATTTTTCCCGGGACGGTCTCTAGAAAATCTTTCGTTTTATAAAAAAAAATATCATGTTAAATCCTTCTCTTGAACATTTTTTTAGTACATAGCAGTTCTCATGCACTTCTGTGTTATCAACTATTCTTTGGCTTGGTCCCTGTCACGGCTTTTTGATGGTTTGGATGGAACACGACAAGGATTGGGTAAAACAGTCGTGACAGGAACCAATACAAAGAAAATTCGGTAACGCAGAAGCACTGAAAACAACCATGAACTAAAAAATGTTAAGCAGAAGGAATTCCCCTTATTTAATTTAATTAGAATAGCATCATCATTCTTGGTTACCTATACGTAATATATAGGAATTTAAATAGATCAGTAAAAATAGAAAGAAAGTATTTACGTTAAACTTTTCATAAATTGTTTGGCTTTGTTTTTATAAATTGATTTTCTAGCAGCCAACGACCCAGTGATTCAATTGGAATATCAAAAATGTTTATTCATAATTTTCGTCAGACCAGATATGCATGAATTATAGCCTAAAATAACCTCTGTATTTCATATCTTACTTTCCAGAAGTTTCTATAGAAAAATAGCCCTTAGAAAATCTATGTGAAGAACACTGGTTTACGCTCGTAGCGGTGAGCATTGGAACTACAGAAATTGTATTGGCGGCCGTGTTGGTCAGCTTTCACTAACAAGATGGAATATTTTCCAAGAGGTTTTATTTGTTTTTAAAATCAATGAAAAAAATTTCAGTCATTTCAATAAAATTCGCGTGTTTTTTGTTAATAATATGAATTATACGAGTGTACTAGGGGGAGGTGGGGCTACATTGAGCTGTGGGGCTACATTGTTATACGATTTTTTCGCATATTTCTAAATGAAACTGGGTTTTAACATGATGTAATTTTAATAGACAAAATAATTGTGCATCTAAATAAAATAATTGCAAGGACCAATTTCATTTAGAAATACGCGAAAAAGTCGTATAACAATCTAGCCCCACAGCTCAATGTAGCCCCACCTCCCCCTATGTGTAGAGAATCTTATCTTTAATGCTCTGAATAATGCTTAAAGCTGGATATTATTTAAAGCTTTAGTGTTCGGCCCCCTTATACCCTGTATCAGACTGGATAAGCTTTCTAGTAGATAATTTCACTTTATTCATTATTAAAATTATAACAGTAGAGAATATATGCGATTTGATTTGAACTATTTTTTGTACAAAACCTTGAATAGATTAATATGATTTTTTATTCGACGATTTGTTTTTTTTTTTTTGAAATTTATTACTTGTTATTTGTTATTTGAAAGCAAAAAAAGTGTATAGCAAACTATAGGGGAGGCCGGGCCAACACTAGCCAGCAAATGAAATTTTTTTGCTTGTTATTTGTGAAAAACTTTGTTTAAATTAAAATGATAAATTCAATTAATAGTAAGAGAGTCAAATACTCTGAATAAATAATGGTTTGCTCAATATTCTTTCTAAGAAAGACTATAATACTCCACTACTGTCTTTTTCTATCTGTGGCTAATTCTGTCCCGGTCTCCCCTACAGGTTTAATTTCGTTCCGCTACGGATTGATGCAAAAATTTTTAGAAATTCCATCAAAGAAAAATATTCGCAATTTCATAACCTTACTTTTTTTTATTAGGGGTTCATCTGGAAGATGATTGCCCCAACCTTATACATTTTGATTTTTTAAGCAAAATAAGAAACAGAGTTTTTTGTATTTCTTACACCAAAAGATTACTCACAGTTTCAGTCTATGAAACAATATATTTACTAAAACACTCATAGCGATTTTATTAAAGAATGGGCTATTTTGCCTCGTTTCCACGTGCATTGGAGGTTATATTAAGATTGTGAGTTTATGATGTGACTATTATAAATAACCAAGTTTAATTGTGGTTTATAAATATTTACTTTTCAATAAATTATTATTGTTCAACATGAGATAATATATAGCACTTTGATAATCTTTACATTGTTTATTTAAATAAATTCTTAGCTCTGAAATCGAACTGCGAGTGTTACAATACGGGAACTTTTGAAGGTTTAAATTAGGATTAGAAGCAATCAAAAATTGCCCAAACACACAAAAAACTAACGATTGTTTTTCTAAAAAATTAATTCTTCAAGTAAAAGAATGAGGTTTTATGATAAATAATTAATTTGTAACCCCTATTAATTTAAAAAACGCTTATAAATAAAATTTTCTTTCCACTTTATTATCTACAAAAGCTCTCTCGGTGCTCCAATGAAAGCCAATTGAATGTGACCAATTAAAGTTGTGAGTTCAGGTTGAAGTATATGGATGCACTTAAATCTTCAGCAAATGACCATTTAGCCATGGAGTGGACAAGTCAAATTCTCCAAAGTCTTGACAAGTGTCCAAAATTGTAGTGAAGTTTACCATTTGGGAAAATTCATTTCCCTTTATGTGAAATATGTTTGTAATTGAACCTAAGTGGATCGATAATCAATTAAAAAATCATCCAATGGTTAGCATTCCTGCACCTCTTCTTTGTTCGAAAATCCATAAGCTTGTTTTGACCCATGGTACATTTGATTCTCATTGTGGAACGATTTGAAAGATGCGAAAAATTCGGTTTAATTTAATAAATATTATCATGGCTTCTGATACGTTCTTTGATTACTATTATCGTAAGAAAACGTCAGTAATGAATAGTAAGGGAAGTATATATTTAAAATAAAGAATGGTTCTCTCAATACTCATTCGAAGGCAAACTATAACATACCACTATATAATACTATACATGGCAAATTCTGCCCCGGTCTCCCCTATTACTAAAATTGCTCGGATGCAACCAGGAGATATGGCTTTTCGGTTTTTGCCAAATTCAAATTTTCTTGGCATTTAAATTTAGATTTCTTTTTAAGAATATTTTAAGAACTGAGTTGTAGAATATCTAAATGCCTTTCACTTAGGGGGAGGTGGGACTACTTTGAGCTGTGGGGTTACACTGTTATACGATTTTCGCATATTTCTAATGGAAACTGAGTTTTAACCTGATGTAATTTGGATACACAAAGTAATTGTGAATCTAAATAAGTAGCAGCTTTGTTTTAGAAATAGGCGCAAAAGTCGTATAATAATCTAGCCCCACAGATCAAAGTTGCCCCACCTCCCCCTACCCAGTCAGCGACTGTACAAGTAGTATCAGAATTATAGCATAGCTATTTTAAGAAAAAATCTAGGTTCACATCTTGGGTGAAGAAGGTCTTCTTAGTTAGATAGTGGCTCCGTTCAGTAATAACCTTTCGAAGAGGCAAAGCCACTCCAAAGCCAAGCCAAACCTATTCGAAAATATACCGGAAGCCTAAAGTTCTAGTTCATATACCCGCCGCTTTAGCGCTAATTGTTCTGCCATTTCGAATTTCGATATTCTTAATACTTCAATCGTCAACAATCTCAACAACAGTGTCCAAAAATTTGCTACGAAAATTGAATTTTTGTATAGTTTTGTGGAAATTCAGGATAAAAGAATGCCTTAAATGCTATTTCATTCAAAGAAATGTCCTTTTGATGAACTTGTACACTTTTGTGTAACTCTTCGGTTTAAATGTTCGAACTTGCAACGGGTTTTTAGGTAAGTTCTCTCTGATATACTTTCGAATCGGTAAAGGAAAAACCTCAACCGGAGGGAGCTCTCAAATCGGGAAGGTTATTACTGAACGAGAGGAGTAAGTCCTAAAATGCGTTTCATACTGGAGGTTTAAATCCGTTCCCAAAAAACCGGAACTGAACTTTTGGGAAATTGGAAAGATCAAGCTCTCTTGTTCTACAATTGCAATATGGGTTTCAGAGAGAAGACTTAGCCATATGGCTTAACTGGTCTAATTTCTTATCAGTTAAGATTTTTTTGGAAAAAAATCAGGATTATATTATTAAAGGAAAATAATCCATTAGATTCTGAAGAACCAATAGAATTTCTTGCTATTTACGATTTTAAGCCCTGCCTATGGGAACAGGGCTAGATCTCTGAAGACCGCTTAAGTCACTATAAGAAACCGTCTTGATAAGCCTGTCGGTAAAGAAAATGGGGAAGTGCGGGAAAGGTAGGTTTTATACAACCGCATCCTTTAAAATCTGGTTGATAAACGATCCGTACGAAAATCCGAAAGTATTTGTCTGTTACTGTTCTCTCTCCAGAAGCAATTGTAATACAGACGACCAGGCCTTATTACCGGTTATCGTTTCTATGATCTAAAGGACCTGATATGTCCTCCTCTTTAATTTAAGACGACTCCAATGAATTTCATATTTGGTATCAGCTACAATAGATCTGTCCTAACTTATTTAATTGGATAGTGTGGGAGTTGAGAGATGGTCTTGAAAGACACTCACCGTAGAGTGGTGCAGTCCGCTTGATATTGGTCTCTTGGGCAGATCCCTGGGATACATTCCCGTAGAGTTTGGGGAGTTTTTTGCCTGTGCTGGTGAACTTTTCGTCATCACTGGAAGTAAAGTCGGCAAAATCCAAATGTGGCTGGAGATTGCGACCAGAATGGAAGCCTCTGTGCGTTTGATTTTGATGGAGGCAGCAGTATTTCATGTGCTTGCAGTACTCAGTGGCTGTGGATGTTGGTCGAGCTACTCGGAAGGAGCTCGACCGACCAAAATTCGAAGAATTGGTCCCGGATGCCATTCTCATTGCGGTTGAATTCGACATGGATAGAGTCCTGGTTCTCTGGAGTACATCCCCACTGCCTGGAGCTGTAGGTACTGAGGGTAGATTGTGGCAACACCGTAAACTTCCGCATCGATATCGACACTTTGACCTCGGAATAACCTATATGGAAAGCGCCCTGATTTAGCTTCAAGAATCTCACAGAGAGAAAGAGAGAGAGAGAACCAAATGGCAACCCTACTTTATCTTCCAGAATGTTCGAGATGAGCTCCACATGGTCCTCATCTTCGTTGAGCATGGAGAAGAAGTCCTTAAAGGTTTCCGGAAATGATGGCGGAATTTGACCCTGATACTGCCTCTGCTCAAACTTGGTGTCCATGCCTCAGCACCTATTTGTTCAGTTTTGTCACGTTAGGTCTCTCTAATATCACCGGATATTGTATATACAGCGACTTTAAGGGGGGAGGAGGGGGGTGAGGGTTGGAATATTATGGGAGACACGCACTTTCTCATTTTCATGCCCAGCAAAAAAAAATATATATTCAAAGTCATCGACCGACAATGAGCATTTGAATTGTCCTTTCCCATGGAATTTATTCAAGTGTTTGTACACCTCTTCATGGGTTGAAAAAAACTACCCCGTGTTCAATGAACGAGGCAAGGATTGACGAAGGGACGAAGGGATATTTATTTAGGCATCCTAAACAGTCAGATAAATTTTCTTTTGGGGGAACAACAAACACCGAATGTAGAGTTATTTTACAGGGATCATAACAGAGGAATAATAGGAATGTAATTGAGTTCACATGAACCTGTGAAATGTACATAGCTTTAAACCAATTTTGGACGAAATACCCAATTTTAATTTTGATGTGAAGGACCTTGTCTTTAAATTGCTTCAAAAATATTTTAATGCGTCCTTGAGCATAAAGTGTCAATGTTTAGTTACACAAATTCACTGCTTTGCCTATTAGGTAGGTACGTAAATAATAAATTATTTGAATACTTAAAAAAGCAAAATAGCTGCCTTATAGAACCAAGAATTTTTAAAGTCTTTTAATGCACCTTTAAAAGATTTAAAATGGGAATTTGACATTGAAATTCCCGTAGAAACTCTTAATCCTCTTAAAAAATAGCACTTTATTGGCTACTTTTCTGTTAGTAGTTATCAGCATAACTAAGACCACTATAAGAATATTATAAAAATTTTGAATATCTAGAGAATCTTACAAAACTTAAAAAAATGCTTTTTACAAAATAAAATTTATTGTGCGTTGGGCAATGATTTCTCTTGATAAATGTATGGTGTCTGTATTTTTCTTTGGTTGCATCGATTATTGTCGTATTCTTTATCGTTTATCATATCTGCAGTTTTTGTACATTATTGGAAGTGTGGCACCTTTGAATTGGGGTACCTTTGCAATTGGTCTTTTTCTTCTATTTTTAACCCTTTAACGACGAGATAGTTTTCGCTGATCGAAAATCACCAATAAAAGTGAAACCGATAAACAAAACTTGTCAAACGTTTTACATCTAATCTAGTCCCCGGCGAGTGGCCTTCAAAGTTGAAGCCAATTTCTTACCTTCACATACAAATGCGTATGGGAATTTTTCTGCACTCGTGATCGTTATGCTAAATATTTAAAAAAAATGAGAAGTTTTTCCGTATTATAAGATACCTTTCCGTATGGAGGGATAAATGTACTAAATTTTTGTTATAGTTAATAGTTAAGTTTTTCTTTAGTTGGCTGAGTGCTCGTTTTTCGTATGAACCTCAATATCGAGGTTAAAAAATAATCTGAGAGAAAAGTTGTACATGAACGAAAATGTAGCTGATTAAATTCTCTATCAAACCCACAAAATAGATTGTTAGGGACAGTCCTATTTTTCGAGATATTTTTGATTAAAGTTGCTGAAAAGTTCGATTTTTCCTTGTTTTCTGACATATTTGAGACTACAGTGTCCCTGGTGTCAGTTGTACGAACTTCATCGGTTCAGAGGATTTATCGGGCATGTGAAGGACAACAAACTGTTCTAAAGTAAGAAATAAATCAGTTCATCAGAATCGGAGATATAGGAACCCAAGTATCAAAAAACGGCAAAAACGGTTTTGCCTAGATTCCAGATGATTCCAAATGATAAGTATTTTCGTAAATCATTTGACCCTAGCAATAGAAAAAATAGCATGACAACCCAGGGACAAAAAAAAAGTTGAAAATTGTTGCACAGTAGTGTAATGATCTCTATATAACCGTTCAACTATTGACTTTTCCTTGTTAATTTATTGTTTTTCTATTAAGCTAAGTGAAGGTTGGGTCGTCACTTCAAAATAAAATAGTTTTTTTTTGAAAATTTTTCTAACAAACTATTTTTTGCAAAACATGTTCCATTTGTAACTAATGCAAGACGTTTTACAAAAAAAACTATAAATGAAAAGCAACGAATAATTTTCAAAATGTAATTTTATTTAGAGGTGATGGTTTAACCTTCAGTTCAACGTTTGGTCGTTTAATTTACCTTAACATATACAATAATTAAATAAAATCAAAATATTAATAATAATAATATGTATATTCACAAAGAATATTGCATACGACACAACGGTCATCAAGGCATTTTATAAAAGAGATGACAAAGCTTTCGGCTTTCCAGAAGGCTTGGACTTGCAAGATCGACTTTTTTGTGAATTATTTTTTCTCACCGTTTTTGGATCCATAACGTATTGAAAACGTAATAATATTTATCATTAGAAAACTATCTCGAAATTTAAAGTTTTTAGTGTACGTTTTTCAAAAATCGTTAGATGTAATGAATTGAAATCATTAATTTCTATTTACGACATTCATTGTAGTACAGACACAAAATCGTTCAAGCTGTTTTCGAAATAAAAAAATATGATTTATATTCGATTTATTTCTTAAAACTTATTGTGGGGGGTCTCGAAGGACTTGAAACCGATATCTTTCACTGTTTGGCTTCTAAACAGGAAAAATATATGTTATAAAAATTCAAAATCCCTGGAGTATAAATTCTATTTGATTATCTGTTTAAACATCTAATTTTTCACTATTTTGGTCTAAAAATTTCAGGTTTATTTTTGTTAACATATTTGTGAGAATAAAAGTGTCAGAGAGTGGGATAAAATTGCACTTGTTTTTTTTTTTGTTTTCAAAGCTGCACATAATTTTTCAGTTTAATTTAAGGTTTGTCAAGGTGTCACTAGCGGCGTAAACATCAGCGCTATCTATGTGTCAAAGACAAAGACATTTCACTGTAACTCTGAGCATTTTATTACTTGATACTTAATTACACATAAATCTATATCTATAAAATGTATTTTAACATCATTGCTTTGGTGATGTCTGGTCATTTTATCAAGAGACTTCCACTTGAGAAAGTTTGTGTCATAAATATGAAATTTCTTCTCCCAGCTGGCAATATGGGAGAGCTTAAGAAGTATACTTCAGTTTTTAATATCAATTTATATTCATCGACCACATCCAATCACGGTTGGAGGTCAATATTTTCAACCCCGTGGGTATTCTTTCACCTTTTGAGTATTTTGGCGTGACAAAGCTTCACATTATAATCATTGAGAATCCTCCACAAAAATTCTGAATCGGAGCTCCGTGGGGAAAAATTGATGTGGGACGAAAGGTGAAGGTTCTTTTTTTGCGGGAGGGAGTCAAGAGTGGACCATTCATCTTCAGTACGAGAGTAAGCACATTAATAAAATGCTATTGAATTGAATTTACTTCCATTGAAAAATCCATCATTTTTCCAACATCACGTTTTCCCCATCATATTTTATCATTTTACAACATACATAGGTGATGCGGTTCCTGGATGACCCTCATACTCTCCTTTGGGAAAAGTATAACGCAAGTAAGGATGGAAAGTGGGTGGGTTATGGTGAAAAGTGCGCTAGAGGAAAACTACACATTATAGAGGAAATTATATTAATTTTCTTTCACACTCAATATAGCATTTCAGACATGTGCTTGGGTTTTATGAGCAATTTATAGAGCTTCACTATGTTCTCTTCTTTTTGTTGTAAATTTAATATAACATACTTACTAAGAAGCTTAAAATGTTGGGATGAGTAAAAAAAATATAACAAGGAAATGTTATTTACAAGTTAGTGAACGTGAGGTGCAAAACAGACACTGAAGTTGCCAAACATGTGTGATTTGTTAGCTGAGATTCTTCACATTTTCCTCAGCGTCGATCTCTTGTTCTTCTGTCCAGAAGAATGGGATTATAGGCGGTCAAAATATCTATTTTCTTACCGACCTGTCGCATTGTGTGATTTCCGTTCAATCGGATACGGGGAATGTGGAAAAATGGAAAGCAGGTGAACACAAGAGGAGGCTTTCAATATCCTTTTTTTCCAATATCGCCACATCCGGTATAAGACAGAGTTGAAAATGTCATAGATAAAAGATTAAATTGATAAGAAAATTAATGGAGGGGTGTATAAATAATTCTCGTGGAGAATGGCATACGAGTCATCGGAGGATTTGCATGATTTTTTAGAGAAATTGACAAATCGGCTAAAATATCACTCAGATTTTGTTTAACTTGTTCTAGGGTAGAGTAAGTACTTTTCGCCCCCTTAAGGGTTGACACCCTTATAATTCCTATACTTTTTGTCAAAATAAAATGAAATTTTGTGTACTGGTGTGTGAAATTTTGCTTTGAAGCATTGTCTCTCTATTGAACCAGTAGACTTCACGGGAATTTTTGAGCATCTATTTGAAAAAATACATTTCCTGCAATAATGCATGTTTTAGTACTTTTCGCCACCTTGTAAACAATTTTTCGCCATTCTGTAAGCACTTTTTCGCCATTTGTTTTTAATTGAATTTTAGAGAAACAGCAGCTTTCAAAAACTCCAAAAAGTACACGACACAGTACTTTTCTTATTTAACACCGATACCAAACAATTATAAGAGTATTTCGAATGATTATTTGCACATTTTTTATTTGCGATAAAAATCAATTGAAAATTATGCTTAACTAAATGCCGCAAGGTGCGCCACTTGTAAAATGCTTGGAAAAATGAGTGGCGAAAAGTACTTACACAGCCGAAAAAGTAAGGCCTATTTCACCACATCCGAGTTTTTTATTTTTTTTTTTGGAAAACATTATTAAAAAATGATATTAGAACAAAGCTTAGTTAATAACAGATTGACTTTCAGTGAAAAAATATCGAATACTGTACCGCAAAAACATAAAATAATGTAAGACAGTTTTTCTAAGCGTTGACAAGTTTCTCTAGAACTCCATATTTTTTTGGTGACTGTTCACTTTCTCAAGAATTTCTTTAATTAACTTGCAAATAATCTAGTCGGGGAAGCACCAGATATAGTTTTCTTATTTGTTTAAATTAAATTAAAATGTGATTTTAATTTAGGTGGCGAAAAAGTGCTCAGTAGTGGCGAAAAAGTACTGACTTTACCCTACACAGAAAACAATATTTTATAAAATTGTTTGTTTTTGAATTCCTATTGGAGACTTAGGAAATGCTTGTAAATCGTATAATCCGCAAACAAGTTCGTAAACATTTGTACTTTTTTCACAAACATTGATCGTACCGTAGATGCGGGGGACTTTGGCTCCCTCCTGTTCGTAAGCTTTTCTTTAATTCTAGTGTTTAAGACCGGTTCTTACCGATTAGACATGGTAGATCGGATTGGTAAAGACCATTCTTAAGTTTTAGAAGTAAATAAGAGTTTAAGAACAGGAGGGTATCAAAGTTACCCGCAAGGTTACCCGCACTTACGGTAATATCATTACTTAACGAACATTTTTCCTTCTTTCACAAACACTTCGTAAATGTTCGTAAACACACAGAAAATGTTAGCAACATTTTGTCATTTGTGCGTAAAGTTATGTCAGAACAGAAAAATGCTCCTCAAATGAACAGTGTACGAATAATGTTTGTGAAAAAGTACAAACCTTTACGAACTTTTTAATGAGTTATACGATTTACGAGTATATCGTAAGTCCCCAATAAGAATCCACAAACATTTACGAACAATTTTACAAAATATTTTTTTCTGTGTATAACTTTTAAGTAAATTAAGCAAAGAACACCAAGTTTTATTTAACCCTTTAAGGACGATTGGGTCAGCCGTGATCCTGTATTTTAGGTAACATAAAACTACGTTAACCATAATAAGTTAACTTCAATTTCATTTTTGTTAAAAAAAACTTAACTTTTTATTATTTTACTTATTTTCTTAGACACGCAAAAGCTTTTATTATAGAGGTCTCGTTTGTGATGCGAGTGTATCGGGTTAAAATCCCATTTAGATCGTAAGAAATTTTTATCCAACACATTTTCTAATAGTTACTTAAATGTTTTTAATTGATCTCGTGAGAACGACCTATACAAGGGGCCGAAAATCTTGGAAACAAAAATATATTTAATTTTATGTGAAGAACCTGTAGTTTTTGCACACTAAAAAATACCAGATGTGAAAATTGAAATTTCTCCGGTTTCAATTATGTTAGAAAAGTTCTTTTATTTTAATTATCTTAAAAATTGATTTATGCTTTTGTAGGAATTAATATAAAAGACCTTTTCACAAGGTTTCAATCGGTTGCTAAATTAGTGATTTTGAATCTTTATGAAAGTATAATTTTTTCTATGATGACATCTCCGGTGATCGCCAATGAAGTGGTCGACTAGACCATGTTTCTTGATTTCTTGAAGCTCGTTATATTTCAAATTCAACATTAGGAAATCAATAAACATAGTCTAGTCGTACACTGAAGAAGATCCACATCCAGACTGAAAGCTCTGGGCAATACAGAGAATTTGTTTTTCTTCAATTTATCAAAAAAAAGCGTATCATGTGTTGTTTATAATTTCACGATTTTTTGCCGAAGACAGAGCTAATAAATTTATTTTTCAAGTATTAAGAATAGAATCTTTGAAAATTATCATGCGCTTTATTTTTTCCACTTTTGTGAAATTAATACATAGGCAAAGTCTTGCAGTTTTCGCACATTTTATGGTTTCGAACATTTTGTATTTTATCATGTTCCTTCAATAAATCGAAAATTGACCTATCTTTCTTTCAGGAAATGTGTGACTAGCTATTAAAATATATTTCCACTAGTTCCGATGCATTAAAAGAATTTGAGAGAAATATGAAAGGTTTGAATCGAGAGTATGTGCGAAGTCTGAAAGACTTTCCCTAGTCCAAAAATTTGTTTAAAGTGTTAATCCAAGAAAATGTTTAAGTCTAGTATCTTTAAGTTGTCGCATTATAATACGTATTGAGTTCCTAAATAGGTTTCTCAAGTAATTTTCAACCTTTAATCGCAGATTCAGAATTAACTCAAAATGAATCTTATCTAGAAATAATTATTAATCCCTTTCTTCAACTCTGATTTTCAAATTTATTCTTCTTTTACGAGACATTGAAACAAAGCAGAAGGAAAATGATAAATTAGTCTGAAGTTGAATTTTAAATTCCGACTACTCATCGTCTTATTTTCCAATTTTGAAAGTGATTTTGCATATACAAACAAGTGATATTTAGAAATAAAATGTGTGACTTTTCCTAGATTTTTGAAGAGTGACAGCGTGAAAAGAGTCGGATCAATTATTAAAATATTTTAATATAAAATTCCACAAATTCTAATGGAATTGCAAATGGGTTTTGAGAAGGTGGTATGGGTGTGAAAAGGGATTTGTTATTGAGAAGCAAGTGGGTGAATTTACTCAGAGTTATTTGTCCAAATAGGGCTATTATATATCGGTTCGATATATAGAAATGTTCCAGAATGGAAAGCAATTCTTGAGGTTTCACCATCCTTTAGTCATCCATCAGTTAGGAACCCCTTAAAGAGGAAATTACTCAATCGAATGAAAGTTTTGTCCCTCGACTTGCTAGAGATGATTTTCTTTTATGTTCATCTTCAATGTCAAAATTTGCTATTAAATTTCATATATATTTCAGTCAATTGAGAGGCTGGAGGAGGAAATGGCGGGAAAATGAGACACTTGGCGGAAATTCTCTTCCCCTATAGCCTCCATGAGATCGATCGCAATTTGTATTGAAAGCTTATGCCATAAAATATTTAATAGCATTTCATGTATCTTCCTAGACTGCTATCTCTTGAATTTCTTTCCCAGAGTGACACCACCAAAATTTAGAATGCTCAAGAGATCCAACTTTAAGCTATTCATTCAATATTTTTCATGTCATTGAAGCTTTCGAGGGTAAATCAACTTTATTTTTATGCCTTTTATATATTCGATAGAGATAAAAAAAAGTAGTTCAAGTGGTGTCATTTTCCATCATCCGATGTCTAGGAAGAAATCCAATTTTCCATATTAATATCCTATTGTTATTGCTTTGCAAAGACAAATTGAATTAATTATATTTTACATTTTGTCTCCTCAGACAAAGTCTCTGTCTACCACAATTTTACCACATAATATGTTGGGCAAAAGTGCCTTTTGTCTTCTTGTTTTGATGCTGTTTTCCATTCGGATGAGTGAAAAAAGCCCAAAGGATGATGGAGCTTTTGGGGCATGACAAGAGGAAACAAATGCTGTCTTCTGATCTTTGGTGGGTGGAATATCCGTGGGGAATGGGAAAGCAACAGAAAAACAGAGAGAGACTAATAAAATCTAATTCCATGAAATTGTTTTTTTCGTCATTTACCAACAAAAATCACAAGTATGTTGAAGCATCGCAAGGTTGAAAGCTTTAGACGGATTTGAAAATTAAGGGAGTGATAGGCTGAAACTTCAATTTATTCACAGATCATCGTAGAAAAAAATATACTTTATTGAATTTGAATTTTTTAAATATATTACGAGTAGATAGGGGTTACGTGAATTAAAAAAAAAACTGGAAAACTCCATATTTTCTCTATTTTTTTCAATTTAATAAATTTTTAATTTAATTTCAATTCTTAAGCATATAAAAGTGTAACATTTAAACTATATTTTCCAAAATTTTCATTTAAAGATCTTAAAAATTTAGCCGTTGGGACCTGATTTTCGGATACCTTATTTGGACAAAATTTCTCTAAAAATATGTTCATCTGAAGTAAAAAAATTAAATATTTATGGTTGGGTGATGAGTTACACACGTACTTGAACGGTACATTTTTTTATATATAGAAATGTGTATTGGCAGAATTTTAAATAAAAGATACAATTTTCAGGTCCATACAAAAATGCAATCACACCCCAACATCTTAATGTTTTAAGATTTTCAAATGAAAATTTTGGAAAATACGGTTTATATGATATATTTTTATAAGGTAATGCATAAGATCTCGAATTAAGTAGTCTAGTTATTTTCACTTATAGGAGTGGATTTTAAGCGTGTTATAGTCCGTTTCCGTTATTTATTGATTATTTATTTTTTAAGTTATTGACAGTTTGATCATTTTTAGGTTTTTTATTGGGCAGGATATCGGTCAAAATAGGCCTAAGGCCTAAGATCTGAGCAAGGGGATTAAAGGGAGGCAAAAAAAAGATCTAGAATTAAATAATTATTTTTTATTTTGTCAAAAAAGATGTAAAGAAAATATGCTATTTTTTTGTATGCAAGATCTATGTAACTCCTTAAGCCGTTAAGAGAAGAAACCCAAGTAGCACAGCACGACTAGGAAAACGACATTAAGTCATGAAGACGTCGTTTAAACGTTTTTGACGCTACTTTAGTAGAATGACTAACATTTTACCATTTTTAAAGCAATCAAAACGGATGAAAGTTCAATGCAGAAATTCTGACGTCACAGTGACCACTAAACATTCCTTCTGATCATCAAAAAGTATTATCAAAAGGAATAGTTACTGACATGTCTTATACATAGAGCATTTTATGATAAAAAGATTATATCTTTTGATAATTGAGGAATGATTTTTTTTTTCAAAAGTAGACAGTAGTTAATATATCGGTGGTTCTGTTTGGAACTAATTTTTCTCAGACTGACTATATTTAATAATAATAATAATAATAATAATAATAATAATAATAATAATAATAATAATAATAATAATGCATATATTTAAATCACAAAAATAGGGTCACCCCTCTTACAATTGTGATTAAAGAACATATAGAAAGTAATGCAAAATATAATTCAGAATAAAGAAAAAAGAAAAGAATCTTAATAAGAAAAAGAAACAAAAGGAAATACAGGAAAGTACTTATTAAGTATTATTAAGTATTTAAATACAGGAAGTACTTATAATTTAGAGCGAGGTTCCAAGTTTTCTGAGTTTGAAGTGCAATATTTTTAATGCCAATTCAAGTTTTTTGTTAACAGTAAAAACGATAAACAGTTTATCGTTTTTGCTTTTTCTAAAATTAATCTTAATACGTTTAAAAATAAATAAAAATGCGAACATTAATTTGAATGTATTTTCGGACACTTTGCTTGTAATTTTGGACAGCTCATCCGTCTCAATAGAATGCCCATTGCTTTCCATTTCAAGAACTTAACTTACCAAGTCCTTGTCATGTTCATGAGAAGGAACCGTAGAACGTCCTAGGGAGTCCGAAAACCGAGGTAAAGTGCCCTCGCTCGACCGATTCCTCGTCTCGACCGGCAAATTTACTTATTTAATTTATTTATATTTGCTATAATATTTAGTGTAAGATCTTACATTAATTGGACAATTATTGCATAAGTAATACAAATCAGTGACAATTTCATAGAAATTGACCATCAAACCCATCAAATATTTAAAAATTGACCCACCGGTCGGGTCGAGGCACCCGGTCGCATGAGGCACTTTACCTTCTTAAGTCATTAAAGGGAATTAACTTCGGCACTCCAAGTACGCGTGGATTCGTACATTCCCTGGTCTTTCTGTGACTCTTTTTAGGCCTTTTGCAATACATCTCGTTTGTAGAGATGATACTCTTTTGTTTCCTCAGGCATTTGTACAAGTTAGTCATCACAAATATTAAAAATTTACAAAATTTCAAGAAAATAGACACCTGTCCAAAATAGCAAGCATCATTTTGCTGGTGAATCTCTTGCAAAATTTTATATTTTTTACACGAAAAATGTAATTAACAAGGCAAATCTCACTCCAGGGGAGTTTTGTAACAATGCGATAATGTCATATGGCTTTCTCAGTCCATTTAAAAGCAGGGTAACGTTAAAGCCCAGTGAGTATCAAATTGCCATTGCAAGGAGCTCTATGAATCTTCTAATAACTAATATAGGGAAAGTGTGCCAAATTCCGGCCAGCTTGCAATTTCGGCCACCTTTTTTGTTCCACGAATTCACATGAATTTTTAGTTTTCACATACTCTAGAGATTATACAATGCAAAAGAATAACAAAAAATGTAGCTTCGACAAACGAGATGACGTGAAAAGGCATTGGAAGAATTCCTGAAGGGCAAGGAACTATGAGAATGAAGGTGGCCGAAATAGGGCACCAAAGCTATGTCTACATTTTTATTCATTTTAAAATGTATTAAGAATGATTTTAGAGTAAATAAAGACGATAAACTGTCTGCAAGATTCTAAGCAACACTCCTTAAGTAGAAGGAATAAAAAAAAATCAATTTCTATTAAAGATATTACATTTCAAACTTGAGACTTTGGCGTTTGCATGCAACAATGCCGAAATTTGGCACACTTACCCTAATATGATTTTTAATTAATTTTTCCGAATTCGTTGCTTAAACATTTTTAATTTCGTCATATGACATTATCATACTGTTACAGAATTTCCCTACTGGATATCTTCTTAAAGGAAAACCACAAAGAGAGAATGGTGTACCCTCTGTGCCAGTAACTAACTCTGCCTTACTATCTGTTTTTCACATTTTAGTCTGCCGAATAACTCCAACCCTTACAACACCCTTTTTGGGTATTTATTGATATTGCTCTGACCTGAAATACCCAAATCAATAAACACGCTGATTAACATTAGGACAATTGCCAATTTCTCTGTCATGTAAACCTCGTAGTTCCATCCCAATTACCAAATGGTACAAGGTGTTTCAATTAAAATCATCAACGATGGTTTCTCGGGTTAAAAACCACCACAAAACTAAATGGGATAGGGTTTTAGGGGCTTGGAACTGAGGTTGTTTGTGGATGAGCAACTCATCACTTGCACTGCAACAGCTTTCGAACAAACGCGATTATGGTGATGATGGCATCGTAAAACAGTGACCTTTTCATTAAAAAGCTCTCGTTGAGCCACAATGATCTGCCCAGGGAGGAGATGAAATGATATTTTATTGGGCCAGATGTGACTGCCATTTCAATTTATCATGAGGCGATAGTGCTTGGCAGAATCTTCTGGGTTGGGGAAAATCCTCCTTGCCAGTGATTAAAATAATGTCAGCACCGCCTCTCAGGATACATCATCTAGCAGACTGGCTGAGGGAGAGAGTGGGAGTCATTTTCCTGTCGGATTTTCCCATGGAAAATATCTTCAGCTGCCATGTTCTTAAAGGGTTCATGCGGCGAAAGCTGGATTTGATGCACAATCATTCCAACCACGAAGCTCACGAGACGGGAATGGTGATGGAAAAAGAATAGGGGGGACTGCTTAACTCCTATTGACCATCCCTCGGTTCGCGGTGATCGATATGAGTAATGGTTTTGGTGAAGATATAAGAATGAGCTTACTGGAGCATAAATGCCAATGTTCTCCGCATCAAATCTCGCACCCTCATCACAAGTTACAGCAATAGGATTAGGGCTTTTTGGCTGGGAATTTCAGGGGAAATGTACTTGGAATTAAGCTCTCAAGAAAATCTAAGATAACATCAAGATGGACCACATTTTACACTTAAGAGGGAAGGTTAAGTGATGGCTTCAAAATTTTGATGTCTTCTTCAAGTTTCGACATGAAAGAAATTCAATGATAAATTTTACATGAATTGGTAGACTTTCAAAAATCTGCTGTAGTACATTTAAACTAGTTCTTTGATTTTGTCTGTATACGAATAGTTTTTGTCTTACAGTTTTAAGATTTTTATGGGATTATAGGGTAAATTAAGTTAATTCAAAACCTGCTCCAAATGGAATTTTTTCGATACTTCAAATGGAAACGTCTTTGTTTTCATGATAAATACAGTAGTAAATTATTATATTTATAAATTTTCTAGACCACAGTTTCATTATTTAGTTAATTTTGCTCTAAATGAAGTGAAAATGGTTCTGAATTAGGACACTTACCGTACTATTTTTTTAGTTATTTTTTTTTATAAATCGATAATGCTTTAATTTGTATTATTCTCTTTTACTTTGGATTAGTATCGAATACCTTATAAACCAGAAGTTTACATTTTTTTTCAAGTTGTCCATCAGGAAAAATTGATCAGAAATTTCTTAAGATAATGAATTAAAAATAAAACGAAGAGAATCAGTTGATGCTTAATCCTAAATGAAAAAATCCTCGAAATTTTGAGCTACTTCATAGCCTTGCCTCCTTAAGACGATAAGCATTTGCAACTTGAAAAGGCTTATTTAGAATGTCTACATTAGAGACTGAAAAGCCAATAGGCGGTCCATGCTAATCCAAGCTTCCGGGAAAGTCACTTAATCGTTTTCAGTGGGAATATTTCCGAGAATATTAAATTCTCAATAGTCTATGATTCACCAGGCGGATGGTTTAACAATAAATTCCATTTTCCCAGAGAGCTTTCGTGGGAATTCTGGGCACAGCTGATATGAAAGATAAAACGTAGCAATACCATTCGTATCAGATAACCATTTCAGGTTGTTCAGATGTCGAATGAAAGTTATGGTGAATTGTAATTCCCCTCGAGTTAACCATATGGATGTCACATGTTCGATTGATGATATATAACTTTTCTGTGAAAATCTCACATATTGAATATTTGGCCACACTGTGAAGCATGCTTGACATATAGCATAGCACCCAAATTGCATTTCATGCATTTTGATAGTAAACTCTGAGAGCCTTTGATGGATGAAAAATGCCAAAAGTGGGAGATATGATAGGTATGCATATATATATCGTTCATTTGATATTACAGGGGCATAACTCTAACTCTGACACTTCCTTTTGTTTAACATACCTAAACACACTAATGTACTTGATATGTTTTATATTATGTTTTTTTTCTCTTTGCTTTAAAAATAAAAGTAAAAAAGTAAAAATAAAATAAAAAAAGAGAAATAAACTATTATAATTATTAGTTTATTTTGAGTTGAAGTACATTTATGCCCAACGCACAATAACTTTTGTTGGTAAACATGTTTTTGACATTTCAGTGTGAGTTAGTGCAACCTAGATCTAGTCATCTCGCTCACTTTCATAGGAAATTTTGAAAACACATTTATAAACAAAAATTATTGTGCGTTGGGCATTATAGGCAGTTCCGAAAACATGTTTACAAATCAAATGTTATTGTGCGTTGGGCATTAAACGTACAACTACAAAGAGAAGAGGCTAAAAAACAATAAGATTATTATTAATCGTGTCGAGATACTTCATTTGTATTACAATGTAATCATTACAATGTTCTCGTATTGGGAGAATTTGCTGATCATAGTTCGCCTACGAACGCCTTCCCCATGGAGAATGGTTCTTCCGTGCTCCTGAAGTTTTCTGGGCAGAGATAGTGCATTTTATTACGGCTGCGACTTTTTGGTCAGTAAAAAAATAAATTTGGTCAGTAAAAAATTAAATTTGGTCAGTAAAAAATCAAATGTGGTCAGTATAAAATAAAAATTTGGTCAGTAAAAAATCAAATGGGGTCAGTTAAAAATAAAATATGGTCAGTAAAATATTAAATATGGTCAATAAAAAAATTTAAAAAATGGGCAAAACATTAAATTTGGTCAGTAAAAAGTCAAATTTGGTCAGTAAAATATCAAATACGGTGAGTAAAAAATAAAATACGGACAGTAAAAAATAAAATATGGTCAGTAAAAAATAAAGAACCTTGTCAGTAAAAAAATCAAATTTTATCAGCCTATATTTTGGTCAGTAAAAAATCAAATTGGGTCAGTAAAAAAATTAAATTTGGTCAGTAAAAAATAAAATTTGGTCAGTAAAAAATCAAATTCGGTCGGTGAAAAGTCAAATTTGGTCGGTAAAAAGTCAAATTTGGTCAGTAAAAAATCAAATTTGGTCAGTGAAAAATCAAAATTGATCAGTAAAAAATTAAATTTGACCGGTAAAATATAAAGAATGGTCAGTAAAAAATAAAGAACCTGGTCAGTAAAAAATCACATTTTCTGTGCTTCGGGAAGTTATCTGTATCGCCTGTTGAGTGAGGCAAAGGGAAATTTTCCATGCCTTTGGAAGTAATTTTTATTTTTTTCAAAGATTACACAGCCAATGAAGAAGCATTTCTGCCGTTTGGCTTCGACGGCTGGTCAGCAACGCTAAGACCGCGGCAGACGCATGGTAAGGGGGGAAATGTAGAGCTTGAATAAATTTATTATTATTATTATTATTATATAATTTGTACCGCCCGTTGAGGCAAAGAGAAATTTTCTGTGCTTTGGAAAGTTATCAATAACACCTGTTTAATTTTTGTACAAAATTTAGGAAAGACGACACATGAAATACGAAATGGTAAAATACAAAATGTACTAAAATACGAAGTTTCCGCAATACGAAATGTGCAATACCTTTTATCCGGATACGCAAAGTTTTAACTTTTATTGATTTCCTTTTAGTTTTTTATTGACTAAATTATTATTCACTGATCATATTTAATTTCCTACTGATTAAATTTCACATTTTACTGATTTAAAACAAAATTTACTGACCAAATTTGACTTTTCTCCGACCGAATTTGACTTTTTACTGACCAAATTTTTATTTTATACTGACCAAATTTTATTTATTACTGACCAAATTTTATATATTACTGATGAAATTTTATTTTTTACTGTCTAAATTTTACTTTTTACTGACCAAATTTGATTTTTTACTGATCAAATCTGACTTTTCACCTACCAAATTTTATTTTTTACTGACCAAATTTGATTTTTTACTGATCAAATCTGACTTTTCACCTACCAAATTTTAGTTTTTACTGCCCAAATTTAATTTTTTCCGATTTTTTAAAAGTTTTTTACTGACCATATTTTATTTTTTACTGACCGAATTTGATTTTTTACTGACCAATTTGAATTTTTTACTGACCGAAAAGATTTTGCCTTTTATTACGTTTTATCACAGTGAAAAAATCTTTTTTCTAATATTTTGTTGCTTCTACCGGGCGGGACTCGAACTCACAACTCTGAGAGTCGAAACAGAGATCTCATCCGCCCAAGACTCAACGGTCTTGCCTATTGCGCCACTGAGATCCCCAACAATAGGATTAAAAAAGCATTTTAAGCTATTCTTCCCAAAGTACGCAGGTACCTGGAGTTATGCCCCTGTAATATCGAATAACCGATACATAGAATGAATTGCTTTCCATACAAAGCACTTTCATATTGAATGGTTTGAGGAGATGTACTGCACATTTTGCTGAATGTAGATGAAACTTGATGAAATTCAATTGAATTTTGCTCTACCGACTGTCATCATCGTCCTAGTCGTGCTCTTGACAGATTTTCTAATTAAATGGGATAGTGAAAGTTTAGGATTTCACACGCAAAATGCACCTAAATTAAACAGAACACAGAATTTAGAAGTTGGTATTTGTCAGCTCATAGAAGTACATATCTCTCAACTAAGAGATTTTCAACTAAACCTCATTAAAGTTGTTAATAAGTGCTGTGATATGTATAGTAGTACAAGAGTTGTGGAGAAAGGGGGCTATAAAGGACAGATTAAATTGAACAATTACGGCATGCTGAATAAATTGAAATGAGACAGATTAGATGCTTATTACACTGTGTTTTTTTTTTAGTAATAAGTAAATTAATATTGGCTTAGCGATTCAGTTTATATTGTTTTATATTTAAATTTGACATTCTTCTCTTAGGGTATTCGCCATCTAGCGAAAATACAAGAAAACAGCTCTAAAGCACTGAAGCTCTTATTGTTTTAGAATGTTTTGCATGATTTTATGTACTTTTTTCTTTAATATAAAACGCAATCATGTGAAAAATAAATGCGTGGTAAAAATTTGCATTTTAAACCCAAGTAACGTTTTAGAAGAAGATTAATGTCTGATGTCCGTATTATGAATCTAAAAAAGACTCCTTGAACGATCACCAGAGTCGTGGATTACGGAAGATATCAAGCATAATATATTAGTTATAAATTGAAGTAATTTTTAGTAACAATGACTCGACAATGAAATATATAAGATTAATAAAAACGTCTCTCTTTTTACTTTTGAAAATAGGTTTTAGAAATTTTCAAATGGTAATTGAAAATGGTAAGATTGTGTTACTTCGATAAATAAGTGCAATGGTTCAGAAGTTGGTCGAATTAAGACAACCCAAAAGTTTCATTTTAACGAAGTTCTATAAAAATTATTTCAAGAATTCAAAAGAGAAGCTGAACGAAATTAATGTTTTTTTTGTGAGAATGGGGCTAAGGTATTCATAAAATAAAAAGTTTTTTAGATTTCTTTCTAAGAAATAAGAAAAAATGTGTAAAAATCGTAACCCTTACGTCGATTTCGTATTATTACGGCAAAGAAGCATGTTAAATGTACTGTGGAATGTTCCATTTTTTTGTTTATAACTCTCATTTAAAGTCTATTTTTATTATTCAGTGGCAGAGTAATTTTTTGAACCTTATTATAACTCTAACAATATATCCCTTAGGGGAAAGGCTCATAATTTTGTCCAGTTTCTTATTTTGGACACTTTGAGGATAAAATTGGACACTAAAAATAAATTGATTAAAATTATGGATTTTTATTCCAATATTTGATGAATAATGAATTCTATCTAAATACTTGTTCTTTTTAGAAGATTTTAACACTAAATACGTTATATTTTGAATATGATTTGAGTTAAAATTGCTTTGTTGAAAATTCAGTGTGAGCAATTGCTTACGAGAAATATGACAGAACTTCGTGTTTACTTCAGTCTTGTTTAGCTGTGGTGAAGTACTAACAATGTTTCTTCGCTGTTTTTGAGTGATATTATTGAATATTCATTGAATATTGTATTGATTCACTTTAGTGGTGATTTGTACATTTGACCTGAAGTGAGATTGGCCTTGTGAATTATATTTTTCGTGTGAAAACTGGGAATTTCCTTATTTTGGACAGGTATTTTTCTCACGAAATTTCGTGAAGTTTTGGCTTTTGTGATGACTAGGTTGGACGTATGCCTGGAGAAACAAAGGAGCATCATCTCTACGAACAAGATGTAGTGAGAAAAGGCTGAAAAGGCCCTTGGAAAGGCCAGGGAATGAGCAAATCCGCACGTACTTGGAATACCGAAGTTAACTCACTTTAATGAATGATATGGAAAGTTTCCGGACTTCTTGTGACATTCTACGTTTCCCTTAAATGAACAGGAAGAGGACTTGGTAAGATTGGTTCATGAAATGAAGAACAATGGGCATTCTGTTGAGGCGGATTAGCTGTTCAAATTTACAGCCAAGTTGTCCAAAATTCGAGTCAAATTCACCTCTACATATCAATTCATTTTTAAACGTATTAAGACTAATTTTAGTAAAAAGAAAGACAATAAACCCTTGCCAAGTTTCTAAACAACCCTTCTGAAAAGAGAGTAACAAAAAAAGTCAATTTATATTGAAAATATCGCACTTCAAACTTGGAACATCGATACTTATAAGCAGACTGTCCAAAATTATGAGCCTTTACCCTAACTCAATTTCAAACGTATGCAACCGTATGCAACCGTATGCAACCAAAATTTTGAATTATGAATACTTTTCGACCCATTTTGACCACTTCCTGTCCTCTGGAAATCATTCACTGTATCCGAATAAATATTTGTCGATTGGGAATGCATGAAGAGATAAATAGACGACACAGAGACAATAGTAATAAATTTTTGAAAAATATTACACCCTGGAGTAGGGTTCAGTGATTTTCTTAAATAAAAATTCGGACAATAAAATGCTTTTAGGCTGTAACCGAAATTTTCATGAAATGTAGATCCTTTTAGTTGACCATTTTTGAACCCTTTCTTCAAACTCTTTGAATCAGATCCTAATTTCTGATTATTCAAGACACGAATATCCACAAAGAAGTAAATTTGCGAGTCATTTCTCGTTTATTCTTCCTCTTGCCTAATGAGTATCCCCTTCTAATAAATTCTCCTTTTGTGTGGCAGAAAGAAATCAGAAGAAATTGCCTATGTTGTGCGCTACACGAGAATGGAAAAAAAGCAATTTTGACTTGCGAAAATGAAATCAATTTCATACAGGATGAAGAAATATATACATTTACTACAGCTCATTGTGAGAAATACTTGGACTGTGTGCAGATAGAAGGGATGTCTATGGGGCGGAAGGATATGGCGTAGAGGAAATCTCTTTTGACTCACGTGGCTTTTCCACCTGGGTATCTTTCTTTACTCCTTGATTCCTCCTCAACATCCCCAATGCGACAAAACACCGGAATTTGTCCTCTCAGAATCCAACTCATCCCCCTTCTAACCAGCATCATGAATTTTCTATATGGCGGAAAATTTATGAAAATTTCATGCTATTGTTGAGAGTTTGTGTGAGGCACTTCTTGAAAAGAATCTTTTCCATTTCAACTACTTTTTTTTCGACATTGAGAAAAAAAGAAATGGGAGAAAATACGAAACTTGTTTCATTCTTGGGGCAAATGCAATAAGTCTTGGGATTGTTGCAACAATAGCTTTTGCATTGTATTTGCAATTTTTCCACCCTCATTATATCCGAAGGGATCTATTGAAAAAGTTATTTTTGAATCATTTCTAATTGATTTCCGGGAATATTCTTTCGGTATTTCAATGCTATACTCCACTATGTATTATTCCATTCAACTCATTAGTTCAACTTCGAGTGGCAGCCACAGAAAAATTAATCACGAGTGATAGTGAAATGGCTATATCCATTAAATATACCATCAATTATCGTATCATCGAATTGGTTCATAACAACGGCCAGCGTGTTTTCCACTCCCCTCCAGAAAGAAGCTTTCGATATTCTATTCTTCGGCATCACTCACTCGATATCGAGGATAATTTAACCATATTATCATTTTACTAGCGCATTCATTCGATCAAATTGGTGAGTCAAACACTTTGTCATTAGCTTTTATAGATTATTGGCTGTTGTTCATATTTCACATACTCCATATATCATTAATTCATTTCTCATTTCAAATACGTTCAATTCCATAAATTAGAATCTGATAAAGCATTAAATTCAATGCTTTAAAGTTTGCCTTTTTCAAACAATCACAGGAACAAATATTAACATTCTTTCTCACTAATGGAATTGGAAAGCATAATGATTTGGCTCATTTTAAATTCATGTGCTCTTGAAAGTCTTTAAAGAACTTGAAAGTTTTCCCCTTTAAATCGAATGTCTCTTTTGCAAGAGCTTTATTTTCACAGGTATCACGTGCATTTGTCTTCAGTTAAGTGCAAGAAACAATTACGCAACTTACCTTTAACACGAGTGCGTCACAATCACGTAAAGTAAAATATAGTTGAAACAATTATTTTAAGTAGGGTAAGTGTGCCAAATTTCGGCATAGTTGCATGCAAGCGCCAAAGTCTCAAGTTTGAAATGTAATATCTTTAATAGAAATTGATTTTTTTTATTCCTTCTCTTTAAGAGTGTTGCTTAAAACCTTGCAGACAGTTTATCGTCTTTATTTACTCTAAAATCATTCTTAATACATTTTAAAATGAATAAAAATGTAGACATAGCTTTGGTGCCCTATTTCGGCCACCTTCATTCTCATAGTTCCTTGCCCTTCCGGAATTCTTCCAATATCTTTTTCACGTCATCTCGTTTGTCGAAGCTACATTTTTTGTTATTCTTTTGCATTGTATAATCTCTAGAGTACGTAAAATCTAAAAGTTCATGGAAATTAGAGGAACAACAAAGGTGGCCGAAATTGCAAACTGGCCGGAATTTGGCACACTTACCCTAAGTGAATTTCAGGAAACTTCTATCTATACACGACTTTCCGGTGAAAAGTTATAAAAAATATTACAGTACATAGTGGTATAAAACATTTGTAAGCTAAAATGCCTAAGAAGAAGTATTTCCGTCGTTTGGCTTCGGAGGGTGGTCACCAACGCTGAGACGGCGACGGACGCATGATATGGGTGGGATTAATATAGAATTGAAAAATTGTTTAACAAAAAATCTGGAATGGGTTAATGGAAATTACATAAAATGAATGAAGTGCGTTTCATACATTTGTATCTGCATGTCGACGCATCAGTGCATGATGCACAATATGTGATCGAAACTGCAGTTCGTATGTTTATCCAACCGACGATATAAACTTCTTAAATCGATATTTTAATCACTTAATTTAAGTACAGTACCTCAAAATATAATTGTTGAATTCTTCTCAGTATAGTTAGGTATTATTGTAGATTTGGAAAAGTTACAGAATACTCCCAAAGACACTGATGAAAATAAAAGGATCAAATTGGACTAAATTTGATCCTTTTGCAAAGGATGGATCAAATTAACATTTCCTATTATAATCAATGTGCATTCAAAGTTTGAAATTTGATCCATTCTTTGCAAAAGGATCAAATTTGAATCAATTTGAACCATTTATTTTTACCAGTGGATGATTTTAAGAATAAATCTCTCGAATTCTAGAGGTTAATAAGGTCAAACGTGAAATTAGACGATAAATGTATTTGAACCGTAGAGGGGTAAATCAATAGTAGACACAGGGTGAAAGGTCCTGTCAGAAAATGGTTAAGGGGACTCCCTAAATTCTAAGAACAAAATTAAGAACGGGGACACTATATCTTGTCTTATGCTTGATATTATAGTAGGACTCTTGAGCCTGGAGGAGTTGAAGGGAGAAAGCCCATCCTGACGAAGACTCTTTTAAGCCAACGGTACCAATCACTATTCAGCTGGGGTGGTAACTTTAAGGGGTGCTATAACGACGACTAACTTCAAGTTACGATATCGCTGTAGTTCCGCTAGATGGAGTTGTGAGTGGTACAATCGAATCGACTCCTCAGTCGGTCCTCACCAGTAAAGGGGAGGAGTACGCTGGATTCGTGGCTCTCTTGAAATGGGCAATAGGGACTTACTCCTGGAGACAAGTGATGAAGGGTGCTCCAGCATGTTCTGGTGCGGGGCCTGAAGCATACGTGCTGCAATATTGTATAAGAGAAAGCGTCTTACCATCGGATGATTCAAGCTTTGAATAACTCAGTTCTTTCAATATGTTTTTAATTAATTTGATCAAAAATGATATTTTATTTCAATAAGTAGAACAATGGCTCAAATTTCTAGAAAAGAATCATTTGTAAAATCCATCAAAAACATGGAAAAAATTGAGTTGTAAGTAGCTTGAGACGTCCGAAGGTGCGCAGTTTCCCCTACATAAAATGCGACGCCCATCATTCAAGATTGATAGGCTCTATTTAGTGTCAAGAGTGTAGCCAGGGCTTGAGTAAGAGGGGAGCCAAATTGGAGGATTATTCCCAAAAGAAAGAATTTTTCGAAAGCAAAAAACAAGAGTTTTCTAGAAAAAAGCACAATTCTTATTTGGAGCTTCAGAAAAGAAATACCCTTTAGATTAGAAGATGTTTTAAAATTAAATTCTGTTTCATTACTCCATTTTTGCGAAAATTTCGTTCGGTTTAGATAATGGGTACGCAAAACGTTCTCATGGGATTGGGTGGCTTTTCATTGGAGGAAATTGCATATTAAACTTTTGAGAATGATGTCTCCAAACGATGTTCTTAGAACTATTTATTTATTTTATTTATATTGATGTACCGGGCTTTTTTGTTATTTTGTATATTCTTTTAAGTTTACAAATTTTCGTAAGAAGTACAGTGGCGGCCAAAATAATAGAATTAGTTTGCAAAGCTTATATTTTTTTAACTTCTGTATTTTTTTCCCAGTCTTTTAGTGCACTTTTAAAAGACTTGAGAATTTTCTGTTGAAATTCCTATAGAAGCTCTTAAGATCCTTAAGAGCCACTTTACTTATATTAATCTCAGTGATGGAACCAAGAGCGTTATAAGAAAATAAAAAGATTTTTGGTTCTATAATGCCTTGCTTAGGGAATCCTACAAGTCTATATTAAGAAAAAATTGTTTTTGGGGACATTGTTTTCCTGCGTTTGGTTAGCTTTTCCTTAATTCTACCACTTAGGGATGGTCTTTACCGATAGTATATGATAGACAGGAAGATGATTGAAGACCATCCTTAAAGTCACGCATCTCTACGGTAATAAGAGTAAATTCACCCTATACAATTAAAAGATCGCAACGTTCAATTGTTAAGGTGCCTCTTTTAGCCATGATTCTTTTACAATCGCAGCTATTAACAAATGATTTGTTGCCTTTAAATTGTTTTCGTTTATTTTTTCAGTACGTATTTATGGTGCTAATAAATTTATTTCTTGAACTTTCCTAAAAACAATTTATATTTTACAAAAGATTATTATTAGCAATTACCAATGATTTATTGATCTCATAACAAATTTAATTCACTTTCTTGATTTGTCAAACTTTAGCAAGCCATATTAAAAATTTATTTTTGGAGGAAGTTTTTGTTAAATTTTTATTCAATAAAAGTGAATTAAGCAAATTTTCCATACCACACACAAGAATTTTTAATGATGGATGAAAATTGATAAGCGAAAAGTTTGCTCTTTATAATCATTGTTGAAATCTCATTGAAGCTGTCACACAATTGAGTATGTTCATGATATGTACTTTGCATGATTACTAATTAAAACATTAATTCGAGGAAACTTTGTGAGAAAAAGAGCTACTTGGTGTATTCAGTCTTTTGGAAATGTGTATTAACAACTTTCCAGCACTGTTTCATGGATCTTGTCATAAGACTCTTCTTGAAAGTAGATTACCTGGAGCATCTATACATAATACCTATAACTTTAACTCCAGGGTACCGAGAACACATGGAATCCTACCGCAATTTCTCACATGAGATTTATTTGATAAATTGAAGTACTCTCAAACCACATTCATACAATTGAATGCAGAGAATATGCGAGAAATTTTCTCATATGATATCTGTCTACAGTTGAGAAAAGTAAAAGAGATGCGTCACAGACAGACATGAGATATGGAAAAACTAAAGTACACAACATGGGAAGTACAGATAGGGTACAAAAAGCATTAAATGAAAATTCTTTCCGTCGAATATACTTGACTTTTCAATGTACAATATGTCTGGAGAGACTATCATTCTAGAATTTTCTAGTGCTTTTCAATTTTGAAAAAAAAAAGAATACATTTGTTCGTAAATTTGTAAGATAAACTATATGCATGTAACTTTGAAATCAATTTCCTCTGGTGGAAAACATATTGCTGGGATTGAGGGGATGATTTTGCACTGGCAGACAAATCAGTATACTAAATCCTTTTCACTTGGCATATTTATCTCTGTTCGACAAGAACAAGTTTCAAACAAATTGCTCAATGACCTGTGCTACAGAGATGATGCATTTCCAGAGTGTTAGACACTTCCAAATGGTACACTGTAAAATGAATTTGAAATTTAAATCCTTGGTTCATCTTTTGCACTATCATTATCATAGCAACGTTGCACTGAAATGCATTTAGACCAAGAACGTTTGCTCGCTCATTCTCTGGCTTTGAACACTTTATATTTTTCTCATAGTCTTTTAATGAATCTGAACCTATGACAATGTATTTTAATGGCTAGTCTTACTTAAATCATGCGTTTCCTGAAAAAAATTGAGTCAGATTCATTAAAGGAACATAGGAAAAATATGAAGTGTTTCATGCCATAGTGTGTGCGAAGCCTGAAATAATACGGCAAAGTGTACTAAAATGAAAAAAAAGTACGTAAGTGAAAAACTAAAATGAAACGAAATGTACTAAAATACGAAGTTTCCGCAATACGAAATGTGCAATACTTTTTATCCGGATACGCAAAGTTTCAACTTTTATTGACTTCCTTTTAGTTTTTTATTGACTATTCACTGATCATATTTAATTTTCCACAAATTAAATTTCACATTTTACTGATTTAAAAAAAATTTACTGACCAAATTTGACTTCATACCGACCAAATTTGACTTTTCTCCGACCGAATTTGATTTTTTACTGACTAAATTTTTATTTCATACTGACCAAATTTTATTTATTACTGACCAAATTTTATTTATTACTGACCAAATTTTAGTTTTTACTGATCAAATTTAACTTTTCACCAACCAAATTTTATTTTTTACAAACCAAATTAAATTTTTTACTGACCAAATTTTATTTTTTTACTGACCAAAAAGTCGCAGCCAAATAATAATAATAGGGAAAGTGGCCTGCCTTTAATGCTTCAATTTTTGTCTTATTTCCCAAAGCTAAAATTCCATTTTGTTTATTGAACTTAATAGAAAATAGTTATTAGTATTAACATAGTTCACAAAATAGAATTAGAATTTGGGAAATAAGAGAAAAATTGAAACATTCAAAGGCTGCCGCGTTCAAAGGCAGACGACCTTCCCCTAATAAAATTATTCTTTTAACTTAATTTGAGCGCATTTAAATTGTAAACAAAAACAAGTGTCTCAAATATTTGTGGTATGCAAAAATAGCTTTCTTGCTTTGGAGGATAGTAACCAATGTTAAGACGGTGGTGGACGCAGAAAACGTTTATGATTTAAATTGTATTTTGGGTGTTTTTTTCGAAGTAATTTTAAAATTTGTTGTGTTTGTGTATAAAAAGCAAAAGGAACTATTAATCAAGGCGAGTGTTACTCAATTCCTAAATTCTCACCGAAATAGAAACAAGGAAACTTGACTCAAGCCATGGGATTAAACTGCGGACCACTCTCCATCTACGTAAATACTCTACCACTTGAATTACGGAGAAACGTAATTTGGTGTAAATGAATTGGGGCACCTTTGAAAATAGGCTCTTAATTATACTTTTAAACGGAACTGAACCTGACCGTTACATTATTTAGTTTTACAAACCCATTGTGAAGCTAATTTATATTATGATAAGTTTTAATTCCTTTTAAAAATAAGTAAAAGAACAGTCCATTTCAAAGGTATCCTAATTCAAATGTGCCCCACTTCCTCCTACTCTTCATAACACTTTGTACACAAAAGATAGGTATTTTTGTGACAAAGATTACATTACATTGTAACATTACAAACATTACAAAGGTCAAAGAGTTTATGTGATAGTCATCTTGTTTTTCACTGTATACTCTCAAGACGTGCAAGGTGTGGTATCCTGTGAAATCCTTGAGGGAAGATTGAGGGAAACCTCTATAGCAATTTAATCCAATCTCCCTCTCTACCTTTGCGAATATCGATTTTCTGTCTGTAAAATATGCAAAATAATTATGTAAAATATTTGTTAAGCATATTGTTCAACAAACATAGACTATACGTTGTTGAGTATAGAGACCATTTCAAAAATTAGGGAAACTGTGAACTTGTTCTGCATAGAACTATTCATTTTATTGCTTTAAACCAAAACTCTACTCAGAGAATAAAAGGAGTTAATTTGGTGGTTCAAAAAGACAACTGGTATTGCAAAAGCACCGAAAGATTGGTTGATTCTTTTCACCTAAAGCCCCAAATAGACTCAAAAATTCAAAAACTCAATACTGTAAAATTTGGCAGTAAGGGTAAAATTTGGTGTAAAGAATTTGCCCAAACAATTATACACTTATATGGGTTTCAGACCTAAGGCTTAGCCATATGGCTTAACTTCTCTATTTCTTTATTAATTAATTTTTTTTGGGAAATTCTGAATTAGGATTGGATTATTATAGGCAAATGACCTATTAAGATTTTAAAATCCAATAAAATTAGTTGTCATTTGGGATTTTCAGATCTTCTAGAACTAGGCTAATCCTCTAGTTTGAAAACCGCCTTAGGATTTAAAGCTATGGATTAGACGTCCTTTGCATAAATTTTCATTGCCTTAATCAAAAATATGAACACATTTTTTCTTGTTATTTTGGGTTAATTAACGAGTTGCTTGGGTCATTCGATTTGTGAAGAAACCACATGACAAGAACATTTTCTTAAGGTTTCAAGTCATTCAGAATAACACTCTAGCAGGTTGAAATTTAAAACATTTCTGGCATTATGTGTTATCAGTGAGAAGCATTAACTTTAATCGTTTTTATACTCAAAACTAAATTTTTGAAAACAGTAGATAAAATTTCCTGAAAATGGATCGCTTTAATTAAAATTTGGCATTTGAATGAAGTATTTTATTTTTCGTTGATAAAACTACGAGACAAAACGTTATGTAAAATATGCCTAAAACTGTGCGTTTTATCTTTTTGTAAATTACACTTAAATGTCCAAGTTTTATTTTTTTTTTATTGTCTTGCTTTAATACGAGCATTATTCGTTTGATAACAGAAAATGGCATCTTAACTTCCGATGAATCTATTTGGAGCAATCGTATCGTATCCACCGAAAAGTGTGGTTATTCAAAGGGATCTCCGAAAATTAGGTTCAAACGGTTGAATTTTTAAAAATTTCCAATGAAAATTTTATAAAATTTAGGGTAATTGTTGAATTAAGTACTTTTTTTTGTTGAAAGAAATGTGAGAAAATACGTTTGTTTTTTGAGCTTTCGAATCAACGTACCGTGAATCCTGGTGACTTTGTAGCCTTGCTTTTCGTAAGCTTTTCTTTAATTCAAGCACCCAAGGATACTAAGGATACTTTAACCCTTTAAATACGAGAGGGTCAAAAATTGAGGGTCAGAAAGAATCACTTTTCCTGACTTCTTAGAGCAAAACACAACTTTAGGATGCCGTAGGAAAAAAATTAGGACACCGGTGCTCCTGGGATCGGGAATCTTCGTTTTTTCCATCTTGTTTTTTACATTTTGTTTTTCCCAATTTGTCTTTGGAATCTTTGTCTTCGGTCATTTTTATTTTTTTGGAAACTTTGTCTTTGGAAATCTTGTCTTTAATACATTTTGCACAATTTTCGTCAATTTTGTGTGTAACACATTTTGTACAAATATATTTTATAACGCACTAGGGAGATGACCTCCTTCCCGGTGCGTCAGGGATGCTGATCCTTTCAGAGATCAAACAGCAATGTTTTTTTGCTAAAGCTTTCGACGCTACAGTGCGCTTTCTTCAGTGGTCAAAACCGTGATTCTTTGTCTCTAAAATTTGTCCTCCTGCACTCATCTATTCCTACTGAGAGACAACAGGGAAATTTTAGGATTTTCTTTGGGAGCACTTTGGACTTGCACATTCAACACAAACCAACTGACAAATTTTAGAGACAAAGATTCACTGTTTTGACCACTGAAGAAGGCGCACTGTAGCGTCGAAAGCTTTGGAGAAAAAACATTGCTGTTTGGTCTCTAAAAGGATCAGCATCCCTGACGCACCCGGAAGTACGTCATCTCCGTATTGCGTAATACTTATTCTTCTTCAGTTATTCTATTGGTATTGTATAGAATTTCCATTCTATATAAGATCTCTTAAAAATAAGAGACAAAAGACGGTTGGATTTTGAACATGCATGGAGGGAGAGAGAAGGAGGAAAAAGTGGTGAATAAGATCAGCTGGAAAGAAAGTAGGGGAATGAGCGGGAACCAGTCTGGGCATTACGTAAGAAGACTTGAAAAATCGAAGAGACGTGAGGAAAGAAAAGTTATTAGTTTATTTAGTGAATTTTTATAAAAAATCTTAAATTAAAAATACAGAAAAACGACAGTGACGTAGAGTTAAACTGTGTTCAGTCTAGTAGTGGAGAAATTGGTGGAAATAAATAATTGGTGAAGGTGAAAATAGTGTTTCACTGCCTCAGTGGATTTGGTGAAGGGCATTTGGCGGTCATCGAGGAAACGTCTTCTGGAAAAGCCAGCCGCCTACGTTCCGAATCACTGTTGAAGACATTTACTAAAGGAATACATATTTCCAGGTATTTGAATATCACAGACGGTAGAAGAAAGCCCAAGAAGCACACAGTCCCTGACATATTTATAACACCACAATATATTTATAGGTAAACTGGGCAGGAAGAAGAGGGTATTAAATATCACAGAATCCTATCACAAAGAGTTTATTGTTTACCGCAGGTAATTCTCCACAGGTATATTTTATAACTTTCCAAAAATTTCCTTTTTCTCAGAAAATTTCCCTTTGTCCAAAAGGACGAAACCAAAAACTTCCCAAAATAAAGAAAAACAATGATTCCGCAAACCGGTGTCCCTATCGTCCTTAAGGGTTAAGGATGGTCTAAAAATCATCATTAAGCGCTAGAATTAAAAAAAAAGCTCACAAAAAGCAGGGTTTAAAAATAACCCGCACCTACAGTAATCTCTTAACACGTATTCATTTTACCTCTAAATATGTAATTATTCTATTTAGAGAGGAAACAGGAGCACCATGTGGTAGTACTGAACACTAATTTTATGGACAAGCATCTCTATAATGCCTATAAATGTTCTAGATCTTGTTCTCTGAAGTCTAATATTAATATCTGATTAAAAAAGCGCACTGTTCGATGTTACCCGGGTTTTGATAGAGCCTCAGTTATATAATTGCTTAGGACAACGATTTGTTTTGTTTTATTTTGTTTCTTTTTTTTATTTTTCCTTATTGTTTTAAGTGGAAATAGATTTTTTGCAGATATCACCGTTAAAGAGCTATTAATACCTATTTCCATAATTTTTGTAACATCCTTTTTCGAAATTTATTAAGAATTTTTATTGAATTCATAAAAAAATTCTTTCCTGTAAACCTCCATTTATATAATGTTTTTTTTTTATTTTCTAATAAAACTTTGAAGTATTGTAAATTAATACCTCTGTCTACTTTATGTTCATGTCAATGCTATCGAAATGAATAGGTAAGCCCATAGATTAAAAGCAGCCAGAGAACAAAAAGTAGTCTATTAAAGCCGGAAACTCTATAAATAACCTAAAAATCTGATAGAGGTGAGGCTATTCTGGTGCCAAAGACCAACGATGGTGATAAATGTTATGTGGTGATATCCTGGCGTGAGAAATCATTAAATGAAGTGCGCGAGAGTGTATCATGTGCTCCATATGGGTGCCAAGTATTATCTTCTCATGTGACTTTAGCACCTTATGAACCAACAATGTTGAAGGTGTATCGTGTTTTTGCTCGTTCCAAAATCACTCAACACCTTTGCAGAAATCACCTCCGCCACAATTTCAAGTGAATGTGCGTGAGTGGAGAAATAATTATGAGGTTACTCTCCTTTCATGATCACATCATTTTCCACCTTCAGAGAAAGAGTGGGATTTTCTGTGTGAAAAATTCAAAAATCTTGGTAATGTTAGACTAGGGGAAGGGATTCAGGCTCTGGCTTCGAATACCTTCATATTTGTCCCATATTGCTTTAATGAATCTTACTTATCTATGGTAATATATATTTAATGGAGTGTTAAGTCACACATTTTCTTTGTGAAAAATAGTTTAGATTAGATTCATTAAAGCAATATATATGGCAAAAATATGAAGTGTTTGAATCCAGAGTATGTGCAAAGCCTGAAAGCTTTTCACTAGTACGAAACTGTGAATTAAATAATAATTTTAATTTTTCAATAAAGTTCAATAACAGAATTATTATCAATTGAAACTAGTTCAAGTTTCTTAGGGATTTCAAAGCCTTTCCAACGTATCCAATTTTGCTCTAAACTTTTAGGAAATATGCTCTTTAGAGGTGTTTAACACTTAACCTTGAAAACCTATTAAAAGGAGTTATTGAAAGTCATTTATGTATACGGATGAAGTATTCGTCCAGATAACTTTTTGCACAAACTCATTTTGAATCATTTTAGAAGTAGATACCCCAAAAAAAAAACTCATCCATGAAAATTAATGCACAAGAAGTCACCAACTCAATTTATTTAATTGTCCTTCCCAGGGAAATGATCCCATTTTTTTACCTGGTAAATTTTACCAAGTTTACTCAGCTACTGACTTAATTTTCATACATTTTTTATCCAACCTGGGGCAATTTATGTGACACAATTCCCTATATCTTCAACAAAGTGACATCACTTGGGAGGTGGGTGGCTGAAAAATGTCCCTATTATTCTCCCAAGGAGTTCACATATTGAATTGAAAGGAAAAAGTGCGTGCAAAAGTCAGAATATAGAGAGACAAAATACAATATTTAAGAGAAATGGTAAATTGCGTGACTATTATATGAACATTTGACTGTGACAAACGGAGTCAAATATATTATTTTATTATATTTTCCATTTCTCTGCCCACACTTTTACTTATTTATAAATAAAGAGGTTGTGCACTAAGTAATTGAAGGGATAAAAATAGGCCAATTCTTGTTGTCCAAATAAGCAACAATTGTATGGGATGGAACAAATGCAATCAGAAAAATTGTTAGTATAATTCTCTTCTATATTAAATATTTAGGAATTCTCTTCAGGGATGAACGGAGCAAAAAAGAAACGCAAAAAGCAACTATATTTAATTCAAACCACGAGAGTTTTAATTATCCTGAATTCTAAAAACCTCTTGCAAAGCTCTTTTTCATTCAAATTTTTGTTCATGAACTTTAAGGGAAATTAAAAAGCCACAGAAAGGAATTATAGTGCAGCAGTGATGATAAATTACTCAAACTTTAAATTTTACGTAGAGAATATTTATGTCATTAAAAACTATTACTATTATTATTCTAAGTTCTAAGTAATCATGTCACTTTTAAATGATTGTTGGAATATTTAAAATATAATCTGAAAAAAAATATATATTTATCTGCATAAAATGAATTATTCTATGCTGTCGTCTGAAATTCCGGACAGAGCGGAAAATTTCGGACAACCAATTTAAATATCCAGATTTGATATTCTAGCAATAATTTAGTAATTATGAAATTAAAATATATACTTTAAAGATTTTTTTTTTGAATTTTGATTAAACTTTGAGAGAGTTGCCCGGATTCAAAATTGATTTGTCCGAAATTTCGCTCAGTCCGGAATTTTAACTTTACCCTACAAGAAAATAAATGGAAACAAATAGAAAATTCAAAGTATAATCCCGATTTTCCATGCTATTTTTAGATTGTAAACTACAGTTTTTGATGACTAGAGGAAAGTGCCCATACTTTGTACAAGATCCCAAGTTTCTTAACGACTAAATTCTTCCTATGTTTCTGAATAAATGTGGCTCCGCAATATGTAGTTGGACTGTTGAGCCTAGAGGAGTCGGAGGGAGAAAGCGCGTCCTGACGAAGACTTTTAAACCAACGGTACCAGTCACTGTTCATTTGGGGTGGTGACTCCTAGGGGTGCTATAACTGAGAGGCACTAGCTAGTATTACGGAGTAAGAGCGGCCGTCCGATATTATCCCGAGGGCTCCCGACGAATCTACTTCCTCAGTCGACCTTCACCGGTGAAGCTGAGATGAAGCCGTATTCGTGAGCTCTCGAGAAAGAGCAACGGATGCTCTATTCCGGGAGATTGCGACGAAGGGTGCTCCAGCATGTTCCGGTGTTAGGCCTACAAATATACTTTAAAAACTGGGCACTTTGTCCTAGTTTTTAAAACATGGGTGCAATGAGTCACATTTATTGAGAAACACAGGAAAAATGTAGTCATTACGAAGCTTGAGGTCGTACGAAGCATGAGCACTCCCTACATGAAATTATCGATTTTACATGGCTCAGATAATTGTTTAGCTACTGGAACTCAAAGATAGAGCAGTATATTTATCCCATTTTTTTCCACTTATCACCGATTTGGAGCTTCAACGGTAAAAGATATCAACTTCCAGCATCCGGTGACCCCCCAATAAAAGAACAGAAGTTTTTTCTTTTTCTCCTGCTCTCATCTAACCCCTCGAATACCATGTTTTTGGGTTTATTGTGAAAATGTCTCCTATGAGTTCTGATGTGGTCCAGATGAACATTTCGGCCATATCAATGGCCCAAAAAATCGCCATTTTGAATTTTTGGAAGTCAAAGTTTGAACCATTCTGAATGGCTTATTTTTCAATCGATTTGGTTAAATTTGGATTATTTGGAAAGGTCTTGAACTCGGTAATGAATAAGTAAAGTATCGGTAAGTATCTTCTTGTAAATACATTTTGTGTTTCTCTGTATGTTTGTAATTCATACGAAAACATTCTAAAATGTGCATTTATTTACTAGCTTTCTACTATTTTAAGTATTCTAAGTATTTTAGAATTACAAAAGAAACACTGTAAATAAATAAATTATTCTACATAAATTACACGGATATGCTATGCATGTCATGGACACATGTAATAAAATTTTTGCATATCTATTTTCCGTGTATTATCCCAAGAAGAAATCTCTACAATACCCATAAGTCCTTATCTCTTAATACTTAAATTTTAATGGCTTGTTCTTAAATGTTCTTTCTGTATTCTATTGCTATTAACTTGAAAAAAAAAGACTGAAGGGGAATAGAATTTGGTGGCTTTTGGGGTGGCGAAATATCGTCTTTCTTTTGTCTTCCTCGGAAAGTTTTCAGCACACCTAACCGAAATGGATACCGACAGAGATAATTATTTGCGTCTCTCCTGTCACAAGACTTCTACCCCAAGAATCGAAAGCTGTTGGAGACGCAAAAGTTGAGTGGCAGAGGGTGAAATGTTTCTGGTGGAGCTTGAGCACGCAAGGCAGCTTTCTCTGGGAGAGGTAAGAAGGAAAAAAGCTTCAAAGTCGTTAATGTTTCCAATCTAATTTGATGGGGAAGACAAGAGGGGTGGAAAAATGTGGGCTAAAGCTTAATTGTCAATAATAATGAGGGGAAATGGAATTACATTTCAGTTTGTGTGTAACAAGATCGTTTTCTCGGAAAAAAGGGGGTTGGATTGTAAGTTCTAGCGGAGCAACAGTTGGTTTTATTTTATCACATACCCTGACATGGGATAAGTATTCATCAGGCCGTTGGCAAGGTCCCATCGTATACTTTTTTAACCCTCAATTTTGTCATTATTTTTTTTCTTTACCATCTCTATTTATCCCCGAGAGGAATGCCCAAGAAACAAAAACCTGGGTTACAGTGGAAAAAAATATCAAATTGTCCTTTAGGTATCTAGTGAAAATTTAATAAATAAGAATTGTAGGATGTTTTGGGATGTATAAATGAAAACTTATAAGAAGTTTGGTAATATATTCTATTAGAATTTCTTATAATGAAGTATGTAAGCTCAGATGGGGCTCACCTAAATAGAATTACAAACTTATAGAGGGAAAATGGTGAACTGAGGTTACCACCCTTATTTCAACTTCCTGAGAGTGAACTGTCCACGGCGACTGATTCTCACTCACTGAAGTACTGATGTTAATTGCTATAAGCAGCAAGGGCACCATATAACAACCTTCAGCACCCGCCTTGGGATGGTAGGGGTTGGCCGTGTAAAAGGAATAAAGGATTTGGATTGGTGGGTTACAGCTATCGACAGGGTTGACATGCGTCGAATACGCCGTACGCTCTACAAGTATATATTTATAGAGAACTTATTATAATTCATGTTATTTCTTAATTTATAAATACCAGTACGACACCTAAAATTTAATAAGACTTGGTAGCTTATCAACTTTTGATCAACTTATCAAATTATTACAACTTTTCACTTAATAAGTGATTCCAAATAACCCGGTTCTTAGGATAGACGGTTATCACTTATCGAATTTTAATAAGTGTTTGCGAAACTACTGATTAATTCTTGGTCGACTATCAATTGATCAACTGTTGATAAAATTCTGACCAACCGTTGGTAGCTTATCAACTTTTGAGTAACTTCTGATCAAGTATTGCTTAAGTTTGTTCAAGTTTAAATCAACTTCTTGTTAATAATCACTTGACTTTTGACCAACTGTTGGCTGGTTGTCAACTTTTAATAAGCGTTTGATAAACTATTGATTAATTCGTAGTCCGCTAGCAAATAATCAACTTCATATCAACTGTTGATCAACTATAAGTTGATGAAAAATTGGTAAGTCCAACGTTGGTTGATTATCAACGTTTGATCTACTTCTGATTAACCGTTGATCGACTAAGTGAACTGTTATCGAAACTGAGTGAACTGAGCTTATCGACTTTTGATCAACTTCGAATCAACTATTGGCAGATTATTAATCAGTTATTGATCACATTTAGATTAACTTGTTGTTAATAGATAACTAGGTTTTAGGCAATTGTTGGCTCATTGTCAACTTTCAAACATCGTTTGATAAATCCCGATTAATTGTTGGGCGACTAACAGTTGATCAACTGTTGATAAACGTCTGACCAAACGTTGCTAGATTCCCAACTTATGATCAACTGTTGATCGACTGACTATACTGTTGATAAATATTTCATCAACTAGGGGAAAGGCTCATAATTTTGTTCAGTTTCTTATTTTGGACACTTTGAGGATAAAATTGGACACTAAAAATAAATTGACTTAAGTGATGGATTTTTATTTCAATATTTGATGAATAATGAATTCTATATAAATATTTCTTCTTTTTGGAAGATTTTAACACTGAATACGTTAAATTTTTAATATGGTTTGAGTTGAAATTGCTTTGTTGAAAATTCAGTGTGAGCAATTGCTTACGAGAAATATGACAGAACTTCGTGTTTACTTCAGTCTTATTTAGCTGTGGTGAAGTACTAACAATGTTTCTTCGCTTTTTTTGAGTGATATTATTGAATATTGTGTTGATTCACGTTAGTGGTGATTTGTACATTTGACCTGAAGTGAGATTTGCCTTGTGAATTACATTTTTCGTGTGAAAAATGGGAAAGTTTTTAAGACATTCACCAGTGAGGTGATACTTTTTATTTTGGACAGGTCTTTTTCTCACGAAATTTTGTGAAGTTTTTGGTTTTGTGATGACTAGGTTGGACAAATGCCTGGAGAAACAAAGGAGCATCATCTCCACGAAAGAGATGTATCAAGAAATGCCTTGAAAGGCTCCCGGAAAGTCCAGGGAATGAGCGAATCCGCACGTATTTGGAGTACCGAAGTCAACTCACTTTAATGAATGATATGGAAAGTTTCCGGGCTTCTTGTGATATTCTACGTTTCCCTTACATGAACAGGAAGAGGACTTGGTAATATTGGTTCATGAAATGAAGAACAATCGGCATCCTGTTGAGGCGGATAAGCTGTTCAAATTTACAGCTAAGCTGTCCAAATTAATAACCAAGTTGTCCAAAATAAAAGCCAAATTCACCTCTACATATCAATTAATTTTTAAACGTATTAAAACTAATTTTAGTAAAAACAAAGGCAATAAATCCTTGCCAAGTTTCTAAACAACCCTTCTGAAAAGAGAGTAACAAAAAAAGTAAATTAGTGTTGAAAATATCGCACTTCAAACTTGGAACATCGATGCTTATAAGCAGACTGGGCAAAATTATGAGCCCTTACCCTATTGGTGGTTTATTAACTTTTGATCAACTCTTAATCCGTTGCACTGTGAGTATTTTGTCTGGCATTTGGTATCACTTGACTCACCCGAGATCTTTTGTCTGATGGGATTCTTCCCATGTCAAGTCAGATTCCAATTGTTCTGTTTTACAAAAATAAGGTCTAAATTCAAAGCAAGACAAGTTCAAGTCCTATAGAAAGTTAGACTTGGCTTATTTGTAAGTATCTTAAATCTCTTACAAGTCTGTCACTTTTACTCTCAAAGGGTAACATTCTCAATTAAGAACTTATACAAAGAAGCTTTAAGAAATTTACTGGTCTTTAATAAATCGTACTTTTAGATTTTTTCAAGGGAACATGGAACTGAAGATGTTTCTTGGGTGTGCACGTGATGGATGGAGTTGGTGAGGAAGAAAAAATGAGAAAAATTCCTCGACTTCCATCTTAATCAAATAAAGTTCTATATATATACATTATAAAGTAAACAGACGCTGAGTATGTGAGACTAAAAAGGTGTCTTGCATAGGGAATGTTCTTCCTTGAATATCCTCTTTGCTGAAAATATATCTCAAGGCATAAAAGTAAGTCTTGCTATTAAGCATTCTTTGTGACAAGTTGACAGAGTTTTTCCTCTCAGAGAAAATGCTCATCTTTCAAAACATTCCCCTCTATTTTCATATACCTTTCCCACCTTTTCTTTCTGTGTCATCACATACGAGATGCGGAAGAGTCTTGTGAAGTGAATTTCCTCGGCGGCCACACAACTCCCCAAGTTTCATGAAAAGTTAGTGCGACTATTATCAGGAAATAAAAAAGTTTAGCAGGAAAGAAAATTTCTATTAATTGAGCCTCGGTGCGCTGGAGGGACTTGTTATACAAAGTTGTTTCAATTAGAACATTTTTTGGATTTGAACTCTTTTTTTTTCTTAAACTTCAACAAAAGCTCAAGAATTTCTCTAACAACCCGGTGATTTGATAAATAAGTAAAAAAAAAATCTCTGTGCTGAATTGAGTCTGAAAGAAAATTATGACAAATTGCTGAAGGAAGCAATATCACGGAGATTTGAATTATATAGAAGGTATTGATACGATTTGCTGGATAAAACATACACATTCGCTCCCGAAAAATATTTCTTCACCTCCTTTTTCAGGGTTATTTTATTTTATCACCCCCTTAAACTCATATCACAGTCATATACTCTTCCCTGAGGCATTCATCTTTATATTTTATCATCACCAAGCATTTCGTCTCCCAAATGAATTGTAAAGTTCTAATGTTGAAGTTTTTACGATGAATTGCATGAGAAAATGTATGCATTCGATAAAAAAAACATTTTAGTTGGTAAATGATGCATCATCTGGGAAAGCTCAAAAGTACACCATAATTGGTTGCAGTAAAATTGTCCAAATCGTAAAATTGATATGAAAACTCTTGAGCAAAACTTGTATTATAAGAGGATTATTAAGTAAGAGATTTATACTTCAATAAGCGTCTCTATGGGAGAGATTTTTCATTATGATGTGATTGAAAAATTGCTTTCGGAAAATGGGGCACTTAAGTCAATTTTTACGGCTATGTAAGTGCATTAAAATGTGTGGTTAAATTTTTAAGCTTTAGGGGAAATCTCCTCCCTTGGTTCTTGTATGAATAACCATTAGTACACTGTGCTTAACATAATGTGTCCCATGAGTATAGTCAAGTATATGGTCAATATAATTTATTTATTACGGAGGGTGATGTTAATTCACCAACTTAAGTTAATTACTTTACAGTCCTGACTACAGCTCAAGATACCATACTCAGATACTTTGCGAAATGCTCGAACTCATGACATAGATGGTATACATCAAAAGTACTTTCACATCCTTTACTGTTTACTGGTTCACAAATGATTTATAGAACCGATTGAATCACTTGAGAGATCGTTCAAAACAGCTTAGGAGTAAAAATTATTTACTGGTTATCCAGGTTATGAACCTGTTCATTACTGGTTCAAAACCACCGGTTACAACCAGTTCAGACTTGTCAGAAATTCCAAGACCTTTCCATCGAGCCAAAATATGATGCAATTCGATCGATAAATGCGATTTCTTGAGCCTTTTTAATCTATAACTTTGAAAACCCGTTTTCAGGAATGATTCAACGGTATTTTGGTATAAGAACGAATTGTCAGCCTGGGCAATGTCTAAAACATATACATAAATGGAAAAAATTGCACGACGCGTTTTCCAGCAATCCCAAAAATATGATTTTGGAAGGGGTTGGGGTTAAAATGAGGGCTATGTTAACGATCCTTAGGTCGACTTATGGAGGGTCGTTCGAAGGTCCGAAGTCTCTATCTCTAACCATTTCGCCTCTACAGCTGACGACAGCCGGACGGACAGACGCACAAACAAACAGAGCTCTACAGAGACAGCTGTGTATTTAATCCCTTAACTTTGAAGTGTATTTATATTCCTATTCCTTACCTCCTAAGGGGTCGTATTTAGGAAGAATTTTGGAAATCTGAAATTTGGATTTTTTAAGTTACGCTGTTTGTCCTTCTGCCCGTCGGACAGGTCTATAAATCAAACGGTCTGAGATGGAGACTTCTGACCCTTGGGGGACCCCCTCCATAAATCGGCTTGTGCAACATTAATATGCCCTTAATTTTCCCGGACCCCTCCTTTTCCTATCCAAAATCATATTCTTTTATATGATTCTTTTTTCATATAACAATTTTTATTCTAATGACGGTTTTCAAAGTCAAAACCTTTATACGCTTTAGACATGTATTTCTTAACTAATTTTTCAAACTTTGTGCTCATTGCATAGGCCTTAGAATTTCGGACAAATCTGACTGCTTTCAATTGGTGATGAACCGATAGTGAACCAATATGAGTAATTTTTATCCGTAAATTATTTATATTGCTTCAAATTTATTTGGGTGATCTTTTGTACGATTTATAAATAAGATGTTTATAGAATCTAAGTCAAGAGTTCGAACATTGCACAAAGTATGAGTCGTTTTGCTATTCCTTTTACATTTCAAGAAATCGGTTCAGTGGCGCAGTTAAATGGTCCTGAGGTTCTCTTGCGAGGCGTAGAGTGATCCATGTGACAGGAAACTGTGCTCCGGTGAGCAGGATCCACTTTAAGGTGCGTAGCACCGCTTCAACTTAAACTGGAGGGAAAGAGTTATTTGTGGAGCGGTAGTCCGACTCATGTAAGATCTCTGGCAAGTTGATTGAAATCCAAGTGTTTAACTTCTTAAACCGAAAATAACCTTAAACGGTTTTCGGTGCCGACAAACATCCCTAAAAGCGAAAATCTCGAAAGACAAAATCCCGAACTCCAAACTCCTGATATGCCTAAACCCCGAAAATCCAAAATCCTGAATGGGTCGAAATTCTGAAAGCCAAAATTTTGAATGGGTCGAAATACCGAATTGGTCAAAATCCTGAACGTTATCTCCCCAAACGCCAAAATTCCGAAAAGCTAAAATTCCGAATGAGTCGAAATCCTGGAAGCCAAAATCTTGAATGGGTCGAAATACCGAATTGGTCAAAATCCTGAACGCTAAACTCCCGAAACGCCAAAATCCCGAAAAGCTAAAATCCCGAATGGGTCGAAATCCTGAAAATCAAAAGCTCAAATGAGTCGAAAAATGGAATTGGTCAAAATCCCGAACGCCAAATTCCCCAAACGCCAAAATCCCAAAAAGCTAAAATCCCGAATGGATCGATAACCTGAAAGCCGAAATCTCGAATGGGTCAAAATCCCGAACGCCAAATTCCCGAAAAGCCAAAATCCAGAATGGGTCGAAATCTCGAATAAGTCAAAATATCCAATTGCTCAAAAACCCGAAAAATCAAAATCACTAAAAGCTGGGATTTCGACCCTTTCAGGATTTTGGCTTTTCAGGTTAATTGCTATTCGAGATTTTGACCTTTTTGGGATTTTGGCATTCGGTAATTTGGCTTTCGGGATTTTGACAGAGACCCATTTTGGAATATTATTTACGAAAGTCATGCTTAGCATGAGAAAATCCCCCAACCTCCTGTAAACCATTTATGGGGACATGTATTCTTGAACCCACCGTACAACTATAATAAACTTTTATAATGTGGCGAAAGCTTTTATATTGCATTAAATCACCATGACTTTTTTATATAAACTTTAAAGACGTTACTCTTTTGTGCATTTTACTTATTGTGTGTGCCAACTTGCCAAGAATAGCTCGGAAAAAGAAGACTGTTTCTGACGGGAGGTTAAAAAAGGAATCAGACCCAAATATGTCTGGCGCTGATGGGTGGATATGGAAAATTCTTTTTCACCAAAAATTTCCACCCGTACCTCAAGATTTTGTTTGAGTGGCGGTTGCAGCAAATTTTGGGGAGTGAAAACACATGACTTCAAGAGGAAACCGACTATTTGGAAATTACCTTTTGGAATTTGATGTGTCTGCCAGGAGAAAATATTGCGAATTTATGGATGAATGGGAAGAGTTTGGTTAGGTTCGTCATTTTCGCGAGTTGAATTGAGAATGAAGGTTTGAATCTCAGAGTCGATTGGTATGTCAGAGACTATTTCAGAAGGGTAAATTGATAACCAAGAGCATCAAGAAGAGATCTCTCCGTGAGAAAGTGCTGTGAACAATAACAACTCTTCGTCTGTCTTACGATATGCGATGTGATGTACCTAATCTAATTACAAGATTATCTCTTCAGGTGTATATAGCAAAATGCCACAGACAGACTTCAATTATGCCGTCGAAGGGATGAGCCCTCTCTTCAAAATTAATGAAAATCAGCAACTGGAAGATTGTATATATGTGCGAGAAAATATCAATAAATTCCCTCCTCCTGCTGATCATTTCAAAAGCTCAACCTTATTAAAAATTTCCATGTCAAAGGTCCCTTTTTTCTCTCTATTCTTTCGAGCTTTTTTTTGCTGGCGCAAAAGTTTTTTATTTTGTTGTAAATCAAGCTCCGAAGAGTGAAACGCATCACCTCTTCACCATCTCTTTGGCTTTTTCCTAATCCCCTTTCACTTCGATATACCCATTATACATGACACTTTGAGATTCCATTACGATCTAATTTTGTCCCTTCTCCTTGGTATCTCACCGAGGAAGGCACGGAGTAATGACGGTGGAAAATTCTAAAATCGCGGCGGAGGTAGATAAACAAGGTGAGAGCTTTGTGTTAGGGTTGTGTACGAGAATTGAGTATGAATATCAATTTTGAGAGATTGATTAAAATCTTCACGGGTCATCTATAAATTTGAAGGCATTTATTTGAAGGGGGTTTAACACTCCAAGGCACCAATTAATTAAGATTATTACAAAAAGCTATTTGTAGATGAAATATAAATTACCATTGTAAGTGCTCCGGAAATATATTATGGGGAGGGTCACTGAAAATTAGAAGTCTATATCTCTTACCGCGTGACCTCTATAGGTTACTAATAGATAGGCAAAAAACTAATTTCTAAGTCAACATTTATCTTGTTGTAAAAATGTTACGCCGCACATATCAGGAAAGTAATTATTTATTCACCTGAATCACTTCTTAGTGAAATATAAGGCTTTCAAAAGATTCGAATGTTAAAAACCAGAAGAATATTCAATACAAATAACGTGCCACGGAAATTGAGAGGTTTACACTGATACTAGAGGAAAGTGCGCTACTTTCGGATGACTCAGGCTTTAAACAACTGTTCCTAATAAATTTAAACTATGGCTCTTTTCTGAAAATTTGTGTCATTGGACTAGCTATTAAAATATAACATTATAATGGGTGAAATCCATTAAGAATATATTGAAAAGGGGTGGCAAACCTCCCAGGCTTTGCAAAATGCTCGAACTCGTGACTTAGCTGCCAAATCTAAAAATTACTTTAGCATCATTTACCGTTTTCCGGTTCTGAACTGATTTAAACCGATTTGTAAATCACTCGGAAGATCCCACAAAATAATTTTAAGAGTAATAAAATTGATTTTTGGACGAAAATTACTTATCGGTTCATAACCAGTTCATTACCAGTTCACAACCGATTTGAATGGATTTATAAATTACTCAAAATATTGCCTAAAATAACTTAGGTCTAATATAGGGTAAAGTGATATAATTTGGAATTAGTGTTACAAGTTGGACAATTCGCCGGTACAAGTTGGACATGGCTTTGTTCTTGATAAATACAGTACAAAATTCGTTTTTTTTTCACAAGGAACCAAATTATAAAACTGAAGCATTAAAAATATAAAAATAAAAATGAAGTACTAAATTTATCAAGACAAAAAGCCCTGTCCAAATTGTACCATTGTCCAAATTATACCACTGTCCAGATTGCACCACTTTACCCTAATTGAATTTCGAATTAAATAAAAATATTGAATTGTATTCTCGGTCTTTTGTGGATAATTTGGAGTCAAGAAACACGATATAGACCCTTTTTAAAAATTCTCTATTTCTTCCTCTTACGACGTTTCGGAGATTGGTTGTCCCCTTCCTCAGGTATGGATAGGTATGGGGAAGTTCTTATTAGGTTTCTGGGGAATCACTTGGACAATTACATACACTTGGACTTCATAAATCACTTTCTGGGGCGATGACACCATTTGGACGGTTTGACACAGAAATCAAACGCAGGAGTCAAACCGTCCAAATGGTGTCATCGTCCCAGAAAGTGATTTATGAAGTCCAAGTGTATGTAATTGTCCAAGTGAATTCCCGAAAACCTGATAAGAACTACCCCATACCTACCCATACCTGAGGAAGGAGACAACAAATCTCCGAAACGTCGTAAGAGGAGGAAGTAGAGAAGTTTTTTTTAAAAAAAAGTCTATATCGTGTTACTTGACTCTAAATAAAAATAGTTTAGGTTTATTAACGGTTCATAATCGATTGGAACCGGTTGAGTTTTGTCGAAAATTCAAAGACGTTTCCAATGAGCTCAAGCATGAACCCATTTGTCTGATAAATGCGCTCTCTGGAGCCTTTTTTAACTTTTGACCTTGAAAACCCATTATTAGTAATGGTTCAATGGTATTTTATGGTCAATTGTTCACCTGGGTAATCTCTAAAATGTAGACTCCATCAATTTTTAAATTAAACACCCAGAATAAATTTTATGAACATTTATTTTACGTCTGCTCTCTTAGGCGTCCAGTCCAAGTCTGTCTGTTCTTCGTTTTTTCGTCCGTCTTCGTCTGTTCTAATCGTCCTCTCGCGGCAATTATTCTAAGTATTGTCCGTCCCGTCCGTTAACCACAAAATCATATTCAAAAATGAAAAAAAATCGCACGACGTATTTTTGAGCAATCCCAAAAAACATAGTTTTGTATGGGAAGAAGAGGGGTGGGGGGAAAATTAGATACGTGTTAATGATTCTTGGGTCAACTTATGGGGGGGTCCCCCTTAGGTCTCAAGTCGCTATCTCTAACCGTTCGGCCTCTAGATCTGACGACTGCCGGACGGACAGACGGACAAACAGCGTGACAGAGGGATTACTGCTCTCTCTGTGGAGCTCGAGCAATAAAAATACAATTGTGACCCTTCGATTTGAAAATTAGTAAAATTTTTCGATGAAAAACATTGAAAAAATTAAATATTATGAGAATGTTTATGGCATGGTTTGACGATTCCAATCCAAGAAAGTATTCTGACCATTCTTTTCTTCCTGAAATGTATCATTATATAGAGTCAGAACTGTTCACAGTCAAAATTTATTGCTTGGGTATTCTCTTAAGCTACTGCCTGATTTGCAATTATTAAATCTCAACATTCTTTCTTAAATGATATTTCATTTTATGGTGTTTCAAACATGAAAATTAAATTTTCAAAAATATGTAAATGAAAGTTTAACCAAATTTCTATCTCAAATCGTTTGACTTATAACGCTTCTGTAGAAAGAGTGCTAATGCTTTGGGAACTGCCAAGATTTCGAGCAACAAAATAAGTGGTTGTACACAATTTCTATATAAACGAGTGTCCCTTGTAGGATTAAGATAGCAAATAGCAAGTCAATGAGTTTGAAACCTAAATTGGTAGAGTTCTAACAGTGACAGTGTAAAAGATGGAACAAGAAAAAACCAACGGAAATTATGTTTACAATTAATGACTTCATGGAGATCTACGCCAGAGATGGGATTTGTTCCAAAATATATTGCTATCCAACAACATGAATTGGCATTAGAATTTGATTGTGGTTTTAACACGAAATAATCTCGGTTTTGATGTGATTTGTTGCATGAGTGGGTGGATAACTTCCATGGAAGTGTTTCGACGTGATCTATAGAAAGTAATGCATAGAGGGGGGGATGAAATGGGTGAAAGGTTGAAATGAATGAGTCTCCCTGGGTAACGATAAGTCTCAAGTTTTCCCTTCGATATGTAAATGTTGGTGATTTTGTTGCAAAAGGGCATCCAATGTATTAAACATACCTGGAATATGTAATGTAGACGGATGTATGACTGACATTAACCTGGCTTGAGGGCTTTTTCAGACTCCAACTATCTTCGTCACCATCATCCGGAAGGAAAGTCACATCGAGAGAAGGAGAGAAAAGGTTGAATTTAGACATCAAATCGCAATTTAATATTGTCCTCTTTAGAATAACTCTATTGACTTACCACCTACATTTTGCAACTAGTGCTACAGAACTACATTAGCTTTTGTGCTCTTTGTTATCTACTATGCTTTTATAAATAGTTCTAAGTATATGGAGAGATCCATTTTCGCCATGCAGAGTGGTTGTAAATTATTTTGCACACAGAAATTATTCATAAATATTTATTCGTATCTGCTGCAAACATTTTTCCAAAATAACATCATCATTTACGGCAAAGAAAGGAATATCATATGCTCTGAAATAGCAGAATTTCATATTGCATCAAATATGTTGAATTCTTCTTAATATATATATAGAATATTTTACTTTCCACTTCAAAATATTTTCAGCGGAAAATTTATTTTAGTAATATTCTATTTAATTAATAAAAATCACAGAGAGAAAGTCACAATAATGGCATACTGTCAGCAAAAAATATAAAATAAACTGAAATTCGAAGAAAAATTGCTATCAATTCAATACTGGTCCATATATATATATATATATAATATATATTAGAACAGATAGATTTGTCAAGAATTGAAAGACTTTTTCAACGAATCAAAACCCGTCCTTTTTTTAGCTGAGAAATACGATCCCTCGAGTTATTTAAATCTTTTACCTTGAATAGCGAGTTTGAGGAATATTTCAAGAGCATTTTAAAATATTTGAAAATGAAAAGAAATTGTAAGAGGTTTTACGATTTATTTAAAAACTTAATACTTTTCAAAAAATAAAATTTATCAGATTGATTGAGAAATAAGTTCTCCTGACGACTGGTGTAATTTTAAAATTCTATATTGAATAGTTTTTCGGTAATGGACGAAATATTCGTTTTGACTTATGTCCGAAAATTAAAAAAGTCGGAGAGCCGTTTTCGATATATAGAAAAATAGGGTTTAGCAGGGGCACATAGGGGAAGAAATTAAGTCTATCCTAAAGATAATATAGACTTACTAAATAGAATGGTTATCGAAGATCGGAAGTCAATATTTCTTACCATATGGCTTCTAGCCTTGTAATAAGCTATTGGATAAATAAAAAGGTTTTTTTTTCAAAAAACTTGTTTTTAAGATAAAAAGAGAAAGGTCGTGTTAATATAAAGGTTTTGGTAAAATGATTCGAAAGCCTATTTATATGAGGCTCTCCAGAAAAACCGGAAGTCGTTATCCCTAACCGTTTGGCATCTAGTTGTGGTTAAATCCAGACGGACGGATAAGTCAACGGACAAGTAGATATAAGTACCGTCGTTGCGGGTGACTTTGCACTCGTGGGGTGACTTTGCACTTTGCTGTTCGTGAGACTTTGAATAAATCTAGCACTTATTGATAGTCTTCGCCGATCCGGTCTACTATGTCAAAGTATATAGGGATATGTTAAGTACCAAATAAGGTACAATGATCCTCAAAAGGATTCTTGTAGTTTCAGTAATAGTCGATGAAATCTAGGTAAAGGTATTTTGCCAAAAAACGACTCCGTGAAAAAGTTATCTGAAGCTGCAATTCCAAAATCGATTTCAGAGTAGTAAATTGTCCAAATCTATTCTAAATTTATCTGGCTAGAATAATCCACTTCGATTTTGTTCATTATTTTTATTAAAATACTTTTTTTCACTACAATTTTCCTAAGACCGCATGATTTGCATTATAAAATTGCATATAATGGTCTTTCTAAAGCTTTATTATAGAAGTATTTGGTTAAAAATTATCCAATTTTTTGGTAATTTAAGATAAAATGACCAAGATCTACAAGATGGTGGGGTCGCCATTTTGATTTGACGTTTCTGTCCGCCATTTTGAATAACTGTCAAAACAAAAAACTCATCCGATTGAGCTGAAATTTTAGTATGTTTTACCTGATATCAAAACCTTTTCAGATCATATATGAAATCTGACCTAGGTCAAGCGATTGTCTGGATACTGGAGCTATAAAATCAAAATTTTGACATTTTCATGAATACAGAACTACGGAGAGCTTCTTTTATCGAAACCAACACAAATGAGATGAGATCTAAATAACAAACAAAAAGAGAAGTAATGTTTTTCTTCAGTAATGTTTTACAGCGTCTTATTTGAAGGTCTGAACAAACTGGTTTTACAAAGATGAAAAAATAAAAAAGTAAATAAATGTGCTTTCATTTTTTTTTAATTATGTAAGAGTAAATAAATATATAAAATTAAACTCTCAACCATTTTTAATGGTTACTGAGGCATTTCGTTTAGGTTTTAAAATTCAGAATTAGAAAATGGATATCGCCAAAATATGAACATTTCAAAATTTTAAACTTTGAGCCTCTGTATATAGGTAAATACTTGACGTAGACTGGAACTCAGATACGTTCTGAAAAGGTCTTGACATAATCTACAACATACTAAAATTTCAACCCAATCGGACCAGTTTTAGGTTTTGACAGTTATTCAAAATGGCAGACAGAAACGTCAAATCAAGATGGCAATTATGTCATCTTGTAGATCTCGTGCATCTTACCCTTAGATGTGAAGATCTTCATAGTCGTTTATTATCAGAAATTGTTGATTTTTTAGTATTTATTAAAAAGTGCAAAGTCACCCGCACCTCATCCCACGTGCAAGCCTTTTTTCTTGATTTTTTTAAACATAGTAAAATTTTATAAAATTAATGCTAGTGGAACAAAATCCATTCGTTAACAACTGAATACAAATAATTTTATTCAAAATCCCCCCTCCCTTCACTTTAACTATCCACTTTTAGAAGGTAAAGTTGAAAAACAGCGAAAAAACGTGCAAAGTCACCCGCAACGACGGTACTTCATAAGTTAATTTGTTTTCGGTTATTGTTTGAATTAATAATGAACAGAAAGGAGATAGACTTATTCCTCTCGTTCAGTAATAACCTTCTCGATTTGAAAGCTCTCTCAGGATGAGGTTTTTTCCGTACCGATTCGAAGGTATATCAGACAGAACTTACCTGAAAACCCATTGGAAGTTCGAACGTTTGAACCGACGAGTTACACAAAAGTGGGCAAGTTCATCAACAGGCCATTTATTAAAAAATGCAATTTAAACGTTCTGCTATCATGAAATTCCACAAAAAATATACAAAAAATCACTTTATGCAGCAAACGTTGTTGACTTTATTGACGATTAGATTGAAGTGTCAAGAATATTGAAATTTGAAGAGGCAGAACAATCATCGCTAAAGCGGTGAGTACATGAACTTGCATTTTAGGCTTCCGGTAGATTTTCGAATAGGTTTGGCTTAGCTCTGTCTATTTGAAAAGATAACACTGAACGGAGCCATTATTCCCAAAATCTCGTTGTGCAACATTTCGTTCATATACCGTAGAAATATTTCTAATAACGGATTCCTCAAATTTTAAAATTGAAAAGACTTTAGAAATCATATTTTTGAAGCGATTTTGACAGGTTTTACTTCATTTGAAAAGTCTTCAGATCTTTAATACTGTGAAGTTTTCGATTGGTTGTAAATCGATAACTCAAAAATTAGTGAACATCAAATTAAAAGCATTCCTGAAAGATATGACAATTTGCTACCTTTTTCACATAAAATGTTAAGTTTTTAAAGCATTTATCTTTTTCTGAGACGTTGTCTTAGGACCCTAATAGACTCAGGCTGGTCCTCGAGAATATTTAGCCTGTAAAATTTAACAATAAAGATTTATCGCAAACTGTCATTTACTTAGGTCTTAGGATCATCAGTTAGAAGTTCCTTCCATAAATTTCATTTACCTAATCCTTTATTATCGAATTTTGAAAGCTAAATACTCTCGAGGATCAGCCTGTGTCTATTTGAGCCTTTAGGCCTTTCTTTTAGCTCATCTCTGTTCTAATTAGACTATCCAGTAGGGGAATTCTGTAACGATATGACAATGTCATATGACAAATGTTCGTAGTAAATTCGAGAACAGAATAACACTAAAGGCCAGTGAGCATCGAATGGTCATTACAAGAGAGTCTCTGAAGCTCTTGGTAACTGACATAAATCAGATTTTCGATTAATATTTTCGAATATACCACATAATGATATTTAAATTTGTCATATGACATTGTCATATCTTTACAGAATTGCCTTCTAGGATTAACTATTTTTAAGGAGTGTTGCTTATAACCTTGTAAAAATTTTATCGTTTTTTTTCTATAAAATCATTCTTAATACATTTTAAAATGAATAATATTATAGAGATTGTTTGGAGTAGAATTCCGGCCACTTTGAGTGGATTTTAGGCCACCTTTGTCTGTTGATTACCTTGTGTGAAAAAATGGATAGAAAATTTCAAAACTTCATACGGAATAAATTTAATATTTAGTTTAATAACATTTATTCTTTTTTTGGGCATTTTACTACTTAGGAATTGTAAAAAGTCTAAAATAAATAAGAATTTAAGAAAAGCGCGGCCTGTGGCCGAAATAGTAAACATTACCTCATTAAAGAAACGTTCACAAAATGTCCATTTCTTAAACGAAATACATAATTCAGTTGGAAAATTTCACCCGAGATTTAAAGAACGATTCACTAAATAACATAAAGAGAAACAATCTTAATTGACTACTAATCTATTTTAATGAAAAACCTCGAATGAAAATTATTTGGTCTTCATTACAAATCATAGGACTACAAGAAGTTCCGCTTTCAAAGAAATTCTTAGGACCGGAAAAAAGCCCGCGAATTCACTCCAGTGACACAGAAAAATTGCATACCCACAAGATAGGTCTTTAGAATTTGTTACGGAAACGCTGTGATGTATGCAAAACGTTTTCGGCACCAATTTTTCAGCCTATTTTCAGCGCCAATGGTTCATATAAATTGTTTTTCAAATTTACTGCGTGAAAAAAAATTTGCATATATTTAGGAGGGTTTCGAAAATTATTTTATAAATTAACTCCCAATAGTAGGCAATTAATATTAAATTCTTTCAACCCGTTTTCACTTAAGCCAGAACTCCCTATACTAGCAACATAAGCGATCTGTCACATTTCTAGTAAGACTCTTTTTACACTAAAGTTTCTATAAAATACTACAATTTTAATTCAAATTATACCCAAAATTTCAACGGTTTTTTGTGTCATTATATTCTAGAAAGGTTAATATTTATAAGAATAAAAATCCATTGATTGTTCGTAGCCTTCGAAGATTAACATAATTTTAATTAATTTAGTTGCCTGGCCGAAGTTAGACTCAAAGTGTCCGAAATTTAAAGTTGGCCGATATTTGGCACATTTACCCTATCTTTAATCAAGTTTTTAAATATTTAAATAAAAAGCAATCATTTATGTTGTAAATGCATTATTTTATTAAATTGGGTTTCTCTTCAAAGGACTACTGCATTTAAGTACTTAAGAACCAGAGCAGTTTTGCAAAGAGAAGATATTAAAAGCAATAGGCGAAAGTGCCCATGCTTGATGCCATTTAAAGCTTCGTAATGACTAAATTTTCTATGTGTCACAATATATTATGTGACTCATCGCAACCATATTTTAAAAATTATGGGAAAATGGCCAGTTTTTAAAATATATTACGGAGCTACGTTTATTGAGAAACATAGGAAAAATTTAGTCATTACGAAGCTTTTAATGGTATCAAGCATGGGCACTTTCCCCTATCGATTTTTTTTGGAAATTTTATATTTTTTGCTTATTATTTTTAATTAATTATTTCTTTGACAAATTTACTCAATAATGTGATATTGGAAAATTTCAATTTAAATTCTAAGAGCGTAAATTCACTGCGACTATTTCAATTTTGTTAATTTCGTAAATATTATATTTCCTTTATGCAGCAGCTTGTCCTTTGTGCTGTTGCATTGTGAATTTTAATGCGTAGTAATTCGTAAGGAAGTTTAGTGTAAAATTACTTTTAGAAACTTTTCACTTGCATTGAAATATATTGACATGGAAATCCTTCCAAGATGCATGTAAGACTTTTGTATTATTTTTCCCCTGGAGCAAGAAATGCTCTTTTGCTGTAAAATGTCCAACAAAAGTTTTCCACTTAAAATTCCAAAAGTGTAGAGGAGATTAAATGCTTAAGTGTAAGATGGATGGTGATATTTGTAACTTTTCATTGAAATTTCTTCAACCTAGGGTGTCTGCTTCTTGGAAAATGCTATGACAGAAATGAATATATTATGCAATTAAAGCTATTGCTCAAATATTGCAATATATAATGCTAAATAGTTTAATCTAGACAAGTAATGTTTCTTTGCCATATTGGAAGCTATTTATAAAGAAAATTTGCATATGTAGCTAATGTGGGAAGTTGTACGTGCTCAAAAATATTACATATTCATGGTATAGTGCACAATATTTTGCAAGGGAAAGTAATTTATTTATGGAAAGACTTTGATTAGTGTTCGAAGCTCATCATGCTCGCTCTATTGTTATGTTAGTCCTTGAGAAGTGCGAGGGTGGCATGACGGCCTTTGAACCCAAAATCTAGACAAGGGTTTAGATGTATGATACCTCAAGTATAAGTTACTAGGAAATTCAGAGCTAGACAATCCTAGTGGAATGAATGAATCAAATGAATATTGGCTGGATGTTTCTTGTCATTTAATTCAAAAGGCCGAATGTTGAGGTTGGGAGACTGCTGTGAAATTTTCATTGAAAGGACATTCTGACCTCTTCAACAAGAACCATCAAAAGCTATATAAATAATACACAAAGAGCTTATAGTTCTCTATCTGTAAAGCCTTCATTAGTATTTATGGGGACTTTTCATGAAAATACCACTAATTCAACAATCTTATTTGACAGTAAAACTTAAAGTTCTAATTACTAATTTTTTTTAAATAAAGTTTCACAGGTTCCCTTCCATATTATGCGTCCATTGGCCTCTTAGAATTCATGACAATTTTCTATTATCATCCATTTCTGAAAAATTAGTACTCAAAGTTTTCCCATCTTTCTCATTAATCTATTTCCACTTTTGAAGATTCAACCTTATCTTTCCAAAGAATAGAAAAGGAAAAATACCAGATCAAAATTTCGTATTTAATTTCTATTAGGGGAAGATATGGGGCTTCATTGAAAACGCTTTTTTTGTATTTCTAAATGAAGCTGGACCTAGTCATAGGGTAACTGTACCAGATTTCGGCAAAGCGCCAAAGTCTTAAGTTTGAAATGTAATATTTTTAATATAAATTGTTTTTTTTTTACTTCTTTTTAAAGAGTGCCGCAATTGAAAGCTTGTCAAAAAAAGCTTTGTTTTCTTTAAAATTATTGTTGATACTTTTTAAAATGAATAAAATATAGACATAGCTTTGAGTAATATTTCGGCCACCTTATTCTCATAGTTCCTTGCCCTCCTGGAATTCTTAAATGTCTTTTTCATATCATCTCGTTTATCGAAGCGATACTTTTTGTTTGCGTTTTTACATTGTACAATCTCTAGAGCATGCAAGAACTAAAAAATCATGGAAATTTGAGGAACAAAAGAAGTGGCCGAAATTGCAAGCTGGACGAAATTTCGTACAGTTACTCTAATTTGATTTACATTCACAATAGTTTTGCCTAACTAAATCACATTTTATTAAAGCACAGCTTTCTTAAAAAAATGCGCAATAATAGGGTATTCAATAGAGCCCCAACTCATAGCCGTACCTCACTGTATATAAATAAATAAACCAGTTATAATGAAATCTTCTAATGAAATTACTGATATGCTAAAAAAAATCCTGTCAGAGAAAAGCACCCAAAACCACTATGAGAAATATCTGAATGATATAATTTGTTAATTAAAATTTAAAAAAAAAAACATATTCATATTTCGGTAACTGAAATTTGAAGTTATTAAAATTTTAATGAATTTGCTCATCATCTCACAAAAATTAAATATCGTTGAAACGTGTAATTTTTATATTTATTTTTGAATTTATTTGAATTTCAAGCTTAATTAATGAAATTACCGAAATTATTATTTTTCAGGATAGAGAAACTCTTATCAATAATTCGGATACTATCAAAATTATGTTACGCATTGATTTACATTTCCAAACAAGCTCTCCGATAACCTCATATATTGAGTAAAGGTTTAAACATACTGACCGTTATATTGTGAAAATTTTGTAATAAAAATCACACTTTTAGTGACGTTTACACATACTAGAGAAATTTACAGTAGACTCTCGCTAATTTGGGCTCTTTTAAGATCAGACTACTTTTTAATTCGGGCGGCAGTTAAATTTGAAAAAAGTTTATCGACATTTTTATTTATAATCTGCAAAATTCTATTATCGGAATGTGTTTTTTTGACAAAATTATAATGTTCGAATTTGTTTAAGAATTTCGATAAAGTGTGTTGTAAGTTTTGTCAAAATGATGGGGCCCCAATTGAAAGATTCGGAACACTTTGAACATCAGAATGACAAAATGATTAGTGGAGACACATACCGTAAGTGAATAAAAACTCTTATGTACAAGCATCAAGTTTCTATTTTATCCCTCAATTGATAAATATAATGCTTCTTTGTGTATTTTTGAAAGTTTATCATGTGAGTTTGGTAGTTTTTAAAGAATAAAATAAGGTCATTATCGAGAGCGTAATTAATCTGATGCTTTGGTATGTGTCTTGGCTTACTGTGAACATTTTATTCTGCAATACTTTCTGCTATTTTGGTTGTGTGATCTAAGGTTTTTATCTTATTCCTATCCATAAGTTTGGTAGATCATACAAGCTCTGTATTTGTAATTTCTTTTCGATAAATGATAAATAATCGATGCTCGGTGTGTTTGCACCTTTAGCATGGTGGAAAAAGTAATTAACAGGAGTGGTATAGATGAGCGAGTTTGAGGCTTCACGACGTAAATCACACATGTGAGAACCATTGATAGAATTATGGAATGTGGATAGTATAATTTTAGAGCATCCTCTTCATCCTATAGCCACAAAGATTTGAGTATGGCATACAGGAGAAATGGAGGAATGTATATCTCCCTTTCTGCCAGCAGTTCAAGGCAATTCAATAAACGGTGTTGAGGGGTAGTGAAGAAGAGCTTTTGAAGTTTCCATTGTTAGCAATGCATATTTGTGCTGATGGTGAGCATTGTGTAGGATTGTGGGTGGTAATGAAACATTGGCATATAACGATTGAAGTAAGGTAAGAGATGGTGCAGTTCCAGGAAATTGCGTGGACTACCGGTGACTCGTGGAAAGTTACAAAGTGCCTTTTTAGCACAAATAAAAAAATTGATCAATCAATCTCCTGAGAGCAACTCAAGATGTTTCACTTGCAATTTGTCATGAGGACGTATCCTTGATGGATATAGAAATCCCCCTACTTGGCCCATTGTGACTCTCAAGAATTTCCCAGGAGAGGCGATATGAATGTCAATTTCAATGAGTTTCGTGCTAAGAGGAGCGCCTGTTTTTGCGTTCATTTCTTTCGCAAGTTCATCGACCCACATATATCTATTATCCTCCATATCCTCCTAGTCATGTGGAAAATCAAATTTATCCCCCTAACACTGATGGTTGTATGCTTTTCCTCGAGAATCTCCTTCACCAAGGATACAAGTTGCTGGTATATCTCTGGAATCTCCGTCTCAAATGAATTACATCCGACACAATGGTAACCTTCGGTGTCTTGAGCATTGTATCAGTACTAAATGTATGTTATGTTTAGTGTTGTGATTTTATGACAAAAGCTAGCAAAATGCGACCCCATCCAATGTTTATGCAGCTGCGACAAAGAAATTGTGCCATTACTTTAAGATTTTCCATTGGCACTTAAGGGGGAAGGTCATGTGATGGTTGAGAAAATATACTTTTTTATTGGGTTAAGTAGCTTTTCTTCTATTACTGTTCTGAAGCAATCTTATACTAAATTGAAGGATAGATCCCTTAATTTGATAGAAATGAAAATATGCAAATGTTTTATCTCACTCTTTCAAATATTAGGATATGTACGATGTCAAAGTCGGAAAACCGAATATAGATTTTTCGTTTTACAATCAGATTTTTTATGGACAGCTTTCGGTCCTCGAGTAGGACCTTACTCAGGGCATCCAAAACTAGGACAACAATTTTGACATAAAATTTCATTACCATGAACTTTACATGACAATTTGATGGAATACTGACTCAATCTATAAATTCTAAAGACAGACTCGATCTTTCATTTCCCGTGGAGATAAAGCAAAAATAAAATGTTGTGTCACAATTTTTCTCCTTGTTTTTGATTCCCTGTAGAGGGTCCCAACCAAGGATCGAAGTGTTGGCGATAAAAAATTGATTGTACAATAGTACATAGTACAAGAAGTCTAATATGAAATAAAATAAGATCACAAACATGCCCCTAATTTTACCATCACCATTCCCCTTCCCGTTCGAAACTAAGTTTTTTTTGGAATCGCTCAAATATGCATAGTGCGATCTTTTTTTTAATTTTGGACTTTATGAATTACTCAGATGGACACTTCTGTCGTAGACGAAAATATCATTGAATCATTCCTAATGACGGTTTTTCAAGGTCAAGGGTTAAAAATTATCTAGGGAGCGTATTTCTCAACTGAAAGGTATTTGGAAATTATATTTGGACTCACTGGAAAGGTCTTGGAATTCTTGACAAGACTGAACCAATTCTAATCAGTTATATAAACCGATAATAAATTGATTTATAACCGTAAAGTAATTTTTATCATAAAAGCAGTTGTATTATTCCTAAGCTATTTTGGGCGATTTTTTTGAGTGATTTAATTGGTTTAGTATATCGATTGTGAACCGGTAAACTGTAAAGGATGCCAAAGTACTTTTAAGGTATAATGTCTAAGTGAGTATTCCACAAAGTTGAGATGCTTTTCCATCCTTGTTTTAGATATTTGGAACTGAAAAATACAAGCGATACAGTTAATCTAAGTAAAATTATTTAAACACCTTTTGGCACTTTGAGAAATCGTATCGTGACGTATTCGCACTTTATTTCTCTCGTTTAGTAACAAAACCTTCCCGATTTGAGAGCTTTCTCCGTTTGGGGTAGTTTATGCACCGATTCGAAGGGATATCACAGAGAACTTACCTAAAAACTCGTTAGAAGTTCCAAAGTTTAAACCGAAGAATTACACATGCAAGTTCATGAAAAGGACATTTATTTTACTGAAATTGCAGTTCAAGCGATCTGCCATCTGGAATTTCGACAAAACTGTGCAAAAATTCACTTTTTGCAGGAAAAGTTTACGTTTACGCACTATTGTTGACATTGTTAACGATTGAAGTGTCAAGAATACCGAAATACGAAATGGCAGAATAATCAACGGCGAGTATATGAACTTAAACTTTATGCCCTAGACACACTTACGACTTAAGTCGAGAGACGACATAGTTGAAAATTATGGAAATGTAGTTTAATCATTATTTCGAATACAATTGCGCTAAGCCGTTTCTCGGCTAATGCTCAGGTCTGTCAAGGCCCTTAGGCTTTCGGTAGACTTTCGAATAGGTTCGGCATGGTTTTGGAGTGGCTTTGTCTCTTCTAAAGGTTATTACTGAGCAGAACCATTTTGTACTATTTTGGATACGAATAAAATTCTTCAATAAAATTTAATGTTTTGATGAAATTGCCAATTAATATTCCCTGTTGAACAGATATTCCTTCTATTCTAGTAAGAAAGTTGCATTTCTCTTGCCTCAAAATACACAAAATTATATGTTTTCGACATAAAGGTGTCTACACATTATAAGAAATTTCTATCAAAAATGAGCTTCAAGAAGTGTTCTTCAAGAAAATTGCCTACACATTGGTGAGAATTTTTGACAAAAAGATGGATTTTTGAAGAAAATTTGTCTAATGTGTAGACAAATTTCTTCAAAAATCATATCCAATTGAAGGGAATTTCCATCAAAAATTTTTGAAAGAAATTACCCGCTACACATTGGAATAAAATTCATCAAAGTCATTCTTGACAGAATTCTTGACAGAAACCATCACGATTCAAGATTGTTTTTCACGAAAATTTGTTATTTTCTGCTGGAAAAAGTGAGAAAAACGTTTGGTGAAGTTCCTTGGGATAGTATTTAGTGAATTTCTGAAGAAAATCTTCTAAATATGCAAGGGAATAGTATTTTTCTGGAGATGTCGTTCCTGGTGGAATCCAACCCAGCCTTTGAAGGAATATTTCCTGTGATTTTCCTCCAGAAATTGCCGGAAGATAATCCATTTGTGTATTCTTGAGGTGTTCCACAGTACAGTGGCCTCGTACTCCATGGTTTGCAAGATGGATGGAAAGGAGAAAATTCACGGGCACTTTGGAATCTCTATATGCCTTGGTTACCAAGGTTTTAAGGTTTTAAGGATTTTACTTTAGTTTTTTTTTTATTTCTCACCATCTTTTCATGCACTACTACTCAAACTGGGAGTCCCACGGAGGAATCGAAGGCCTGTGGTTATCCAGTTCTGGTGTTCCCGAAAGGAAGCAATCCCACATAATTCCTAGTGGTTGAGAAAGTGAATGATATAAAAGATCATTCTGATGTTCTTCTGGGGGTTCAAGTGATGGCTTCTGGTAGCTCCGGACAGCTCTCGTTTGCATTGAGATCTCCTCGGTGGCTCTGGTTAGCTCTTGTTTTAATTGGTAATCAAGGCATATAGAGATTCCAAAGTGCCCGTAAATTTTCTCCTTTCCATCCATCTTGCAATCCATGGAGTACGAGGCCACTGTACTGTGGAACACCTCAAGAATACACAAATGGATTAACTTCCGGCAATTTCTGGAGGAAAATCACAGGAAATATTCCTTCAAAGGCTGGGTTGGATTCCACCAGGAACGATATCTCCAGAAAAACACTATTCCCTTGCATATTTAGAAGATTTTCTTCAGAAATTCACTAAATACTATCCCAAGGAACTTCACCAAACGCTTTTCTCACTTTTTCCAGCAGTGAAACAACAAATTTCCGTGAAAAACAGTCAGAAGAGCAAGAGACTTGGAAATGATGGCTATCTGTCAAAAAAATTTTTGATGGAAAATAAAAAACCCAGTGTGGAGGCATTTTTCTTCAAAAATTCCTTCAAAAATATGAATTTTTCTTTAAAAAATTCTTGAAATAATTCTTGATGAAATCAGCTCCAATGTGTAGACACCTTAAGACAAGGTTCCTATCATTTACAAAATATTAGATGAGCACATATATTCTGTCAGTAGAAGAGGTTGAAAGTTTGGAGTGGTATATCTCAGCTCCTGATGAATATAATTGGATGAGTGAACTATGTTGCGAGCGCAACATATTTAAATTTAAAACTGTGGAGTGTGTTGCCCTGCTGAGGCGACGAGGGCGCTAGCGACGAGGAGAGGAGGTAGAAAAATCAGTAGCAGCTGATAAGAAAAAGAGCGCCAATCGGTCTCTTTCACCACTGACCGCCGAGGAGGCAACATCAATCACCTCGCCCATCTCCACCAGCCCAATCCCCAGCAGCAACACCATCATCACCACCAAGCATTGAAGCCACTGAAGCCACCGGGAGCCCCCAAGAACACCAAGCCCAGTGCTGAGCTTTCCGGAGTAACCTCTGCCACATCCACCTCTCCCAAATTCCCATCTCAACCTCCGTGGGAGTGTTCTCACCGGAGAACACAGGGGAGTGTGGGACATAGTCCTTGCCCCGAACGTGGGAACTGAAGGAAGGAAGGAACGGAGGGAATTGAAGGGAGGAATGAAAGATTTTTCTCAATATTTTGGCGCCCGACGCAAAAGGAAATCGTGAGTAGATTTTCAAGTTTATCCCATGGTTAATTTGCCGGTTCCCCAGAGTTCATTGACCTCTTATCAGTGCATTTTTGGTGATTTTTGCAACTCATTAGGAGTGAATGCGATTGACTTAACGGTGGGGTAATAAAAAATTTGGCGCGTGGAAGAGAATGTTAATTTGTTACTTGTCGTCGTGTAATTTATTCCGTATAATATTCTTTGTGATTTTCCGTTGGAGATTTTTTTTTCTTTCGTGATTTATATCTCCATTGGGTGTAGTTTTCTGGATTTTTCATCCATTTTCTCTGGAATAGGAGGGTATTAGGATATTTTTCTTTCTTTTTTTCCCTTTTTGGGAGATTTTTTTTTTCTTTTTTCGGCTATTTTTACCCCCTTTTGGGGAGTTCTCTGTTAGAAATGGAGGATTTCAATCCAAAATTTCTCTCAGAAGAACAACTGGATTGGGAATTACAGGCCAGGGGAATTAAATGGCCAGCTTCATTAGAAGAAGCCCGCGATCTTTTAAAGGTTGCTATTGCTGGCGGAAACCCTTTATTTCCCGTTGAAGGCGATGCTAAAAAAATTAGGGATGACACCTTACAAGTTATTAAAAAATTTAGAGAGCAAGTAGGGAATATCGAGGTCCTTTTTTCGAAGCAAGCTGAGATTTTCACAATGTTTCAGCACATCGAAAATAAATTAAAATTCACATCAGACCCTCGAGATCCCAAAAATGCCCTTTATGGTCCTGCTCTTGCTGAACTTGCAAATTTTAGGCAACAGTTCAGGGAACAGTTGAAGAATTATGCTGCCTCGGGAAAAGTGGGGGGTGCTATTCCTCGTCCTGCTTCACCTGTCCAAAAGACTAAACGTCTTAAAAGCCCAAAAAAGTCCCTATTTTCGGACTGTTATGTCCAGGAGAGGAAGAAGGTACCATTTGAGAAGCCCACATCTAAACTTTCTGCCTCCAGTGAGTCCCTTGTCCCAGAATTTCTTAAGCACCCACATCTGAACCTTTCGCAAGACCGTAGGGATACTTTCGACATCCCAAATATTGGATCCACGGTGTCTCAGCCTCAAGATAGGCCCCAATCCCAATTTGTTACGGTTGAGCAATTTAATGTTCAGAATGCTCAAATAAAAGGTCTTGAGAATATCCTGAAAAATATTCAGGATTCGATGGAGCAATTGAGACTCTCATGTGCTGGTAGAAGATCTCGATCCTCCAGCAGATCCAGTTCTGTCCATTCTGGGGAATTTAGGGATTCTCAACCCCAAAATTTGTCACGCCACTACCCGTTTCCTACACCAGCTCCACGTAGATTAAAACCCCTGCAGTTAAAGGACTGGGGAATTAGGTTCTCTGGTGACCGCAAGGGGAAAAAGGCCAAAATCTTCTTGCGGGATGTTGAGAGAATGGCCATGATCCAGGGCGTTTCTCTGCAGGAGGTGGTTTGGTCTATAAGACTCTTACTTTCCGATGGGGCTGAAACGTGGTATGATTCCTTTTCGGAATATCTTTTAAGTTGTACGTGGGAGGAGTTCCGCGAGAAATTTCTAAGTGCTTTTTGCAATCTTGAGAGCGATTTCGCTATTAGGAAGAAAATTGAGGATCGAAAGCAGGGGGTGGGGGAGAATGCAGAAGTCTTTCTTGCATCCATGTTAGCTCTCTTCGAGGAGTTGGATGAAGAAATTTCGGAAGTCGAGAAAGTTCGTCTCATCCGTAGAAATCTCCATTACTCTCTGTCTAATGCTCTTCTTCTATATGAAATCCCAACATTAGCGGAGCTATCCCAAAAATTAAAACTTATTGAGAGGAACCGCTCCTATGCTTTTCTCGATCGTCCCAGAAATGTGCGATTTAATGAGATAGGGAGTTTTCAGGAATCATCCACAAATAATTCAGAGTCCCTGGCCAGGACTTCTGATCAAAGGGGGCGAAGTGGGGGGAACAATTCCTCATCCTGGGGCAATTCCAGGCAATCTGGAAGGGGTGGGGGGAGAAATTCCTCTTCACGTGATAATGGGCGGAATGGGGGGCGAAACACCAATTCTTCCTCAATTCAGAGACAGGGTGGGGGGAGAAATTCCTCTTCACGTGATAATGGGCGGAATGGGGGGCGAAACACCAATTCTTCCTCAATTCAGAGACAGGGTGGGGGGAGAAATTCCTCTTCACGTGATAATGGGCGGAATGGGGGGCGAAACACCAATTCTTCCTCAATTCAGAGACAGGGTGGGGGGAGTAACTCATCCAATGGTGCTGAGGGTACTTCTCAATCTTCTAATTCCAATCCTAATTCCAATCTCAATTCCAATTCCAACCCCAATTCACAATCCAGAAAAAATTCTTGTATACATTGTAAGAGCAATTCCCATAATGTTAGAAGTTGCCCAACAAGACCCAAATACCTTTGTTTCAAGTGTGGTAAGATCGGCACTATTTATGGACTTTGTCCAGTTTGTAACCCTCAACAGGGGGAACCCAATGCGACCCAGTAGTAGACAGAGAGTCTGAGGTCGCGGAATCTCCAAAAAACCTCTCTATGGATGATTCCAATGACCAAGATCTCATTTCTTTTGTTGATACCATTAATGTAAATTCAAATACAGTGGGAGATTTAATACAATTTGAGTCAGACAATGAGTCCTTAATTTCTGATGATTCTGTCCCTCCCTCAGAGGTAGAATCCTTTATTATATACCCTAACGGGGAAAATCGTCCCTATATTAAAGTTAAAATTTTTGACATTGAGGAGGCTATGGCTTTATTGGACAGTGGAGCGTCTCAGAGTATATTAGGATGTGGTTGCATGAACTTAGTAAAAATTCTAAAATTAGTCCCAAGAACTTCGAATATCGTTGTGCGTGTAGCCGATGGTTCAACTTATTTATCCACCAAAGTAGTCGATTTAATGATAACTTTCAATGGTAGAACAGAATTGATTCCCACCCTATTAGTCCCTGAAATTTCCATACCCTTTACTTTGGGGATGGATTTTTGGCATGCCTTTGGCATACAACCAGTTTTGTTGAATGCACTTTCAACAGTCCCTGATTCCCAGGATAATCAAATCCTGCTCTCCCAGTCAGAACGACTGGAGTTAGAAAAATCCATCAAAAACTTTTTAATCACTACTGAGGACTTTTTCGGTTGCACGGATATTTTAAAGCACACGATAGATACTGGTGACAACCCTCCCGTAAGGAAACCATCTTATCCTGTCCCATATCATCTTCTTCCCGCAGTGGATATTGAAATTCAGAGACTGGTTAGGATGGGGGTACTTCGGGAAGTTTCTTTTTCTCCATGGAACTCACCTCCTAATATTCAAATGAAGAAATCGGGCAAAATTAGAATTTGCATTGATGCTCGAGGTTTAAATAAAGTAACAATAAGAGATGCTTATGCTATTCCAAATCTTGAAAGCATTATTAATCGTATAGAAAGCTCCAAATATCTATCATCCATTGATCTGAGTGACGCATTCTTGCAAATTCCGCTCGATGAAGAATCTCAGATCAAAACTAGTTTCGCTATCCCAGGACGAAAGATGTACTGCTACAGAAGAATGCCTTTTGGCTTAGTAAATAGTCCTATGACGATGGCGAGACTGATGGATATAGTTATTGGATGCGACTTAGAGCCCAATGTCTTTTGTTTTCTGGACGATATCATTGTTCTCACTCAAGATTTTGAATCCCATTTGAAAATTTTAAATGAGGTCGCTGGTCGTTTGAAAAAAGCCAATCTTTCCATCAACCTGGAGAAGTCTAAATTCTGTATGTCAGAGTTAGACTATCTGGGGTACACTTTAAGCACTCAGGGTCTAAGTACAAACGATGGTAAAGTCCAAGCCATCTGCAATATTCCTGTCCCTAAAACACCCAAGGCATTACGTCAGTTTCTCGGTATGGCAGGATGGTTCAGGCGTTTCATCCCAAATTTTGCGAGTATTTCGGCTCCTTTAACCGACCTTTTAAAAGGTAATCCTTTAAGGATTGAATGGTCTCCGGAGGCCGACCGTGGCTTTTCGGAATTGAAGCAGCTCCTTGTATCTGCCCCTATTTTAAAACTTCCCGACTATTCTCAACCCTTCATAGTGCGTGCTGACGCTAGTGATGTTGGGGCGGGGGGAGTCCTTGTTCAGGGAGTAGGTAATGAGGAAGGAGTTATTTGCTATATTTCTCGAAAGTTCACGGCGGCTGAGCAGAAGTACTCTACTACGGAAAAAGAAGCCTTGGCTTGTCTATTTTGTCTTCGAAGGTTTTCGCAATTCTTGCTTCATACCAAGTTCACTTTGGAGACAGATCATTCTGCACTCCAGTGGATCTTATCCCAGAAGCAAGCCCGTGGTCGTATAGGAAGATGGTTGTTGGAATTTCAGCAATTTGACTTTGACATAGTCCACCGTCCCGGTAAAAGTAACGTGATAGCTGATTTCCTTTCACGGAACGTTAATACCATTTCGACCCGGGAAGATAAATGGTATGCGTCCCTATATGACCAAGTCTCGAAATCCCCGAGCAGCCTTCCGGAGTATAAATTAGAAGACGGCCGGCTTTACAAGTATATCCGCTATAAAACTCCTTTAGGAACTTATAGTTTTAGGTGGAGATGCTGTGTCCCTAAGGGTGAACGTCAGGCCATTTTGCAGAAATACCATGATGATCCCACTTCGGCACATTTCGGGTTCTTTAAAACCTTCCGCAGAATTACGGAATATTTTTATTGGCCTTGCCTTCGCACAGACGTGCGCAATTATATCCGTAAATGCGAAACTTGTAAGAAATCTAAGGCCCCGAATTATGATTTAACACCTCCGATGGGTAATCATGTAGTTGCATCACGTCCCTGGGAACATCTATCAGCCGATTTTATCGGACCTTTAGTACCTAGTACTATGGGCCATCGCTTTATCTTGGTCTTGATCGACAAGCTGACCAAGTATGTCCTTTTATATCCTCTTAGAAATTCTACTGCAAACTCTGTTATCAAAATTTTGTCTCAAAATGTCTTCCCACAGTTCGGAGTCCCTCGTGTCCTTCTGACCGATAATGGTAGTAGTTTCAAATCCGCTCAACTTCAGTCCTTTTTGAGAAATCTCGGTGTTGCCCAATGGTTTACCTCAGGGTATACCCCACAAGCCAATCCTACTGAGAGAGCAAATAGGACTATTGTTACTGCTATCAGGTCGTATATAGGGTCTAAACACACAAATTGGCCAAAATATTTAGCCGAAATAGGGATGGCTATGCGATCCTCGGTACACGACACTACACAATTTTCTCCGTATTATTTAAATTTTGGGCAAAATATGATTTCACATGGGGATGAGTATACGCATTCCGATGCTAATACGATTCCATCGATCGAAGAGAGGATAAAGGAGTTAAAATTGGCCAGACAGAAGGCCATGGATAGGTCGAAGAAATGCCATGAGTCGTCTAAAAAGCGATACGATTTACGTAAGAAGCCGGGTAGATTTTCCGTGGGTGACGTGGTCTACAGGCGATCCTTTGTGTTGTCTGATGCCAATAAAAAGATTCAGGCGAAATTTTGTCCATGGGTGAAGAGCAAGGTGTTGTCCGTTCACGGACAAACTTACGAGTTGGAAGACCTGAACACTCATCGCAAGGCAGTATTCCACCGTAAGGACATCAAGCCAGGTTAAGGGATTTTTGCCAGCAGGACGGATTATTTTTTTGGCAACAATATCGGCATCGTCACTGGAACTTTCTTTTGTATCTAACGTAACTTGATTTTTGTACGGGTGTATGAGCGGGTAACGTAGAGAGACCATATTATTAATTTTATTTAATTTCTATTTCTTGTGAACGGAGAAATTCATAAGTAGGCCATCGTTCATTATGGATAGACCTAAATTAAAATTATGGTCGTTCGCCTTTAGGTGTTCATTTTGATCGAGATGATTGATACAGATATAGCCCAGCCTTATGCTGAAGCGAACTATGTTCGGCTATTTCAATCATCAAACTGTTATCCCCTTTTAAGACACATTGCTAGCAGTGTCCCTTGGGAATTTAAAGTGAGTAGCACTTCTTGCTGTCACTAGTATTTTGATTCGGTATTTCGTCAAGACGACAAAACCAATCAATTTTTATTGGCCAATACTTTAATTATTTTTCTCCTTCGTCAGTTTTGACGTCACATATAATTTCGGACACCTTAATTCGATTATCTATTTTATTTTACTTTTTTTTTTCGATTGGGATGCACTGAATTCGGTCGCGATTTGTTTCCCATTTCTCTGCAGTTAGAGGCAGCCACATTTTTCTGATCGGGATGTAGTTTCTCGAGTAAAATTTTATCATGTTCAATATTCGAGGCAATAGGGCAGTGTCGGTGGAAGAAGGGGTTTTCTCTTTGCCCTTCAGGATTTCTCTTTCCCCAACATTGTAATTCGGCTGAGACTCTCCTTCCCGCTTCTACATTTTTACGCGGAATGCTCTTCAGCGGAATAGCTGAAATCCTGATCGGATTATAATGGTGCTGAGGCGGGAGATTTGGGGGGATAAAATCGTGACCATTCGTGTAGAGTAATTCCCTATTAGATCATGTATATTAATGATCCGCCTTGGTGATCGAAATGGGGTGGTCCTTAGTAATAATATCTTATTCTTTTGAAAGTATTTACACACACTTTAAACTTATAGTTAAGTTATTTCGCTGGCGCTAATAATTAGGTCGGCCTATCGATGCGAAATCCTTAACATTTTTGACTTATAACTATTAATTCTAAATTTTACTTTTTTCTCTCGAAATTGTTACTCTCTAATACTACTCATTTTGTTTTGCTCTACTACTTATTAATTGTTATTGTTATTAATGAGATTTGTTATATTTTGTTTTTTTTTGAGATTGTGGCTTATTGCCCCCTGGGGGGTTCGAAATCTTTTTTTTTCTCTTTTTTTTTGGTGACCCCGGGGTGTGTGTTGCGAGCGCAACATATTTAAATTTAAAACTGTGGAGTGTGTTGCCCTGCTGAGGCGACGAGGGCGCTAGCGACGAGGAGAGGAGGTAGAAAAATCAGTAGCAGCTGATAAGAAAAAGAGCGCCAATCGGTCTCTTTCACCACTGACCGCCGAGGAGGCAACATCAATCACCTCGCCCATCTCCACCAGCCCAATCCCCAGCAGCAACACCATCATCACCACCAAGCATTGAAGCCACTGAAGCCACCGGGAGCCCCCAAGAACACCAAGCCCAGTGCTGAGCTTTCCGGAGTAACCTCTGCCACATCCACCTCTCCCAAATTCCCATCTCAACCTCCGTGGGAGTGTTCTCACCGGAGAACACAGGGGAGTGTGGGACATAGTCCTTGCCCCGAACGTGGGAACTGAAGGAAGGAAGGAACGGAGGGAATTGAAGGGAGGAATGAAAGATTTTTCTCAATAACTATTGTTGGAAAGCTTGGTTCATTACCTTTTAGAATCTGGTATACTTATTCTGCTATGGATAAACCATGGTCATCCAGAACCATTTATGTCGAAGAAGACACTTTTTGCAGCGTCTTTTTTGGCCATCTACTGCTGGGACCAGGAGTGACCAACGATTCTAACACATGGACTGTTCGTTAGAGGAACTTAAATGGTACAATTTGTGGAAGAAACTTTTTTTTGGACATCTTACTTTTTTTTATTCATCCACTTTTGCAAGAATTTTAACATTTTACACGCATAGAAAAAAATGACAGAAATCCTTCTATCTCATTTTCTGGACAAACTAATGAAGATATCGACTTGGAATGTTCTAAGTACTCCCCCATAAGTTGATCCAAGGAATCCAAATATCATATCAATTTCATCCCCACGTCTATCCTTCCCCTCCAGAAACCACTCTTTTAGGATTTCAGTAATTTTTTCCTTGCGTTTAACACTTCAAAATTCTTGCAAAAGTCGATGAATAAAAAAAAGTAAGATGTCCAGAAAAAAAGTTTCTACCACAAATTGTACCATTTGAGTTCCTCTAACAAATAGTCCTTGTGCGAAAAAAGTGGGTCACTCCTGGTCCCAGAAGTAGATGGCCAAAAAAGACGTTGCAAAATGTGTCTTCCTCGACATAAATGGTTCTGGATGACCATGGTTTATCCATAGCAGATTAAGTATACCAGATTCTAAAAGCTAATAAACCAAGCTTTCCAACAATAGTTCATTCATCCAATTATATTCATCAGGAGCTGAGATATACCACTCCAAACTTTCAACCTCTTCTAGTGACAGAATATATGATCTCATCTAATATTTTGAATTTGCCTTCTGATGAAGCAATTATGAGTAATCGGGAATATCGTAAAGTAATTTTTTCAAAAATTGCTCCGAAAATCGGTTTCCAAAGGCTCAAATTCAAAATATTTAAATGAAAATTTCAGAAAATATATAGTTTAAATATTGTTCTTTTGTACTTATGCCTAACATCTTGAATTTATTATTCCTTCAAATATGTTAAAAAAATATTTAAAGAAAATATGCCGTTGTTTAGTTTTCGTGACTTATACAATCCCTTGAGAGAATGCCGTCTCTGTTCCTAAGCTCTTGTTTTGTTTGGTTTTCAAATATTATTGTAACAACCTGGAGAGATTTAATGTAAATCCTTTGATGCTCTTAATGGCTTTCGAAATTTATGAAAAATCACGTATTATTCTATGTCATCACATTACCTTCCCCCTTAACTGCAACTGGGTTTATCTCTCTAAGCAACGAAACGCTTTCCCCCAATGGATGAAGCCAAAGGCAGCTGCATTAGATAGAATAAGTAATGTAAGATGCTGAAGCATTGTCACGTAGCAGTTTAGAAGTCTCAAATGGAAGTACAAAGATTCCATTTGGAGCACGAGATGCCTGAGAAAAGACACTCTCTGTGCTTTTCGTCTTCACTTGCATTCCTACCACAACTCTTTCATTCCTTTGAGATACATTCACGTCCCTTCTAACTAAACACTTGACACACAATTCACTGAATTCATTTACCATTTGAAGTGGAAGTTGAGGGAGCTGGATTTCGGAGCATTTTTTCTTGTTCTCTCATGTCCCTTCTTCAAATATTCCCGAGGCTTCCATGAATATTTCATAATAGGTTGGGCTTATCGTGCCAAGAATCCGTCTCCTGGGATATTTTTCTTTATTTCACTCTGTACCTCCCTCAGGGTGATTGTACTTATTTATCCATTTTTTATCAATCCCGAATGCCATAGGGAAGCACACACTTGTCATATATTTGAGGAGGATGCTATTAGCTGAAGAAGAAGTTTTTTTTATTTACTTCTGGGGAAGCTTCAAAAACAAGAAAGCTATTCTTATGGCATAACAAGGAGATTACCAGGAATGTATGGTTTCGAGTGATGTTTTCAGGTCTATTAAATGTTCCCAATTACTAATTAATTTTCGGGAAAGGATTGTATTCTGTCTGAAGTATACAACAACAACCTTTATTAGAAATCACGGTTTTTATTTGAAAAACAGCCTCAAAGTACTTCTTGAAAAAGGATTGAGGTTTGCAGAATTTCCTACTCGCATGATTAAAATTAGAAGCGAAATTGAACATTTTGTAGTGGAAAATAGTCATTATAATGATATTTCGTACACTTAACCCACTCAAAGTTGTTCATTTAATTATGTCAATTTTTAAGCGAATAATCGGCTCAAAATTAGCCTTAAGCAGACTTTATATTTCCCAATTTTCAAATATTAATTTGTTTAATCTTTCTCATAAGGTTCTTAAGACAAGAGTTCTATATTGAGTCCTAAAAATTGCTCAAAATCAAGGTAAAGTATCGTGCCACTGAGCACAAGAATCTTTCAAAGTTTTCCACTAGTTTATTTATTATTTAAAAGATAAAAACGATACAGAATTCATTTACAGAACGTTTGTTGTCAACCGTTCTCTTATTCTTTAGCTTTCTTTGCTGAATTGTGCATAAGTCACTAGGCGTCTCCACTGGCAATCGCCCACATGGAAAATTTGATATTTGCGAATTAAATAACCAGTATATTTCTCCCAATCTCGTAGAATATTAACCATGTAATCTAAATTTGTATGATGTTTATCACACACGAGCTAAATATCGCGACCAAATAAGAGGAAAAGCTGAAAAGTAGATGAGTCACCAGGCGTCTCCACTGTCAATGGAGGCGCCTGGTGAATAAATACTACCAAAAATATCTCGCATGGTATTTTAGCAAGAATTGTGTGTTAATTACAATGCAATATATCAGGAATTTCCCGTGTTTTTGGTGACTAAATGGAAGGGGGTGTTTTATCTCGAGCCTTTCGCGTGGAACATAATTAAGCATATTTCATGTTGACACAGGTTGCGACCGACTGTGGGAGGCAATTTTCCCAGCAATAACACAGTTTTACGAATAGTGGTATTTTCCATGAATTTTTGCAATTAAAATAAAATAAATTAGTTTGGAGATAGAGTGAAGCTTAAAACTTTCAAACTTATTTATCACTATTATGACTAACAATTTGTTAATCTGTCCTCTTTATATACTGTTATAGAAATTCTTTTTCATGCAAAATTATTTTTTATCAAAGGTGATATAAGCAAATTAGGGATTATAGGTATTCAAACGGGGTGTGGAAAAAGTTGGTGGAAAAACAATTTAATACAATTCCTCAAAACAAAGAGATACGTAGTATTCGATTCGATTGCAAAGTCTCATTCACCTCTACATTCCAGCTAAACAATCTAATGAATTCCATTCATGACTGCGTATGCAGAGTATATCGAGAAAAATGCAGGTGTAAAATGTGTACGAAGTAGGGTTTGTTTTAACACCAATTTCTATATATTTCGTCAATTAAATATTTACTTTTAACCTTTTTAGGATCAAAATTTTGGTTTCAATGTTATGATGATATGCCTTATTTAATCCGAAAAATGAATTTCGGTTAATTATTGGTAAGTGTTTTGTAAATTCCTACTGGGAATTTACGAAATTATTGTAAATCGTATAATCCTGAAAAAAGTTCGTAAAAATTGTTCGAAAGATGATCTCTTGACGAGCATTTTCTGTTCTTTTTGCACATTTGTTTGTGCATTTTTGTTTGTCTTTCAAAACTTTACGAACAAATGACGAAATTTTACGAACATTTCTCTCTTCGTTTGCTAACAATTATGAACAAATGTCTCTAACAGAACAGAATCCTCAAGTAATCATGTTATGAACAATGTTTGCAGAAAATGTACAAACATTTACGAACATTTTAGTGGGTTATGCGATTTATGAGCATTCCCTAAGTCCTCACCAGGAATTCGCAAATATTTGTAAATTATATTTAAAGAAATATTTTCTTTTGTATACGGCTTAGACAACCAATTCTAATGCTTCATTTTCGTCTCCTGAATATTCTGCGATGAGTCTAAAAATCGGACAGAAATAACATAGTGGAAGAGCTCATTAGTTTGGACGGTTTCTAAATTTGGACACTGTGAGAGAAAAATTGGACACTAAAAATAAATTGATTAATATTATGGATTTTTATTCCAATATTTGATGAATAATGAATAATGAATTCTATAGGGGAAAGGCTCATAATTTTGACCAGTTTCTTATTTTGGACACTTTGAGGATAAAATTGGACACTAAAAATAAATTCATTAAAATGATGGATTTTTATTCGAATATTTGATGAATAATGAATTCTATATAAATATTTGTTCTTTTTGGAAGATTTTAATACTAAATACGTTAAATTTTGGATATCATTTGAGTTAAAATTGCTTTATTGAAAATTCAGTGTAAGCAATTGCTTACGAGAAATATGACAGAACTTCGTGTGTATTTCATTCTTATTCAGCTGATGCGAAGTACTGTCAATTTTTTCCTCGCTTTTTTGAGCAATATTATTAAATATTCGAATTCGAACATTAGAATATTCAAATGCGCGAATCCGCGCATTTGAAGTACCGAACTCAACTCACTTTAATGAATGACATGGAAAGTTTCCGGAGTTCTTGTGACATTCTACGGTTCCCGATTTCGTTATTGGGCAAGACATGTTAAAATTTATGCCTCGGCACGATTAATAATAATAATCGTGGATAAAGATGTAAGTTTAATGGTCTCAATCTCGTAGATCTTTGCACTCAAGCCGAAGTACTTTTGCAGTCAATTGTTTGGCGAGTGCACTGTATATGGTCTATTGGCTAGTCCGTGCTAATCAGTCACTGTGATTGGTTGATCGATGCCGATCTGTCATTCTGATCAACTGACCGATGCCGATCTGTCATTTTTATTTACTGATCGACACAGGTTTGCCGTTCTAATCACTTTAATAGACTAACTGGCATTCACATGAACCTTTCTTTACCACTTAGCTCAAAAATTATAGTTTTTTGCACTTATGTCAAAACTAGCCATATCAGATAACTTTTCTGAGTGTACCAAATTCCACCCATGACTACATTATGTAGATAGATGATTGTTTGGTGCGAGCTGGCAATATTGATTTCCACGCGGCTCGATGACACACGCCCAAAAATCGCGGCGTGTGTAAAGCCCCAAACCAAAAACGCCTCCACCAAAGTGTGTATTCTAATCCATTGGGGGATTAACTTTTAAATGGAACTCAATAGAAATCCAACAGTGCCATCGGTGACAGATTATTTGCTTTAGAGTCGCATAGAGAGTAACGTTTGTATATTTGGATATATCATGTTTTCCTATTCTAAGGGTTTCCCTTCAACACTTTTCTCGTTTTTTAGAGTTGAGAAAATGATACTGTGAGGATTACAAAAAAAAACTCAAAAGCGACATCAAATAGTTGTTTCAAGTGAATAAATTAGCCTGCATTGGGTTATATGTACAAGTTTTCTTGTTGAGGAGTTGATGGAAAACATTTAGCCAAATTTGGGATGGGTAAATGGAAATGATACACTTGGGGTATGATAAAACCTTCATTTTTCTCACATTTTCTTTTATTTTCCATCAGAGGGATTGTGTTTACACTACCCTTGAGTAATATTTGTCGATTGAAAGTATTCTTGACACAGACGAGATTTACAATGGAAAATTGATATTTGCAAATTTAAAAGGCAGGAAATTTCTTCCAAGCTTAATCTAAAATCGTGGAATATTAACCGTGTAATCTAAATTTGTATGATTTTTATCATGAATGAGCTAAATATCGCGACCAAATAAGAGGAAAAGCTGAAAAGTAGATGTGTCACCAGGCGTCCCCACTGTCAATGGAGGCGCCTGGTGAATAATCACCACCCGAAATATTTCATTATCTCTTGCTATCTCACGGTATTTTAGCCAGAATTGTGTGTTAATTACAATGCAATATATCAAGAATTTCCATGTTCTCCGTGCCGAAATGGAAGGGGTTTAATTCGAAAGCTCTACATGAAATAAAATTAAGCATATTTCATGTTGACACAGATTGCGTTACTACGAAGCAATTTTTCCAAGAATAGTGGGATTTCCCATGATTTTTTTTGCAATTACAACAGAATAAATTGGTCTCATCTGCATACTCTATATTCCAAAATTGATATAAAATTCCAGGTATGTGCAATTCAGGTGCAAGTGCTACTTCATTACAAGTTACTACTTGAAATGATATGTATTTGCAATTTGCAATTTGTCAAGTGGCAGATACATGTTGAAAAATATTACTTACAATAATGTTTATCCCAGATAGAATTCAATTATGGTGCGCAACATTTTATCAGCAACAAACATCCATTTTGCCTTGAAAGTGAATGTAATATAATTTAGCAACAATGCTAACATATTGTGTGCCATTTGCAAGTCATTTTAATTCGCGCATCTCCCTTAAATGGATTCTGTGGGATACACATATAGCATTTGACATTTTACCAACAGTCCTCACAATGTGCTAAATGCAAAAGTTTTCAGTTTTGAATAGAGGTTGAATGGGATGGAGTCAGTTGGTCAACTTTTGAAGCGTTAACATATTCACAGCAACACAACACAGCACATATTAAATATAATATTTTCCTGTGCTTTTTTTGGTGTATATTTTACCCAAGGGGTTAATCAATTTTATTGTTTTCGTATTTTAAAGAGATTTTGGTGTTTGTTGTTTTGATTCAGATCAGAATATTCATTACAGAGAGAGAATACTATGTTCAATAAAATTTAAAATATGAAACATTTTATTGCAAATTTGCTAAAGTTAATTCTCTTAATCCTTCTTTATTATAGGGGGAAGTGGGGCACTTTTGATAGTGGGACACCATTGAAATTGGGACTTTTCACCTACTTTTAAATAAAATTGAGCCTAATCGTGATACATTTTAGCTGCACAAACAGATTGAGAAGCTAAATTACATTATGATATGGAGAAAAATACCAATTTTAAAGGTGCCCCACTTCCCCCTATTGAATGCGTTTTTTCTGTTTCTATCTATTAATTATTCCTTCAATTTGTGTAATTTATACTTTTTAACTTGATTGGCTCAGACGGCAAATATATAACATGTGAAGGAGCCTTTCCACGGTTTGATTCTGCAGATTGCTCACAAATGCTAAGACGGCGGTAGACACTGTTTCTTTAATCGTTCATGATACTCTATGTGTTTTCATGAGATTCACTGTCAATAGCGCGCAATCTTATTAATAAAGTATAAAGAATGAAGACCTTATTAAGAGAGGGTCTTCAATGTACCATCAATATCTCTAATCGTTTGCTCTCTTAATCGATAAGAGACAAATAAAAGATCAGACGAACAACATCATTATCATTTTCAACTGCTTATCCTTATTGGGGTCACAGGCCCATAATATCTACACTGAGAAATAAAAGAGGATGCGATTAACTTTTTTCCTCGTAACTTTACCACTTTTTAGGTGTAAAAATATATCAACATTTTTTAATGTTAATTTTACACCCTTTTAAGTGTAAAATTAACATGAACAAGGGTAACTTTAACCCCTAATACATCTAAAAATGGTAATATTTACACCGATTTCGGTTCAATAATGCAGGGTAATTTTAGTATTTCCGGAATGTTATTTTAACTTTTTCGGATTTTTCTCAGTGTAAATTAATAACCCATGCTTGACGATCCTTCGTCACTTCAGGAAGATGTTTGGGTTCGATCCCAAGGCACTCCAAGACAAGATTCTGAATGTGATTCAGTTACCTTGTCCTAAGTCTGCCTCGGGGTCGACGCCTCCTAACAATGGCTTATACATAGTTTTTCTGCAGAATAACGAACAACATAATGTTATTTTTCTTGTAGCTATAATGTAGTTTTCTTGTAGTAATCAACATCGATTCGAGTAAGTTTTACTCGATTATTTTTCTGAGTGGCGTAATAATTACACATGAACGTGTTAAAATTTGAAAAATAAGGAATAAATAGACTTGAAGGGAAAATAACGACATTCAACTTCTCTTTCATTATTCTTATAGTGTGAAACTAGTAAAATTTTAGTCACTGTGCTAAAGTGACTTCTTCGGAATATAATTTCGTGCCTTGGATTCTATAGTGCCACTTGGGATTTTGAGCTAAGAAGCAAGTTTAAAATGTTAAATATCTCAATACGAGAGCTTGGAATTTACTTGTGTATTCATCAAAAAAAAATCTTAATGACGTTGGAAAATAGAATTATATCCATAAACTCAATATTTTGCTAATTTCAGAAGGAAAAATCACTCAACAAAGAAAAGGGACAGATAATCCTAACCGGCTTATGTAGGTGAGATTCTTAACGTGAGCTAACTCGGAGTGCATGCAAATTCGATTTAGAGCTGAAGTTGGGGGACGCCATTCAGTTATCTTGAACCAAATTCGTGAAATTATACAAGTTTTGTATTTGAACCAAAATGTCAAGGATTTGGATGAACTGACAGAAAAGTGTTATATGGGTGAAATGTAGACCAGAATGTTCTCTATAATTTTCCCATAGAACATGATCTCATCGATTACTCAGAAGTCAAGATAAGCGAGGTTTTTTGTTTCTTAACTCGTTTTTTCATCGAGAGTGCCCCAAGTGTTCATTTGTTGAACTTCAACTAAATCAAAGAATTGTTGTATTTTGCGGGACTTTCCATTTAAACCCCTATTTTAAGTGTCTTGGTGGAGTAGAGGCAGTCAAATTGGCATCTGAGTGATTTCAAAGCGTTATTATGGGAAAAATCAATTTTTTCACACTTAAACGGCAAAATCGGAGTGATAGCGTAGTCTGAGCGGAAAATGATGTATGGACGAAATGTAGAGACAAATGTGCTCTACAATTATGTTGAAGTAATCATCAAAATCGGTTAAGCGACAGTCGAGATAATTGAGGTTATGTGATATTGAAATTGGTTTTTCGACTGTGGCGCCCCTGGTATTGGTCCCACGAAGTTCAAATATTCTAGAAAGTTGTAGCATTTGGTGAGATCTTTCGTTTAAGCCCTCATTCATCAAAATCGGTCACATATAACCGGAGATATGATTTTTTGAATTTCGTGAACTTTGACCCCTCATATCTCCGGTTCTATTGAAACCACAGCGCGCATACGCACCATTTTGGAAACGTCCTAGACTGGACTACAACATACTAAAATTTCATTAACTTGCACAATGCCGTTTTTGAGAAAAGTGACTTTGAATTTCGATGAATTTTGACGCTATCACAGCGCCACCTGTGGTGACTTTTTGAACTTCCATCTGAAAGTGCTCATCGAGACGAAACCAAAAAGGTAAAATTTAGGTCGCTATGTTAATTAGAACCGGAGATAGAGGCCGGTCAATGTTCGAACTTTGACCCCTTATAGCTCGGGTCAGGGGTTATGGATCGACTTAAGGTTTTTTTTGTTTGATAGGTATAATCAACGGCTACAACATACTAAATTTTCAGCCCGATGCACAATGGAATTTTTGAGTTATTTAACTTTTAAGATTTAAAAATTTTCTTTTTAAAAAAAGCGCCCCTAGCGGTGGTTTTATGAACTTGCGATGTTAGAAGGGGAAGTGGCATTTCACGAGAGCTTTCCAAAAAGCCCTCACTTTTTAAATTCTGACAATTAGAACCGGAGTTATGGCCATTTTAAGAAATTTTTTTTGGACCCTTATAGCTCGGGTCAGGGGGTCGGGGGACCTTAAGTTTGGTATTGATGGAAAGCTCTAAGGCCCAGCTATAACATACTAAAATTTGAGTCCGCTGAATGCCATAGGGGCGGAGCTATTGAGAAAACAAAAAAAGGGGGGTCTTCAAATTGGCGGAAGGAGGAGTGGGGGGTGGGGGGTCTATGCACCAAGTTGCAATTTTCACCCGATATATAACCTTTGCCGAAAACCGCAAGTCGATATCTTTTTTAGTTTAGGAGCTATTAAGCTCCAAAGAGCGGCCGGCCGGCCGGCCGGCCGGCCGGGAACGTAAATTAGCCACATATATATTCGTGATCAGGAAGTGCTGAAACCATAGATATAATACTACGGATGGGACAAGTTGAGCATTTTCCTAAGGAGCCAGTGAAGCGACCTCAAAAACTGAAATGAAATCAAGTGTTCTGAAGCAATGAATTTTTCATTGTTTTTCTTTGTCTTGTCGTGTTGGTGTGTGGTTTAATATCAGTGAATAATTCTCCTAGAACCATAGAACAAGAGTTAGAATTCTTGTTCTATAGTCTAGAATGAAGTGCTGTGTGAAAAATTGTGAAAATAGCTCGTGTGTTGGGATATATGAGAGTGTTCCCAGGTGAGTACCTCAAGAAGATTCTTTTTAATTGTCCGCCCACCCAAGGCCGCCATAAAAAAAAAGTTCTTCCACAATAAGAAGAGGATATAATCCTCTATTAAATGGTAGGCTCTCAGGACCGGAATTCTATTTTTTAACGAGTTATCGGTGAAAAATACCGTGAAGTGATCCAGTAACGTAGTCACGAAAATTTTCAATTTTTGGTGATACCTGAGCAACATAACTTTTGTGTGATTCAACAGTGTGCTTCACAAGATTCTTTCTAGTTATGTATTATTGGTATTAGAATCTTAATTCCAGTAATAATATTGGCTTTATTAATTTGAATAATATTGTTTATTTGATTTTATATATTATTTTTTTTTAAATTATTGCTGAAAGTTTTTTGATTTTTCAGCTACCCAAAAATTTAAAAAAAAAAAAAAATTGTGAATTACCATTCTCAAATTGGCTTTTTCGAAAGACATAGGTAAAAGCCGAATCTGCAACATGCACTTTGATATAAAAGATTTAATTTTTGCAAAATCCAGAAAAGGCAGAAAAAGATACTACATACAGAAAAGGCACAATCCCATTGGTAGATGCATTTTTTAATTGTTTCTTTTGTCTGCAAATAGAAAAATAACACTATAGTCTTTGAATGAGCATTCAGTAGATTATTTATAGATTTTAATTTATTTCTTTAGCAAAGTTTTCTGATTTCTGATAACTAATTCTGAAATTTCTTCGGAACATTTCAGTTCAGATGATTTTTTTTAGTTAACAATAAGAATGACAAGAACTATTCTTATAAAACCAAAAATAATACTCCGTTCCGAATGAAGCCGTTTGGGAAAAAAATTGGAATTAAGAGAAAGTTTATTGGCAAATATTTTATGTACCACAATTATTTCTTGTAAAGACTTCTTGTTAATGTTCAGAACTAAAATTGAGGTCTAGTCTTTTATAAGTTGAGGAACGCATGTCTTAAAAAATTCTTATTTTTCGCGTTTTATTGTCAATCGAAATTAGATGGTAAATGGTGAAAGATAGAGACTTGGGACCTTCGAGGGACCCCTGTAAATTGACCCTGGGACCATTAATACGCTCTTCATTTCCCCCTCTCCTCTCCCCCTTCTTTTGGGGATTGCTCGAAAACACAACGTATGATTTTTTTAATTTTGGATATGTTATATATTACCCGGGCGGAAATTTGACCATGTACGAAAATACAGTTGAATCATTCCTAATAACGAATTTGCAGGATCAAGCTTTAGAGAGCGTATTTATGAACATAATGTTGTCATGTTTGAGCTTGTTGGAAAGGTCTTGGAATTTCTGACAAGACTAAACTGGTTCGGTTAGGAACCGGTTTATAAACCATAACTAATTTATATTAGAAAATCAATTGCATTACTCCTGAGTTATTTTGGGCGATCTTGTGTGATTTAAATCGGTTGTGAGATTTCAAATATGGATCAAATAAAAAAAACGTTGTGAAATCCTGAAATTTATAGGCATGAAAATGTTCCTTATAACTTGGATATTTGAATTACTTTATTAATTACAGATAAATGAAGCAAAACTATTTTAGGGTGAAGAACTTCATTTATACAAGATCGGGCAAAATATTTTAGGATTAATACAATTGATTTTCTCATAAAAATTAGTTATCGGTATATAACCCGGTTCATAACCGGTTGGAACCGATTCAGTCTTCTCAGAAAGTTCAAGACCTTTCCAAAGAGTCTAAACATGACCCCATTCGGTTGATAAATGCGCTCTTTAGACTCTCTTTAACTTTTGACCTTGAAAAATCGATATTAGGAATAATTCAACGGTATATGGTAGAATGTCCGCCTGGGTAATCTCTAAAAGTAATCCAAAATTGAAAAAAAAAATCGCACGACATGTTTTCGAGCAATCCCAAAAAAAAACATTGGTGGTGGGGGAAAATAAGGAACATATTACTGGTCCCAGGGTCAAGTTATGGGAGGGTCCGCCGAAGGTCCCAAGTTCCTATCTTTAATGATTTAGCACCCAGATATTCAAACATATAAAAAAGAATGTTCTTTTTATTGCTCATTCTGCAAAATTTGAGCAATAAAAATATAATATCGGTAATAACAGTTGAGTTCTATTTGCGCTTTCCAAAAATTTAGAACAAATTTTATCCTGTAATGCTAATCACAGTCCATTTTTAGTAATGGACTATCTACCGGAGATCATAAAAAAAGCGAAAAAGGATATCTTCAACACATCGACTCCTCAACTTACCATCGTGGGAACATATTATCCCTGAACATGGAGGACAGTTCATACATAAGATATTTACCAGTAACAAAAACATTATCTGAAACTATTCGGAATGGAGGGAATAATAAATAATATTATTGTTTTTATCCTTTGCTACAATATTTCATATTAATAATTTTATTAAATAAATAAATAATAAATTATGAATTAACGCGTTATATCTAGGAGAACGCTTAATAGAAACGTGTGTTTTGTGATTTTAGTGATTTTTCTAATAAATCTGCTTATACAGATCTGTAGCTGCTTAGACAGATTCTCTAGTGAAGTACATAGAATAATTCAGAAATACTGTTTTTTGCAGTTTTGGCAGAACCTTTAAAAAAAAACTCATAGTTTTTCATCTAAAAAAATTACTTAATTATTTATAATAAATGTAATTGTTTATCAATCTTAAAAATTCAATGTACTAGGCTATATATCTAGGTAGGTACCTCAACAATTTCTAGTCAATTGGATGAAAATTACTACTACTACAGTTCTACTGTTTGTCGCGGAAAACGTAAAAAATTCTACCCTCAATGCGAACATTGCCGCGCCGCCATTTTGCATTCAAAATTGAAATAAAAAATATTTTTGTGTTACTCAAGCCATATGTAATAACCCCTAAAAATTTCAAGTAAATCAATTTATTAGAAAAGTCACACAAAAACACATAAAAACCGTCAATTTTGGCTTTTAAAACCTTTTAAAGAAATTTAATTTGCAAAAATTTGAATATATTTTAGGTCAATCAAAGATCAAATTTTTTCGGCGGAGTCAGACGCTGCAGAAGAAATGGATGGACCAGTTTTTGGGAAGGAATGAGAAATTGTGTATTTCAACAACGCTCAGGAACCTCGACGAAACTGTTAGGAGTGCTCTACATTATATAGGGGAAAAATATCAAATTATGGATTTTATTAAAAATGTCGATAATTTTAGAAACTTCACAAGAGTTGTTATCATAAATTAAATCATAAGTTAAATTTATCATAAATTTGCATTTTGAAATTATGTGAAAAAACTTAACATCAATTACTATTTGCAATAAAATCTATTAAAACGAAAATTCACTATTTTTTTATAACTAAATAAATATTATCTAACTAAATTATGCCGAGTTGGTGTACATTATTTCATCAATTGTATAGGTACTGACGTGAGAAATGGTAATGAAAATAGGAAGACGAACACTTCCTTCGGTTGCGTCAGGGTTGTTTATCTTCTCAGGACAAGAAAATTATTATTATTTCATCATCAAAATTTCACCACCAACCAATAAGCTGATTTAGGCTTAGGATTATCAATTTTCTTTATCGACATTTTAAATTTTATAGTCACCTGATTATGATTCGGACGAAAAAACTAGAAAGAATTAATATTAAATTATTTCAGAATTTGACTTATCGAGAAATTTAGAATTTAGAAATTAATATCAATTAATACTGTAATTAATTCCGATTATCGTAAAAAACAACCCATGGATTCGAAAAAAAAGTTTGCTAAGAAAACGTAAGACATGAAAAATCGTCTATTTTGTATTTCAAGTTAAATACAATATTAGCCCCAAGGCGATTTTAGGAGATCGAGCATCTCCCAAATACCCAGTGGCGTGCTCACTCAGTTTACACTGAGTGAGGGAAAAATCATTTTATATGAAAACTGGCACAAAATTTTTGTTCGGGCGTCCTCTCCCTATTTACTCTGAGGCTGAAACACATTTTGGCCAAATTTGAGGTCGATCGGACGACATGAAATTTTGTTAGGATTATAGTAGGTGAGATTGTTAAGAATCTCACCTAATATTTTGTAAAATGGTTTGTAAATGTTTGTGAATTTCTACAGAGAACTTACGAAGCGTTTGTAATTCATATGACTTACAAAAAAAGTTCATATAAGTTTGTAATATTAGGTGAGATTCTTAACAATCTCACCTACTATAATCCTAACAAAATTTCATGTCGTCCGATCGACCTCAAATTTGGCCAAAATGTGTTTCAGCACTTCCTGATCACGAATATATATGTGGCTAATTTACGTTCCCGGCCGGCCGGCCGGCCGGCCGCTCTTTGGAGCTTAATAGCTCCTAAACTAAAAAAGATATCGACTTGCGGTTTTCGGCAAAGGTTATATATCGGGTGAAAATTGCAACTTCGTGCATAGACCCCCCACCCCCCACCCCTCCTTCCGCCATTTTGAAGACCCCCTTTTTTTGTTTTCTCAATAGCTCCGCCCCTATGGCATTCAGCGGACTCAAATTTTAGTATGTTATAGCTGAGCCTTAGAGCTTTCCATCAATACCAAACTTAAGGTCCCCCGACCCCCCTGACCCGAGCTATAAGGGTCCAAAAAAAATTTCTTAAAATGGCCATAACTCCGGTTCTAATTGTCAGAATTTAAAAAGTGAGGGCTTTTTGGAAAGCTCTCGTGAAATGCCACTTCCCCTTCTAACATCGCAAGTTCATAAAACCACCGCTAGGGGCGCTTTTTTTAAAAAGAAAATTTTTAAATCTTAAAAGTTAAATAACTCAAAAATTCCATTGTGCATCGGGCTGAAAATTTAGTATGTTGTAGCCGTTGATTATACCTATCAAACAAAAAAAACCTTAAGTCGATCCATAACCCCTGACCCGAGCTATAAGGGGTCAAAGTTCGAACATTGACCGGCCTCTATCTCCGGTTCTAATTAACATAGCGACCTAAATTTTACCTTTTTGGTTTCGTCTCGATGAGCACTTTCAGATGGAAGTTCAAAAAGTCACCACAGGTGGCGCTGTGATAGCGTCAAAATTCATCGAAATTCAAAGTCACTTTTCTCAAAAACGGCATTGTGCAAGTTAATGAAATTTTAGTATGTTGTAGTCCAGTCTAGGGCGTTTCCAAAATGGTGCGTATGCGCGCTGTGGTTTCAATAGAACCGGAGATATGAGGGGTCAAAGTTCACGAAATTCAAAAAATCATATCTCCGGTTCTATGTGACCGATTTTGATGAATGAGGGCTTAAACGAAAGATCTCACCAAATGCTACAACTTTCTAGAATGTTTGAACTTCGTGGGACCAACACCAGGGGCGCCACAGTCGAAAAACCAATTTCAATATCACATAACCTCAATTATCTCGACTGTCGCTGAACCGATTTTGATGATTACTTCAACATAATTGTAGAGCATATTTGTCTCTACATTTCGTCCATACATCATTTTCCGCTCAGGCTACGCTATCACTCCGATTTTGCCGTTTAAGTGTGAAAAAATTGATTTTCCCATAATAACGCTTTGAAATCACTCAGATGCCAATTTGACTGCCTCTACTCCACCAAGCCACTTAAAATAGGGGTTTAAATGGAAAGTCCCGCAAAATACAACAATTCTTTGATTTAGTTGAAGTTCAACAAATGAACATTTGGGGCACTCTGGATGAAAAAACGAGTTAAGAAACAAAAAACCTCGCTTATCTTGGCTTCTGAGTAATCGATGAGATCATGTTCTATGGGAAAATTATAGAGAACATTCTGGTCTACATTTCACCCATATAACACTTTTCTGTCAGTTCATCCAAATCCTTGACATTTTGGTTCAAATACAAAACTTGTATAATTTCACGAATTTGGTTCAAGATAACTGAATGGCGTCTCCCTACTTCAGCATCAAATCGAATTTGCATGCACTACGAGTTAGCTCACGTTAAGAATCTCACCTACATAAGCCGGTTAGGATTATCTGTCCCTTTTTGTTTTTTTAAGGACTTTAATTTTTTAATTCTATAAGATCTCTAAGGGGTCTCATTTTTATTAGACCCATAGGGATTTTGATACTATATTAGGTGAGATTCTTAGCAATCTCACCTACTATAATCCTAACAAAATTTCATGTCGTCCGATCGACCTCAAACTTGGCCAAAATGTGTTTCAGCACTTCCTGATCACGAATATATATGTGGCTATTTTACGTTCCCGGCCGGCCGGCCGGCCGCTCTTTGGAGCTTAATAGCTCCTAAACTAAAAAAGATATCGACTTGCGGTTTTCGGCAAAGGTTATATATCGGGTGAAAATTGCAACTTGGTGCATAGACCCCCCACCCCCCACCCCTCCTTCCGCCATTTTGAAGACCCCCCTTTTTTGTTTTCTCAATAGCTCCGCCCCTATGGCATCGAGCGGGCTCAAATTTTAGTATGTTATAGCTGGGCCTTAGAGCTTTCCATCAATACCAAACTTAAGGTCCCCCGACCCCCCTGACCCGAGCTATAAGGGTCCAAAAAAAATTTCTTAAAATGGCCATAACTCCGATCCTAATTGTCAGAATTTAAAAAGTGAGGGCTTTTTGGAAAGCTCTCGTGAAATGCCACTTCCCCTTCTAACATCGCAAGTTCATAAAACCACCGCTAGGGGCGCTATTATTAAAAAGAAAATTTTTAAATCTTAAAAGTTAAATAACTCAAAAATTCCATTATGCATCGGGCTGAAATTTTAGTATGTTGTAGCCGTTGATTATACCTATCAAACAAAAAAAACCTTAAGTCGATCTAAAACCCCTGACCCGAGCTATAAGGGGTCAAAGTTCGAACATTGACCGGCCTCTATCTCCGGTTCTAACTAACATAGCGACCTAAATTTTACCTTTTTGGTTTCGTCTCAATGAGCACTTTCAGATGGAAGTTCAAAAAGTCACCACAGGTGGCGCTGTGATAGCGTCAAAATTCATCGAAATTCAAAGTCACTTTTCTCAAAAACGGCATTGTGCAAGTTAATGAAATTTCAGTATGTTGTAGTCCAGTCTAGAACGTTTCCAAAATGGTGCAAATGTGCGCTGTGGTTAAAACAGAACCGGAGATATGAGGGATCAAAGTTCACGAAATTCAAAAAATCATATCTCCGGTTCTATGTGACCGATTTTGATGAATGAGGGCTTAAACGAAAGATCTCACCAAATGCTACAACTTTCTAGAATATTTGAACTTCGTGGGACCAACACCATGGGCGCCACAGTCAAAAAACCAATTTCAATATCACATAACCTCAATTATCTCGACTGTCGCTAAACCGATTTTGATGATTACTTCAACATAATTATAGAGCACATTTGTCTCTATATTTCGTCCATACATCATTTTCCACTCAGACTACGCTATCACTTCGATTTTGCCGTTTAAGTGTGAAAAAATTGATTTTTCCAATAATAACGCTTTGAAATCACTCAGATGCCAATTTGACTGCCTCTACTCCACCAAGACACTTAAAATAGGGGTTTAAATGGAAAGTCCCGCAAAATACAACAATTCTTTGATATAGTTGAAGTTCAACAAATGACTACTTGGGGCACTCTCGATGAAAAAACGAGTTAACAAACAAAAAACCTCGCTTATCTTGGCTTCTGAGTAATCGATGAGATCATGTTCTATAGGAAAATTATAGAGAACATTCTGGTCTACATTTCACTCACCCATATATCACTTTTGTGCCAGTTCATCCCAATCCTTGATATTTTGGTTTAAATACAAAATTTGTATAATTTCACGAATTTGATTCAAGATAACTGAATGACGTCTCCCAACTTCAGCTCCAAATCGAATTTGCATGCACTCCGAGTTAGCTCACGTTAAGAATCTCACCTACATAAGCCGGTTAGGATTATCTGTCTCTTTCACAAAAGTTGATCGTAACGTGATCACTTAGAGACCATTTTATGTCCTTTTACAAACATTTGTACATTACATTTTTGTTAATTTTAACAAAATTTAACGAAAAAGTAACAAAATTTTACGAACTGTTCGCTGCTTCTTTATGAACACTAACAGAAAAATATTTGTAAAATAACAAAATATGCTTGTTAAGTGGTCATTTTACGAATGATTTTTGTAAAAAAAAATACAAATATTTGCGAAAAATTTTACAAAATATTTTTTTTTCTGTCAAATTATTAAAAGAAAATATGTCAAGTATGAAAATTTCGATTTGCATCATCACTATTCTTTTGTATAAAATATTCTGTGGATCTATGGCTGCTATCATAATCAGTTTCTAAAATTATTTTTTTTTATTTTAAATTCTAAATTTATAATTTCTTACATAAAAGCTCACATTTGAACTAAGTTCAACTATATCTTTGATATTACAATCTCTCGTAGGATTTATTTGTCGATATTAATTGGTAGAAAATGTGTGCGTAGTAAAAATGAGTTGAAATTTCTTTGTTTCATTCCCAAATATTGAAAGAAAAAGATGAAACATGAATCAGTTAAAAATGAGGCAATAGAATAGCAGGATATTTATTTTTTAGTGTTTCATTATTCAATTGAAAAACGAATTTTACTTTTATTTGCAAATTCAACTTGAAAATTTTAACTTATTTTGATTGTACAAAAAAATATTTTCAATTATTTATTTGGAAATTTTGTGAAGTTGGTAACTTGTTTTCTTCGCGTGAGGGCGCTGTTCTCTCCCGTGAGAGGCGCTGTCAACTGCTCTTAATTTTTAAGTCTCAATTTTTTAATCTCATGTGATTAATAATTTAATTCTCAAAAAATATTTCAAGTTCTCGGTTTAAATAAAATTTTAATGAAAACAACTTTTAAATTAGATTTATATTTAATTAATCCAATTAATATAAATTTACACATGCTTATACCGTCGTTGCGGGTGACTTTGCACTCGGGGGGTGACTTTGCACTCTGCTGTTCGTGAGACTTTGAATAATTCTAGCACTTATTGATAGTCTTCGCCGATCCGGTCTACCATGTCAAAGTATATAGGGATATGTTAAGTACCAAGTAAGGTACAATGATCCTCAAAAGGATTCTTGTGGTTTCAGTAATAGTTAATGAAATGCTAATATAGGTATTTTGTCAAAAAACGGCTCCGTGAAAAAGTTATCTGAAGGTGCAATTTTAAAATCGATTTCAGAGTAGTAAATTGCCCAAATCTATTCTAAATTTATCTGGCTAGAATAATCCACTTCGATTTTGTTGATTATTTTTATTAAAATATTTTTTTTCCCTATTATCTTTCTAAGAACGCATGATTTATGTTATAAAATTGCATGTAATGGTCTTTTTAAAGCTTTATTATAAAAGTATTTGGCTAAAAATTATCCAATTTTTTTGATAATTTAAGATAAAGTGACCGAGATCTACAAGATGGTGTGGTCGCCATCTTGATTTGACGTTTCTGTCCGCCATTTTGAATAACTGTCAAAACAAAAAACTTATCCGATTGGGCTGAAATTTTAGTATGTTCTGGCTGACCTCAAGACCTTTTCAGAACATATATAAAATCCGACCTAGGTCAAGCGATTGTCTGGATACTGGGGTTCTAAGTTAAAAATTTTGTCATTTTCATTAATACAGAACTACGGAGAGCTTCTTTTATCGAAATCATCACAAAAAAGACAGTACTATCGTTAGGCGATGAGATCTAAATAACAAACAAAAAGAAAAGTAATGTTTTTCTTTATAACAGCATATTATTTGAAGATCTGAAAAACTGTTTTTGCAAAAATGAAAAAATAAAAAAAATTATAAATGCACTTTTCATTTATTTTTTTTAATTATGTAAGAGTAAATAAATATATAAAATAAAAGCCTCAACCATTTTTAATGGTTACTGAGGCATTTCATTTAGATTTTAAAATTAAGGATTAGTAAATAAAGATCGCCAAAATATGATGATTTAAAAAATTTTAAAATTTGAGCCTCTGTATCTAGGTAAATACTTGACGTAGACTGGGACATAGATACGTTCTGAAAAGGTCTTGACATCAGCTACAACATACTAAAATTTCAACTCAATCGGACCAGTTTTAGGTTTTGACAGTTATTCAAAACGGCGGACAGAAACGTCAAATCAAGATGGCGATCATGCCATCTTGTAGATCTCGTGCATCTTACCCTTAGATGTAAAGATCTTCATTGTCGTTTATTATCAGAAATTGTTGATTTTTTAGTATTTATTAAAAAGTGCAAAGTCACCCGCACCTTATCCCCAGTGCAAGCCTTTTTTCTTGATTTTTTTAAACATAGTAAAATTTAATAAAATTAATGCTAGTGGCACAAAATCCATTCATTAACAACTGAATACAAATAATTTTACTCAAAAACCCCCATCCCTTCACTTTAACTATCCACTTTTAGAGAGCAAAGTTGAAAAATAGCGAAAAAACGTGCAAAGTCACCCGCAACGACGGTACTTTAATGGAAAATATTGTATATTCATGTAAGACTAATTTATGTTCCATCTACTTTAAAATATGAACCTTCCTAAAGGCTAAATCCTGTTTAACTTCTGATACAGATCACAAGATATCCTTGAATCCACAATCCCAAAAATTTTGAGGCATCAACGAAAAAAGAATTTTTTTCCAAAGTACTTAACAAGCTTTTAAGCTAAACTTTTTTGTGGAGTACTTTAGGACAGGGACTTGTTAATGTGCCACCCTTTTGGAATCTAATTTAAACTATGCATCTGTTTCACAATTTTCCCATGACTGAGGTTTCCTCATATTTCCGTGCTTAATAGCAGAATGGGGTTCACATGTGGCTTCCGTAAAAGGGCCAAATATGACGCAATTTTTCCATGGAAAGTACTCACCACTGCCTCTTCTTATTAGGAAATAAATTTCCACCCTAATTAGGCAGCAATGTGTGAAGAGGTTCTCTTCAACTCATCGATAAATGTGATTTCAGCAACTGTTGAAGTTTCTCTTTTCATGAAAATTACCCATTTGGGGGTGACTTGTGTGAATGAGGGGGCACCCTTACATTGACCCCAATTTTTCTCTGTCTCCAAAAGCTCATCTCTCACGAAAAGAGGGTAATGTATATAGTTTGTGGGGGTGAAGAGTGATTGAATGAATGATTTTGTTGGTCTATAATTCAAATGGTGAGAACATCAACCACCTTATATTAGTTTCTCTGGGAACTTTTTTTGGTGGGGTAAAAATGAAAGAAGCTTATAAATAATTTATCAGATAGGGGGCAAAGTCCTAAAATAAAAATTTTCTCATATCGAGCTTTTTTCCCTTCAGACTCGAAGAAATGAAAATTGATGTGAGCAACTTTAACCAAAGTCAGGTCATATTCATAATAACCGAGCTACACGCATTTTAATGAAATACAGGATGAAAATTTTGGCATAAAGAAGCTTTGTGGGGTCTTGTGGGGGGGTTTCCGGGAGGTGTTGTCTTTTCCTGAGGGTGACATTTGAATATAGGCGGATTGTCTGGAATTTACACCCTAACTAAAAATACATGCAAGAGATGAAATTCCGCATATTTCAGAACCTTTGATATGTATATAGCACTAGAAATTGGTGACATCGGTGACATTAACCTTTCTCATCCTCTCTGGGGGTCTGTATGAGCCAAAATGATATTTAGACGATATTTAATTAAAGCATATGCCACAATTTTATGATGGAGATGAGGAGGTGCACTTGAGAAATGAAATTACTCTAGTTGCAAGAATATCGAGTGACTTTATTCAATTATGGCGCACATCAAGTGTAGCAAGTTGGGGACTGAGTGCTGAGGGTCGTTCTGCAACAATCAAAAGCTCTTGTTCATCTTGACCCCATCCACTTTCAACACAGCATTATCCGCCCCAGCAATCAAACTGTGAGCAATATGAAGCCAGTATTGACAGAGTTGTTGGAGGAAAAACAGAATTGGGAGGGAATTTCATAAAGAGCGTAAAGAAGTTTTAATGAAAAATTAGGTTATGTCGGAAGATAACCTCAAAATAACATAAAAAGTTGGTTTTAAGACAACCTAACTTCAAAGGACAAATTTTTATTGCATAATTATTTCAATTTGATGCTTTTGAAATCAAGATATGAAATATTTTGGGTTATGAAAAATATCAGGTGCAAGGTTAGGTTTTGTTAGAAATGATAAAATCTAGAAAGGTATATAATTTTTAAATTTACATCCTAAGGGTTGTAATTAAAGGATCTGTCGATATCAAGAGATTATTTAGAAGATCCTCGTTTGTGACTATTCTGGAAAGTTTTTGGGAATGGTTCTATTTCAACCTTCGAAACTCTTTGTTTAGTACTTCTTGCGCTTCTTCGTTCAGTTGCCCAATTTCACCAGTGCATTTACTATTATTTCTTTCCATGTACAAGAATTTTGTGGACTGTGGGGGACATAGGGTACCAAGGGTATTTGTCAATAAGCAACTGAGCGGTTTGAATGGTATACTCACGAAACTTCTGACTATTAATTTCTTCTGGGCAAGATATTACTTGTAAAATGATGGTAAACCTCTCTAAAATTTCGAGATCCAATCCCGTGATTGGTAATGAAAGAACTGAATTATCGAAAAACTTTCGCGCTGTATTGTCATCGTTAGTAGGGGAAATTGGGGCAAAACTCGTCAAAACGCATATTTAATTCTTTCACGAGCTCTGAGAAAGCTTAAACGTGTTATAATGAGCATATTCTTATAGGAAATTTACTGCTCTACAACATTGCAGAAAATTATTTACCTCTATTTTGAAAGAAATGTGATTTTCGAATCATTTTCTAAAAGTTGATTTTGTGGAGATTCTCAAAATTGCTGGGACAAATTTTGTCAGTCTTCGGATAATTTGTGACGTTTTACTCTCGGAAACGTTAAAAATATCAAATAGACATATTTTTATAGGAAATTTATTCCTCTACAACTTTGTTGAAGATAATTTTTCTCTATCTTAACGAGAAATGTACTTAAATTGAGCTAATCAGTATTGATATTTTCTGTAAGTCAAATATTCCAAAAATAGGGCTCAAAATTTCATTATTTTTTATTTTCCATAATCCTTCCTCGAATCCCTTCAAATGTTGTAAGTTTAAAAACGTTCCAGAAGGCTAAAAATTTCAGTCACTTTTATTTTAGAAAATAGTGAATATTGAAATTTTCTTTTTGACAAATTTTGCCCCAGTCTCCCCTATTTCCGAATCCGGGTTTTGATATGTCGACTAATAATCCCATTTATTCCAATTGTTTTTTTTCTAATTATGGGATATCAGGTGAGGGCTAGGTTTAGTGGGAATTGATAAAGAAGAACATTTAAATTTTATTCTTTTTTCTTCTAAAAGCGTCACCAAGGGCCTTGCAATTAAGTTGACGAAAATTTTTTGAGTTTTTCTTTAGAAAATGAGACAACTTTTCGCTTCTCGAACTCATAGAAAGTACAATACATAAACAACAAAAGGGGAAGTGCCCATGGTTTTTGTGATCTCAAATGACTAATTTTTCCTATAATTTCTTAATAACTGTGATTTCGTAATATATTGTAAAAACTGGGCACTTTCTTCTAGTTTTTACTAGGAAAAATTTAGTCATTATGAATCTTGGGATCGTACGAAGCATATGCATTTTCCCATACCATAACCTGGATATTCGCCATTTTGAATTCTTGAAGGTTAATATTCTAGCACTCTGGAGGACCTATTTTTCAACTGATTTGCTTGAATTTGGATAACTTCCAAAGGCCTTAAAATTTCCAATTCGGTTGTATTGGTCTTAATCGGTGATGAATCAGTAAAGTAGTCGTAAATGATATAATTTTTATTAAGAAGCGGAGGAGAGTTAGGTTTTTCTACTAGAAAAATTCTGTATCTTCTTTGCAAGGCGTAATACAAATGTGTCACTAACAGTTTATTTTATCCTCGTACTGGCAATTTTTGTAAAAAATTTAGTGTCTACATATCAACCCTATAAGGCTTTTTTTTTTAGGAGACAATGTCTGGATGACACCAATCCAAGTTTTTGCTGTGACGGTATTATCCATAAAAAGAGATCGCAAAGCATCCCAGCTTTGCGGAGTGCTCGAACTCACGAGTAAGAGCTATCAGTGTACTATCTTTTTGCATACTTTTTGAGTACATACCGCATTACTAACGATTAAATTGATTGAGAAATAAAAAGAAAACCGTTTCAAAATAAGAAATTGACTTTTGGGGAAGGGAGGTTCGTCGAATACCGGAAGTCGATATCTCTTACTGTTTGGCCTCTAGCCGTGTGTCACAAGCTTTCGAACAAATAAAAAGTATTTTTGATAAATTATTTGAGAAATATACATCAATTACGGGTACAATACCGGACTCATGACCGATGAAGTCCGATGCAGTCTGGTTGGAAATTTCAAAACATTTCCAAAAAATCCAAATTTAACTAAACCGGTTGAAAAATGGGCTCTCTAACGTTTTTGACCTTTGACTTTCAATAATTCAAAATGGCGAATTTTCCGGTCATGGGCATGTTTGGACGAAATATTCGCCTGGACTACCTCTAAAACATATCCGAAAATAATTGAAGAAACTTGGACAAATTTTGAGAAAAACTAAATTAATACGGTTTTGGAGGAGTTAGAGGGGGAGATATTCTCATTTTATTGCGGATCATCGAGAACCGGAAGTCGATATCGTTTACCGTTTAAGCTCCAGGACGGTGAAAAAAAGACGGTTATATAACAGCTCTCTGTTTGAGTTCGAGCAGTAAAATTAATGATAAATCAACATATAATTTCGAAATCACTAATTTGAAAATATTAAAAGTTGATACAGATTAATCATTTGGTGCTTTATAAAACTTATATAGATTTGTCAGTAGTGGCACCATCTCTATGTCGGCTTCACAAATATTAACTTTATTTCCATAAGAATAATTTACCCGAGTACCAAAGGATTTATTAGAATCTGTAAGCTCTTAGAAAGGGTGTCAGGGATGAGATCTAAATCTAAACCTACATTCTATTTTCCTTTTTTAACCAAGTCCTCCCTGTCGTATGAATGCGCGCACGTCTTTACTCGTTTAATGCCCTAGACACACTTACGACTTAAGCCGAGAGACGACTTAGTGGAAAATGAAGGAAATTAAGTTTAACCATTATTTCGAATATAATTACGATAAGCAGTCTCTCGACTTATCCTCAAGTCTGTCAAGGCCCTAAACGTTATAGTCTAGGGATGCCAAACCCTAATCGCGTATGAGTGCAAGAGGAAGGAAAATTATCATAATACACCATCATAACGCACAAGGGGTAGGTCATCTCTATGGATGAATAGGTGACTTTGAAGGATGTTAAATGGTCAAATGCCCACCAGGTAGCAATAACCAATAACTTCTTGAATGTTAATATTTTGTTCACTAATTTTTTAACTTAGCTCTCAACGAGAACGGAGAGGCTTTTCAGGCTTCGCACATATACTCTAGCTTCGAACGCTTATTTTTTTCCATATTCATTTAATGAATTTGACATATCAATGGCGTATTTTAATTGCTAGTTCTAAGTCACAACATATCCTGAAAAAATAGGACAGATTCATTGAAGTAATATGTGCGAAGCTTGAAAGCCTTTCTCTAATTTTCTTTATAACACAATAACTTATTATCTATATATAGCAAACATTAGGTAGGTGTGCCTCTGCTTGAGAAATTTTGAAGGTTTTGTACCCTATGAAAAATTCAAAGTATCCTTGTGCTGTATAATTGAAATAATTCACTGAAGTAGCTTATAGAAGCGTTCAGAAGAGACTTTTAAGTGAATTAAATAAAATCTCCAATCTAGAAGCGCTTCAACTCTTTGAGCAAATTCCATCTATATAGAATGCGAAATTATTGTCAACCATACATGGTACGAGATTGAGTTAAACTAATTAATACGTTTACAGGTGAAATTCTATTTATAAGCCACTTAAGTGACACGGTTGAGGGACCTCCATTGAGGGTAATTTCTTCATCTCTGTCCATGTGTGCTTCATTTAATTTCACCTAGATTAATGTAATTTTAACACTTGTGAACAAAAGATATTTCATGTCACACACAATATTACAGTGAAAAAAGTTTGAAAAAGTTTTGCAGACAAAGCTCTAGAAATGGAAATAAAAAAAAGCTCTCTACAGAAAAGCCCATCAATCATGCATATCAATCGGAAATTGATTTTCATAATCTCTGATATCACCTTCTCCCTCACACCGCCCCAGTTGTAAATGATGAAAACATGATTTTTATGAATTTATTTCATTGTGTTTTAATGGAGTTTTGCCCCCTAACTTCATTTACATCTCCAGCAGAAGATTTCAGATTTTATTGATTTTTTTTCTAGAGTCCCAGGAGCATTAATTACAATACTTCCGTCCTTCGTGTGTAACAAGTGCTATATCTGCGTTCTAAATGCCATTGGGAGTTAGTAAGAATAAATGAAAAATTTCTTGGAGTAAAACGTGTTTCGGGTGTAATTAAAAGACTGTAAAAATTTTCTTTTATAACCCTGTTGCATGGATTTTCTGGTGTAGGTTGTGGAGGGAAAAAAAGAATTGAGTCAGACAGGTTGGGTGAAAAGACGGATTAATGGGGAAAAGCTCCATTCTTGAGAATTTTCACTCAACACACCAATTATTATCTTAAGCATCCTGTCGGATGATGGAAAAGGGCAATTTTTCCCACCGCCACAGTCAGGTGAAAAATGATCAAATACTGTGGGAGTTAAATTCAAATGTTAAGTGGAATTCTCATTTAAATATCTTCCGAATATTAGATGAGATTCTTAATAATCTTTCCTATTTATCTGAGATCTTGCAAAACTTTTCATAAAATGTTGTGCACGGTGATTTATTGTGCTAAAACAGATGCTTTTCAGCGTTGATTTATCACTGAGGATTTAGAGATATAATCTACGTTATCACAGAATATCGTAATTATTTGTTTAAAATTCAATATTCTGCGAAAATTCAGAGTAGGTTGCAGTAGTGGGCCAAAATGGAATCGAATATAGATTGGAATATTGAAAATTAATCTCTGTTTTGAGCAGGTAAAAGACTAGTTACGAAGAAGTACTTTAGAGCGTAATGCCGAGAATAGACACAGGCTGGTCCTAGAGAATACTCAGCTCGTTATATTTGACGGTAAAGGATCAGCCCAAACTATCATACACTGAGAATTAGCGTTTTCAGCGTAAATTTCTATTAAATCACTACATTTTTATTGCTGAAAGGCTTCTTAAGTGCAACATCAATGGATTTTTCGCACAGTAAGGACCATTCTGATCTTCTCTTTACTCCAATCTTAATGCATTTTAAGATTTTGCAATATTGCGTACCATTACTCTCCATGTTTTTCACCCAATTGACATTTCGAAAAGCACCCAAAAACCCCCAAAGTGAAGCTTTTCAGCACTGGCGTTAATATCGCCTAATCCCCGTAATTTCACTAGACCTCATGAATTTAAAAGATCTGATCCTCCAAATTATGGGCTGATCCGTGAGTGTATCGACACCAATCCTCATTTTTCGGGCTGATCCCTAAGCCGATCCCTGTGTCTATTTTGGGCTTAAGGGTCCACCAAATAGGCTCAGACTAGTCTTATAAATATTTATCCCAAACTGTCATACACTGAGGCCTTAGAATCATTGATCAGAGGTCTTTTGCTTCATTTCCCTAATCTAATCCTTTACAGCCATATTCTACAGGCTACTATCGAGGATCTAATAATAATAATAATGGGGGCACAACGTTCCATAGAGGAACTAGGCCTTCCCACAAGGGGAGTTCGGGACATCCATTATTATTAGGTGAGATTCTTAATAATCTCACCTACTATAATCCTAACAAAAATTCATGTCGTCCGATCGGCCCAAACTTTGCCAAAATCTGTTTGAGTACTTCCTGATCACGAATATATGGGGGGCTAAGTTACGTTCCCGGCCGTCCGGTCGGCCGGCCGCACTTTGGAGCTTAATACCTCCCAAACTAAGAAAGATATTGACTTGCGGTTTTCGGTAAAGGTTATATATCGGATAAAAATTGCAACTTGGTGCATTGACCCCCCACCCCCCACCCCTCCGTCCGCCATTTTGAATACCCTCATTTGTTTGTTTTCTTAATGGCTCCGCCCCTATGGCATCGATCGGGCTCAAATTTTAGTATGTTATAGCTGAGCCTTAGAGCTTTCGATCAATACCAAACTTAAGGTCCCCCGACCCCCCTGACCCGAGCAATAAGGGTCCAAAACACAATTATTAAAATGGCCATAACTCCTGTTCTAATTATCAGAATTTAAAAAGTGAGGGCTTTTTGGAAAGCTCTCGTGAAATGACACTTCTCCTTCTAACATCACAAGTTCATAAAACCACCGCTAGGGGCGCTATTTTTAAAAAGAAGATTTTTCAATTTTCTAAGTCAAATAACTCAAAAATTCCTTTGTGCATAGGGCTGAAATTTTAGTATGTTGTAGCCCTTGATTACACCTATCAAACAAAAAAATACTTCAGTCGATCCATAACCTCTGACCCGAGCTATGAGGGGTCAAATCTCCGGTTCTAATTAACATTTTGAGCTGAATTTTGGGTTTTTGGTTTCGTCTCGATGAGCACTTTCTGATGGAAGTTCAAAAAGTCACTACAGTTGGCGCTGCGATACCGTCAAAATTCAAACTCATTTTCTCAAAAATTCCTTTGTGCAAGTTAATCAAATTTTAGAGTGTTGTAGTCCAGTCTAGGACGTTCAAAGTCCACGTAAAGTCCACGTCAAAGTTCACGTAATTCAAAAAATCATATCTGCGGTTCTATTTGACCGATTTTGATGAATGAGGGCTTAAACGAAAGATCTCACTAAATGCTACAACTTTCCAAAATATGTGAACTTTGTGGGACCAACACCAGGGGCGACACAGTTGAAAAACCAATTTAAATATCACATAACCTGAATTATCTTGACTGTTGCTGAACCGATTTTGATGATTACTTCGACATAATTGTAGAGGACATTTATATCTATATTTCGTCCATACATCATTTTTTGATCAGACAATGCGATCTGTCCGAATTTGCCGTTTAAGTGTGAAAAAATTGATTTTTCCCATAATAACGCTTTGAAACCACTCAGATGCCATTTTGACTGCTTCTACTCAACCAAGACACTTGAAATAGGGTTTTAAATGGAAAATTTCACAAAATACAACAATTCTTTCATATAGTTGAAGTTCATCAAATGAACACTTGGGGCGCTCTGGTCGAAAAAACGAGTTCAGAAACAAACAACGTCGATTGTCTCGGCTTCTGATTAATCGATGAGATCAAGTTCTACGGCAAAATTATAGAGAACATTCTGGTCTACATTTCATCCATATATCACTTTTCTGTCAGTCCATCCAAAACCTTGATATTTTGGTTTAAATAAAAAAAAATGTATAATTTAACGAATGTGATTCAAGATAATTGAGTAGCGTCACCCAACTTTAGCTCTTAATCGAATTTGCATGAATTCCGAGTTAGGTCATGTTAAGAATCTCACCCACATAAGCCGGTTAGCCGGATTTTTAAAGAAAGATCCTCAAAAAGTGTATTTTTTGTGCATGTTTTGCAAAGTACTATTGCTTTGCAAAGCTTCTGATTTGTTTAAATTTTATATCTTTTCAACTGGAGGATTTATACATGAGTGTTTTTGATATCAATGAACTGAATACTGTTTTTTGTTTAATTGTTCTACAAATATTAAAAATCGAAGTGATACAAAAGAGAGTGTATTTAATTAAAATACGTTGAATTTCCGATATATACCACCGTATCTGAATTCTGAATTTCATTATAGCGATATGGCACTAAGTGGAATTTTCACTATTTAATTAAGGATTTTAATTTAATTATTTTAAATTTGTTTTAGTTATTTATATTTCATCACTTGATTAAATTATTCTGACATTTATTTTATTATTTTATTTTTAAAATTACTGAAGAATTCTTGAAATTATATCACAAATCACATTAATAAAGATAGCTTGAAAGCTTTCTTTATTTTAAATTTGTTTTAATGTTTCTTCAAAATTGTTTTTAAATTCATGGTGTATGTGTACATGAATTAATTTAAAAAAAATCCGTAAGGGTGATGAGGGTAAACAAAAATTTTATTTACTCTTTAGAATACAGAAATGAACGGATTTGAGTGCTTGAATGAAAGTATTTTAATGAAAGCTATTTATTTGAATACATGTAAGCTTCGTAACAAAACAATTCACTTGTACAAATATTAGTATTTAATTCCGATGCACATAATTTTAATATAGACAAACTGATTTTTTTTCAATTTATTTGTTGTAATTCAATGCAGAAAGGGACATAAACTATATTTAGTGAGAAAAGTTTTGTGAAAGTTCTTAGAAAATTAGAGTGTGGGAAAGGTAAAAGCTCTTCACTATTCCCCAATAAGTTATTCAGAAAAGCTCAGAAAAGGGGAAAATGTGGAACTCCTGCGGCACCATGACCATTAGTTACAGGCAACCTCTGGGAAGAGTATCACTTGGGAATGGCTAAAAAGGGTATATAGGGGCGAAAAATGACTGTTTTTGGGAGTAAAAGATTTCAGTGTTATTATTTATTGATGTAGAGCAATGGTTTGGGATGGATTCTAAGGGAGTGGTGAAAAATGCAGACCTTTCAGAAAACACACCCTAAAAATATTTCCAGCCCCCCTCCTGTATTCCGTAGGGCTTTAACTACAACAATTTCCCCAAACTATTTTTCTACCCTTCTGTCTCGTGGCAGAAGAATGGGCTCCTAATCGATCATGTCAGCATTTTTTTCTTGAGTCCTCATAACTTTGGACTTATTTGATAATTATCACATACATTGCCTTGTACATTGCCCTCGATGGGTTGCCGAGTGTTTTGTGCAAGATTGCGACAATAAAGGATGATGGGATTGAGGATAAATTCGGATTTTGCGAAAATATTTACGAGCAATCGATTGGATTTTGCTCTAAGTGATATTAAGTTAAATTCTCCATAATCTGCTGTACTATTGTTGTTACAGACTTTCGTATTCTCAAATTGGATACAAAATTTTCCAAAGTATTAGTTAGTATTTCAGAGAGGTCAATGAAAAACTTTAAACTATGCATTCAATTATGAATATTCTGTACAGAGCCTTTATATCCCATAAATTTGAATTTCAAAATATCGGAGGTCATTGAATATTCCTTTAGAGTAGGTAAAGTTGAATCGTAAATTGCCAAATTTGAATTGAAACTTCATTTATAGAATATTCAATAAGACAAAACTAAACTCAAATTGAAATCCTTGACCCTAAGTTTGGAAGAATAAAGTTTAAAAACTTCTGACCTATTATAGGGTAGAGTCAGCCCTTTTCGCCATGTAAGCACTTTTTCGCCACCTAATATAAAACAACTAATTTAAGGCATTTAAGAATAAGTAGCATTTTAGCACTCATAATATGTTCTATTCTAATATCCCAATACGTTATTACGTCTCTTAATTAATTGAAATTCGTTTTAAAACAGGTGGCGAAAAGTACTGAAACAAGCATAATTGGGGAAAATGCATATTTTTCAATGAGATTCTCTAAAATTCTCGAGACGTAATCCTAGATATATAGATAGATATTGCTTCAAAGTATCTTTATACAAAAATTAATTTTTGTCTGACAAAAATATCACACCTTACCAGGCCCCTAAAGCTTAATGGTGGCGAAAAGTACTGACTCTACCCTACTTGAATAATTATTGGTTTTATTGGAAATTGGATTAAAATTTTGCATAAGAGTTTAATATCATTTAATTCAAGTTAGTTTTAAGCGTAGTTAATTTCATGCCTAAATTCTGTAACGATTACAATGTCATATGACAAATTTTCGTAGTACATTTGGGGCAGGATGATGTTAAAGCCCTGTGAGCATTGAATGACCATTGCCAAGACCTCCATGAAGCCTTAAGTAACTGATATGAATCTGACTTTCAATAATTTATCTTAATTTATCTTATAAAATTTTTGAAAACTTGTCACACTGTTACAGAATTCTCCTACTGATTAAACAAGGCTTTAGATATGATTCTTTAAAAAGGACATTGGGCAAAAATGTTTTTGAGATGGTCCAACCTTTTGTGACAGATGGGACTAGGTCCATTTTTTAGGTATTGGCTTACAACTTTAAAAAAAAAAGCAAAAGGACTGACGGTCCTTGGAAAATTAACGATATCCACATGAAAATTCACAATTTTGACTTTTTGTTTCTTGAAAATGGTTTAGGGTAAGTGTGCCAAATTTCGGCATAGTTGCATATAAGCACAGAAGTCCTAAGCTTCAAATGCAATATTTTTAATTCATATTTATATTTTTTGTTACATCCTTTTTGGGAAGGTTGTGCGGAACCTTGAAAATTAGTTTATCATCTTTGTTTTCTTTAAATCACTTCCAAAAATATTGAAAAATTAATAAAAATATGGACATTGCTTTGGGTAGTATTCCGGCCACTTTGAGTGAAATACCGGCCACCTTTTTTTTTATCACCTTTTGTAACGCAAAGGATAGAAAATTTCAAAACGTCAAACAGAATGAGTTTAATATTTAGTTTAATACGTTTATATGACCCACAAGCCCTGAGATCTTCCGTGTAATTTGTCCTGAAGACCTAAAGAGTAGCATCTCAAATTTACTCACAGATTACCGTAGCAATTTGCCCTTTCTGAACTCTTCCAAGGCCTTTTCCACATCATCTTTTTCATAGAAGCAATGTTTTTTTTCACTGGACATTGTAGAACTCAGAAATTGAAAAAAAAACACAAAATGAATAAGAAATTTAGGAAAGCAAAAGATGTTGCCAGAATAGGCAACACTACCTCACCGGAAAGTCGCTCACAAAGTATATAATTTTTTACGTGAAATACAGGATCTAGCTGAGAAATTTCACCCGAAATTTAAAGATTGATTCACTATTAACATAAACAGAAACGATATTTAATAAAAACTAATCAATTTTCATAAAAAACACTGAAGGAAAACCTTCTGCACTTCACCACAAATCACAAGAAAGACTGCTAGAAACACAATCGACCTGTCACGTTTTTTTTTTGTAAGACTTTCCACATTGAGTTTTTACAACGGAATTTAAATTCAAATTATTTAACGGTCTCTGTGTTAATACATTCTAAAATGAATAAATATTTAACAGCAATATGAATTCATTGACTATTAGATTTTTCTTTAAATATTATATTTAATCTTAATTAATTAATTTGCATGGCCGAAATTACACTCAAAATGGCCGAAATTAGAAGCTGGGCGAAATTTGGCACACTTCCCCTATGGTTTTTTCTAAAATAGCTTGAAAAGCGCTTTTCTCGTTAATATTGAGAAAATGCCGTTCTATAAAGGTGTAGAGGAATAAATTTGCTATGAAAGTAAGTTATCTAGGATTTTTTTTTTAATTTACGGAAGCCCCTAATAAAGCGAATGAAAATGTGATAATACCCCATGCCTGGTACTATTTGCCCCAGCATTTTTGAGAATAATCACAAAATTACTTTTAAGACAACGGCTCTATGTATTTCCTTACTAAATAGAGAAAAATGACTTTCACAGAACGGTATATTTCAGAACGGTATAGTTTGTAAAAAAATAAAATATCCGTTTTGTGACTTTTTGCCTCAGTCTCCCCTAATTGTTAAGTTTGTCATATAACTTTTTTGCATGACAAAGACTGATATGAATAAAAAAATCTTTCCGAATGGATCTTAATTCACGAGATTTATAAAGGTTTCAGTGAAAGGAACTTTGTTCGATATATGGGAATGTTGGAATGGTTCGCACAGAGTGAACCTTCAAACATCGCAAATTTTCTCTTTGTTTGCAAAGAGCTAGTTCGTCATTTCTAAGTCATAAGATAGACAATTATTAACCTCATGGGACTAGATGAGAAATGGTAAGTCAGCTCTTTGCAAACAGAGAGAAAATCCGCATCGTTTGAAGGTTCACTCTGTGCGAACCATGCCGACATTCCCCTAGACAATTTTTATTCTTCATACGATTTTGTACGGCAGTTTTCTCCCAGAAAAGATTCAATAATTTCAGAGTTATGTCGTGCTAATTCCTAAATATAATCACAAAATGTTGTATTTTTGAATGGGTCTTAGTTAGTGATTTTGATTGTTTAATGTAACATCAAATATTATCGTATCACAAATTGCAATTATCTCCGAATGTATAATATCTAGGGGAAATAACGCTACCTTCGGACAATTTATACTTCGCACAAATCATTATTTTCGATATGTTATGAATGAATATGGCTAATTATAATATTATACTTTAATAGCTAGTCCAAATGCCTTAAAATTTCAGAAAAGAGCTATAGATGAATTCCATAAGGAACATAGAGAAAAAATTGAATTATCCGAAGCTTGAGTCGTCCGAAAGTAGAGCGCTTTCCCCTAATGTTATTTAGTTTCAGGGATTGGTAAAATCAATTACAAGAATTTAAGAACATCATATCTTTAGTAAGATTTTGCTGGTTTTTAATTTGCTAATGAGTTTGTTATATTACTGTATTATGTGACGAAGTGATATAATAAAAAACCGAAATACCTTTGAGAGGGTCTTTCCGGTGTTCGCCAGTGAAAAAAATGTCACCCTAAGATGAAAACACTTTTTTCGTCTTGCCCAGAGCTCGGTCCCGATGTGGACCTTCTTCAGTGGTCGACTAGTATACGACTCGTAATTACTCTTAGGGTTCGTAACGTTCAAGTGGTACATATCACTCATCACTATCAGGATGTCAATGTGGGTTTAGTTTTTTGCTTTTAGGAGAACTTTTTCACTAATTTTTTCAACTAATTTTCGCGAATTTTAGGAAGGAAAATTTGATGTGAAACTTTGGCGTCTGTTTCAATAACTACTTTGTTTGTCTGTCACGAAAATAGTGTTTTCATCTTAGGGTGACCTTTTTTCCACTGGCGAACACCGGAAAGTCCCTCTCAAAGTACATTGCGCCAGTTCTTTATCATTGATTAAACCGAAATACCTTTCAGAATGGATTTAGTGGTTTATAAAATTGAAAAAAAAACTTCTTCCAGGATTTTCTCATACCAGAGGTCAAATTTTTGAAAACAACCAGTTAAAACTGGTTAGTGGTCACTGTCTATTTCGTTTGTCGATTGCCTGGTTAATCGGAAAGTTAGCTATGACCAAAACTAATTAGGGTAAGTGTACCAAATTTCGGCATAGTTGCATGCAAGCGTCAAAGTCTCAAGTTTGAAATGTAATATTTTAAATACAAATTGATATTTTTATTCTTTCTTCTGAAACAGTGTTCCTGGGAAGCTGTGAAGAGTATACCGTCTTTATTTACTCTAATTTTTTTTTTAATTAGGGGTCCATCTGGAAGATTATTCTTAATACATTTTAAAATGAATTAAAATATAGACATAGCTTTGGTGCCCTATTTCGGCCACCTTCATTCTCATAGTTCCTTGCCCTTCGGGAATTCTTCCAATATCTATTTCACGTCATCTCGTTTGTCGAAGCTATATTTTGTGTTATTCTTGCATTGTATAATCTCTAGAGTACGTAAAATATAAAAGTTCATAGAAATTCGAGGAACAAGACAGGTGGCAGAAATTACAAGCTGGCCGGAATTTGGCACACTTACCCTAGCTCGTACAACACTCCATCTTATATTAATCCGAGAAACTTTCCCTTCTTTTAAGCAATGAGACAATTTTTTATAAAATATATTAACCATTAAGAACTATCGTAAAAGAACTTTTAGTGACAGTGCATATAAAAGGTTTTTGAAATTGCGATTCTGCTACAAGTGATAAATTTCATGACAATACTCTTTAGTGGCAAAAGAGTTAGAAGTGTTTAAGAACAAAATATTTACTCATGCTTTACTATAGAAAGTTCCCTAGTTTTTTCCACGAGTAGGTTTCGAAATTTATTATGGATATTCTCTCTTTTACTAAATCAGATTTTCATCTGACTTTTCTCACTTAGAAACTCATCGATGACAATGCTCAAATAAACATCTCAACTGAAAATAAATATAGCTCAACTGAAAGAAGTTACTAAATGATGAAACTTTTAAGAACATCTTAAGTGCACTTTATCGAGATTATATGCGCTTCTTATCGTCTTATGTGTAAATTATTTCAGTATTTATAATTCGAAATACCTTGCCTTTAGGATTTATTTAACACTAAAAAATGATAAAAGTGAATAAAATGTCTCCTAAAAGCGATGTTATATTAATAAAAATATTACATCTACAATGAATATTATTGATTTATACAACTTTTAATTCTCGGTTTTTTGGGTTGTAAAGTTTAAAAGCTCCCATAAACATTTTGATCGCTTACAATAAGTTGATATAAGCTTTTGATAAGTACTCTCTACACTTTAGTTTTTTAGAAACCCTTTTCTAAGAATTACAAAGTGCCACTACATTAATCTTGTGTGAATTTTCTTGGGCATGAGAAAAAGTGAAAGTCGTGAGAGTAGTGTAAAGGGGGTGAGTGGGAAATGAAAGACAACATCACACTGAGTATTTACCAATTGTATCCCTCTTTTCTTTTCGGAATAAAAAAGTTCAAGAGTTGGGCGTGATTCCTGATTTTCTTTTCCTTCACACAATGTTTTTTTTTTTTGGTGAATCCTCTGCTGTATTATTTTTCCTGTAGCTTTTTCTTGTGACTCTCACAGACAATATTCCTTTTGTGCCTTCAAGGAACAGAATTTTTGGACATTTCTCTAAACACGAAGCCTCGAGATAAGTTTTCTCATTTCGAGGATTCTCTTCTATATATTTTTTTCTTCCTTCTCCAATTAAATCCTTTCACTCAATTTCCATTTGTTGGGACTTTATGTTGTTGCTATCCCAAGTGGAAATTGTCAATTGGAGATTTTTTCACCGCAAAAGACCACCTGTTTGCAATTTTTAAGGAAAATCCACAACATCACTCAAAGCTCTCTTATCACACACTCAACACTTACTTTTCACATCCTTCTCACTCACTTGTAATCTATCTTTCCCTGAAAAAGTCCTTTTCTTAAGTCCACAGGATTTGTTTCTTTCCATAAACTCACCGATAAATTTGATATTGAAATGCTATCACAAAAGAGAATTTTACACTGTTTGTCAGGCGAACCCTTTTGCAGTCATTGAAGGGGAAAGAAAAACCTTCCACCTCGAGTGGGAAAGTGCTTCAGGTGGAAAAGCTCTTGGGTTCTCAATACACCACAGAATTGAAATGTGAATGGTGCGCCAGTCAAGCTCAGACTAAATTTGAAAGTTCACTCGATAATGGTTTTATATTGGACACTAGAGTCTAATGTGGAAATTTATGAGGGTGTGCGTGTGAAAAAGTGTGGGAAAACTCCTGCGCAAGTCTCCACAGATTTCCCAGAGAGAGTTCGATGGGAAAACTGGCCGAAAGTTTGGTGCTTCTACCCCATGCAACAGGTGCAAACAACACAATTTCCCGCCACAAAGGATTCTCCCCCATCCAAGAGAAATCCTCGAGAGTTGACAAAAACTCACAAGATCCTCTTCAGAACATTCTCCATCAATTGATTTTCTCTCACGACTCGGCTGCCGCAAGTGTGAAAATAATCATCCCCATCCAGCGGGAAAACCCATGGAGCGTGGCAGAAAAATAGAATAATAGAATAATTGGAAATTATTCAATTAGATTAATCATCAATTTCATGGCAATTTATTGATTGTCCCTCATTGGACTTTGCTTCAATAAAAACCATTCGTTTAGCGCCTTTTCTCGATTTTTATTGTTGAACACCCGCCAAGAGTCCACGGGGTGCGCGTTATGGGTGGTGTGGGAGGTTAAACTTTTATATACTCATCTGTTAAAGAGCTTTCTTTTAAGATTAGCTTCTGATAAAAGCTTACTTTTGGAGGGAAAATTTCAACGAAAACAGCCAAGACACAAACCTCATGGAGAAAAAGTTCAATCGAATAATTTGGTTGCGCTATGAAGTTGCCGTAGTTGCGTGCGACTTTTTGGTACACTGTTAGAAATTATTTCAACTTGTTCACGGATTGGTCGTTATCTTGCCACGATTATGTTATTCACTAAAAGTTTTATATTGTTTCTGTTTATTTTTTTTATGTCAGTTTGTAAAAGATGAAGTAAGGTGTGTGATAATTTTATTGATAGATCCATTTTGCAGAGTAATGGGTATTTTTATGATAAATTGGCCTCAATTCTGAGACCAAAATCGAGATCAAAATTTCAAGCTGTCAAATATTTCCAAAATCAAGATTTCGTATTCTGACGCGATGTAGGGCAAGGGCTCATAATTTTGGACAGTCTGCTTATAAGCATCGATGTTCCAAGTTTGAAGTGTGAAATTTTCAATACTAATTGACTTTTTTGTTACTCTCTTTTCAGAAGGGTTGTTTAGAAACTTGGAAAGGGTTTATTGTCTTTGTTTTTACTAAAATTAGTTTTAATACGTTTAAAAATAAATTGATATGTAGAGGTGAATTTGACTCTTATTTTGGACAACTTGGTTATTAATTTGGACAACTTGGCTGTAAATTTGGACAGCTAATCCACCTCAACAGGATGCCCATTGTTCTTCATTTCATAAACCAATCTTACCAAGTCCTCTTCCTGTTCATGTAAGGCAACCGTAGAATGTCACAAGAAGCCCAGAAACTTTCCATATCATTCATTAAAGTAAGTTGACTTCGGTACTCCAAGTACGTGCGGATTCGCTCATTCCCTGGACTTTCCGGGAGCCTTTCAAGGCATTTCTCGCTACATCTCTTTCGTAGAGATGATGCTCCTTCATTTCTCCAGGCATTTGTCCAACCTAGTCATCACAAAAGCCAAAACTTCACGAAATTTCGTGAGAAAAACACCTGTCCAAAATAAGGAGTATCACCTCACTGGTAAATGTCTTAAAAAAATTCCCATGTTTCACACGAAAAATCTAATTCACAAGGCATATCTCACTTCTGGTCAAATGTGCAAATCACCACTAACGTGAATCAAGACAATATTCAATGAATATTCAATAATATCACTCAAAAAAAGCGAAGAAACATTGTTAGTACAGTACTTCACTACAGCTAAATAAGACTAAAGTAAACACGAATTTCTATCATATTTCTCGTAAGGAATTGCTCACACTGAATTTTCAATAAAGCAATTTTAACTCAAATCATATTCAAAATTTAACGTATTTAGTGTTAAAATCTTCCGAAAAGAACAAATATTTAGATAGAATTCATTATTCATCAAATATTGGAATAAAAATCCATGATTTTAATCAATTTATTTTTAGTGTCCAATTTTATCCTCAAAGTGTCCAAAATAAGAAAGTGGACAAAATTATGAGCCTTTCCCCTATTTATGGAACTTAAAATGTCTTAGCTTAGAGCAAAGATTTCAAGATTTTCCACACTCAACGAAACGTTGCTTCTGACAAATATCATCATTTCTCTGTTGAATTTGTTGAAATTTCATCATATAAAATAGGAAAATTAGTTAAGGACGTACTGAAGAATAAATGAGAGGCCATAAACGGAAGTGCAGGAAGTGCAAACCAAACTTGTGACTTGTGATAAACCAAGAAATACTTATGCAAGACGTGATTATTTTGCAGGTATCCTCAGGGTAGTGTACTTCGATATGTACATCTAGAAATACGTACCATTTCGATTTAATTACAATGTCAAATAGAGTATTTTTCAAAGTAATTCTCTTTTTGTACCATCTCTTATAGAAATATTCCTCATCAATAGCCATTTCCAATTTCCATATAACACTCTTCAAATTCTTGAAAATTCCAAGAACCTCCGAAAGGTTCTTGGAATTACAGTGGTGTCTCTCTATATGCATAGTTTGGGTACTTTTTTAACAGTTCCGATCTCTGAATATACACAACTATTTTTTTGAAATTCCTAACGGTTTTCTCTTTCTTTTAATAAATTTTTTTTCTATTTTTTTTTTAGAATTTTCTGTGTTATTTTAACTATAATATGAGACAGAAAAAATAAAATTAATAAAATTAAAAACGAGAAAAATTTGTTACCAAGAAAATAATTTACTTTATTTACTTTGTCAAAATGTAAACAAATTGATTTTGAATGCTACCGACACAAAAGCTGTGCATCGACACGTTATGCATATGCATATAGAGAGACACCACTGTATTTCAAGAAAACAAGAAATTTGACGTCTTGAATCTTGAAATAATGGTTCCAGAATTGCAAATTTTGATATCCATACCGTTTGTGTCTTGGATTCGAAGATTCTAAGGCATTTGACAGATTTGACATCTTGATCTTGATTTTTTGATTTAAGAATACCAAAAATCTTAAAATTTTCTTGATTTTGATCTTGGTCTCAGAATTGAGGCCAATGTCTGAAAAAAATTGTATTTGCTTAAAAATAGGATATTCGGTTACATTCGAGTGGATGGTAAGTTTACAGGTTGGTAAAGGATTACTTTCAAGAGATATTTAGAAATTGGTAATGTTGGATCCATCCTTAATCCTTTATTCCATAGGGGAATTCTGTAACACTCTGACAATGCCATATGGCAAATTGTGTTCGAATCTCATTTTCGAAAATACGATTCTGTAGTCGTGACATAGCCATTTGAGCTCACGTGGCATTGTCAAAAATCACATATTTGATATTTCTGGCAATTCAAAGGACAATGAATTTTATTAAACGCATCAACCAAGACGAATTAAAGTTGGATAATATCATTAAGTAAAGAGATTTTATTAAAAAAATTAATTGATTGCATTTTTGAACTCATGTGATATGACAAAAAAAGGTCGATTGGCATTGTCAGGTTTCGTACTCACGTGTGACAATGCCACTAAAATTACAGAATTCCTCTACAGGGGTGAGCAAGAACCGTTTGAAAACGAATAAACGGCATAGTAAGTTTGTCCAGGTACCGTTTTGACCATTGATTGACGTACAATTTTATTTTGACGTTTTCTCAGTTTGAAATCGTTGTTGCTCATCTCAGCTCTATTCATTCGATATGAAAACTTCGACCCTTACAATCCCTTTACTTTAAAATCTTAAACAGATTTAAAATTGGAAGAACTTTAATTTTATGATAATGATTAAATGATCATTTTTATTTGTCAGAATTTAATTAAATTATCAAAAAAGGGGTGGCAAAACATCTTAAGCTTTGCGAAGTGCTCGAACTCGTGACTATCTCTCAACTCGTGACTATGCTATCCCTCAAAAGTACTTTCGCTTCATTTACCGTTTACCGGTTCACAACCGATTTAAACCGATTAAACTCAAAAGATTCCACAAAATAGTTTAAAAAAGAGTAATAAAATTGATTTTTGGACAAACATTACTTATCGCTTCATAACCAGTTCATTACCGGTTCACAACCGATTTGAGATTTATGAATCACTCAAAACATTTCCCAAAATAACTCACGACTAATATAATTGTTTTTCAGATAAAAATTAGTTATCGGCTATAAACCGGTTCATTACCGGTTGAGAACCTATTGGAACCAGTTCAGTTTGATCATAAATTCCAAAACCTTTAACCTTTTTTAACCTTTAACCTTGAAAAACCGTTATTAGAAATGATTCAACGGCATTTTCGCACATGGTCAATGGTCCGCCTGGGTAATCTCTAAAACATATCCAAAAATGAAAAAAAAACATCGCACGATCTGGAAGTTCTTTGATATCCACATATATCGGATTATGGTTCTATTCCAAGGAAAAACGAAAAATGAAAATCTGGCCCGCTAACATTTCTTTTATCAGTATACAAATCCCAGGTGCATCTGCTTTATCGACTTTTTTGTGTTGGTTTCTGTCTGGACTATTTAATGGTTTTCGAGCACGACAAAGTTTGGGGTAAATAGTCGCGACAGGCATCAACTCAAAGAAAAGTCGATAATGCAGAAGCACTTGAGAACGGTCATGTGTTAAAAATCGGTGGCAGCCGAAATCCCGAAAGCCAAAATCCCGAAAGACAAAATCTCGAACGCCAAAATCCCGAAATGGCCAAAATCCCGAAAGTCAAAATCCCGAATTTTCAAAATCCTGAAAGGAATGAAATTATATGGAGGAAAATCTTTAGAATAATTTCCTAAGACACAGAAGATTTCCCTTTGCCCCCAGCAAGCGCGAATACAATCGTGGGAGTAGCTCTGACACTTTTAAGAATTCGGGATTCTGGCTTTCGGTATTTTGGCTTTCGGTATTTTGGCTTTCGGGATTTTGGCCCATTCGGGATTTTGGCTTTCGGGATTTTGGCTTTCGGGATTTTGGCGTTCGGGATATTGACCGGGACCCGTTCAAAATATGTTAAGGAAAAAGATTTCCCCTTTTAATTTTTCATTGGAAAAGCACCATTACACTCGAAACAAAATGATCCTAAAAGAACTTTAATGAAATACCAAGAATGGCTGCAATTATTCTTGCTATATTTCCAATAAAATTTAGCGTAATTTTATTGTAGTGAAGCCATATCTTAAGTAATATAGCAAACACGTACACTTTATTGTAGAATTTGTAACTGAAAGGATTCCAGTAAACCTTTCTATTCCCCTTCCCTCATGGTTTTTGCAACAGAAATCTAAAAACGGAAGTCGTGCATCAGATTACTCTCGAGGCAGTTTTTTTTTCACTCTTAAGTGAGTATAAAAGAGTAAAAATCGGTTATTCTCTGTGAATTGTTTAGGATTGATGAGATAATTCCATGTTATTTGCGCGAGGACGTTTGCGACAGAGCAGATGAGGCGACAAAATCCAGAGAGACCCTCCATCCATAGGGGTTGATGGCTAAAACCTTCCCTGAAGCCCTCTTATTAGACACTCAGTGGGTGATAATTTCCATCCCTGGCACATTTGTCTGCTGCCACGGTGATTTCCAGAAATCCCCGTTGAGTTTATGACTGTAATTATCTTTTTTGGGATTCAAGAGAGAACTCCTATTTGTGTCCGCGTGTGCCCGAGATCCTCATTGATTCATTCCTCGTAGAGCACTTACGATCACTTAATGGGGGCAGATGTGAGGGTAGGTGTATCACTTTTTAGGGCAACTTTCTCATTTCCTCGATTCCAAACATGGCTCTCGACACCTTAAACCTGGCCAATTTTGGGGTACTGCAAGAGATATCAACATGTTTCCCAGAGTGGTAAATTGCACGTTGAGATTGCAATCGAAATGGGAACAAGAAATGACTGGTAGTCTCACTTCCTCTTCCAGCCGGATCAACTTTAATTCGGCTGGGATAATTGGTAGGCTCACATTGGAGTTTCTTCTAATTCCATTTGCACATGAAAATCGAGCTAAAGGGGCCTTCAGCAGCAGAGTATAATTTAAATGGACTTGGGCAATCAAAGCTCATTATGCAGATGGTCGAATGTTGAATTTGCTGAATTAAAACACATCCAATATTGATTGAATTTATTGCGCAAAAGTGGAATATGTAGCGGTTTACTCACCATGGGCTCTCTCTTGCATCAATTATTATGATATTCCGATGTGAAGAGTGAAAAAAAAACTATGAGATAAAAAAGAATTCATGCGAGATACGAAAATGCTATGGGACACACATATGATCTCGCGTAAGGCAGATCAATCAGCTACTTCAATGCGCCAGAAGCTCAGAGAGATCGATCTGCTAAATGAGTTCTGAGGAAATCTACGCATGATCGCAATTACAGAAACGCCATTTCTACAAGTGCATTTTCGCATTTTAATTTAACCGGAAATAAATGCCTTCTTGCCATTGGTTGGTGTACGAATGATACACATGAAGACTCTACAATGGGGGCTTATGATTTGCTATTTGACTTGGAGATGAGATATGGCCTCTGATTATTTCTTATTCTTATGTATTGAAATTTACCTAATAATTATTTCTCAGTAACTTAAATAATTTTAGAAGATGAGAAGTGAATTCATAAAGATAGACTCCCAGAAATATTATGAGTGTTTATAGTAGAATAGTAGTGGAATGCTTTACGGATTCGCACATGGCTTCGAACATTTAATATTTCTTTCATGGTCCTTTAATGAATCCGACCTATTTTTTAAAAAATGTGTGACTTAAAACTGACTGTTATTGCCATTAGGGCCATTAGGTCAGTTTCATTAAAGGAATATGGAAAAAATATGGTGTTCGAAACCATAGTAAATACGAATGTCTGAAAGCCTTTCCCTTCTATATATTTTTTAAGATATTGTAACGAAATTGGCTCTCTCAAGGCGGTAAAAATGAGCACATTTCACAGACTGGAGGAAATTTAAAATCACGCGCCAAAATTACGCGCCAAAAACAATGTATGTGTTCACCGCACGGTGGTGCTGCGCAAAATACCAGTCTTCCCGTCCCGAAGTTGTGGCGCAACAAGCGCACCAAGTGCAGAGTGGGGACGTGTGCAAAAGGATCCCGTTAGAATCGGGCTATATAAGCAGCACTCCAGAGCTCCAGAAGGGAGTCGTCGCCGGCCAACAGGCCGAGGGGGATCTCCAGGAGGAACCAGCAGCAGAAACAGCCAGCATCAGCACCCAGGACTAGGAGCAGCCACCAGCCAGCAGCCAAGAAGACCAACTCCAGCAGCAGCAATCATCGTGGGAAATAGCTGTTGCTACGCCGGGAGGCTGCTCGACTGACTCAAGAAGGAATGCTGCCGAAAGGGACCTGCAAAGTGCAGCAGTGCGAGAGGGAAGGAACGATTCCTCGCACCATCTTCGCCACAGGAGGAAGCAGGACAACCGCATTAGTGCGAGAGGGACCATTCCTCGCACTAACTTGTGCCCCAGGAGAGACAAAGACAACAGCCGAGCTTGGGGACGTCACGTACCAAGGGAGAGGATGGTGGCCAAGATCGACGCTCACAGCCTGTGTCAACGCTCGAGGGTGATGTCCGCGCTGGGACATGTATACAGCCCGTTGCCCGAAGACAGCCGAAGACATCCGAGGGCCCGCACAGCGTCGGAAGCCGCCACAAGATGTCATGCAGCGTAAACCTTAGTGAGAGGGAGATTCCGGACAGAGCCATAATGCCATCCGAAGGTGCCCGAAGACCACCGAGGTTAACCGAAGGTGAATCAAACGTCGAGACCAGCCGCTAAAAGCGTTCCACGAGTTTTACAGCGAAGAGGGGAATTCCGGACTGTAGTCAAACTCCAGCCGATGGACCCCGATGACCGCCGAACTCACGCGAGGATCTCCAGACGTTTGGACGCAATGTCAATGCATGCTGATGCGGAGGAAGCGAGAGGGAGAAGCCAGTACCGAAGTAGAAATCATCAACGCATGGCCCCCGAAGACTGCCGAATCCACACGAAGACTTTCCAGACGCCCTAGGCTGGCAGACGCCTCTCCATCTGCCCCCCCCCCCCATGGAACGATCTCAATACGGGCCTAAGCCCCCCCCCCAGAGTAAAGGAAATGGGTGGAGCAACCGAGACAGGCTAGAGGATGAAAGCTGCCGAATGAAAGAGAAAGCTGCTGCCGAGAAGAAGTTGAAAGAGTAACGAGAATGAAGCTGCTATGGTTCGAAAAGAGATGTCTGTACTTGGTAAAGAAATAAATGGATCCCCTCTAGAGAACAAGTTGGGTGTTTTAGTCACACAGAGGACTTCGGCGCTCCCTTCCACTTAGCCCCCATTGACTGTTTCGATTAGGAGAATCTATGGTCAGGGTGTTTTCTTATGAAGAAGGGGTACCCACTCCCCTTCTTTCGTAACAATATTTAAACAAGACGTTAAATTAACGAATTGATTTATTAAAAATTTTGTCGTGTTTTGTATACTATTAAATCCTGTAATTATCTGGTTAGAAAGAAACAAAAATAGCAATAATCGATTATATCAATTATCATGTACTATACACCATTTCCTTTTAATCCAGGACACTTTACCTATACACGTTGTAGGGCAATGTGACACGTTGTAGGGTAGGTGTATTAACCCTTTAAGGACGATTGGAACACCGGTGTCCCATAAAGAAAATAAATTTTCCTGACTACCTAAAGTTATTTTTTTTCTTCTATTTACACGTAATTGCAAAGTAGAAGAGTGACGGAATCTAGGATATTTCTTGAAAGTCTACAACTATTTGCTATATAGTAATTTTTTAAGCTAAAAAATTACGAATTTTTAAATTCTCATATAGAGAATTTATTTTAATTATTTTTTATACTTCCAATTTTTTTAAAGTAAAACCGTTTTGGAATAGAAAACTACAATACTCAAACATTATATTTTTAATTAAAGTGAAAATTATCTGTCATTGATATCGTCAGAAAAATTATTTAAATTTTGGAGCTATTTTTGTCCCTATTGTTCATAGAGACAAAACCTATACCAAATCAAACTCTGTTGACTTTGCAAAGTTTAGACGTAAAACGCTTCACAAGTTTTGTTTATCGGTTTCATTTTTATTGCTAATTTTCGGTCTGCGAAAACTGTCTCGTCGTTAAAGGGTTAAACAAGAGTGCTAAAACATGTTAGACTGTGATTCAAATATCTCAAATTTGTTCATCGCGGTCAAGCGCAGTTTTTTTTTAAATGGATTTTTAGTTTTCTGATATTTTTCAAAATTCTAAATTTTATTATCTTCGGTCAAGGGATGAATAAGTGGCTCTCAAAGTGAACCATGAGCGGCGATCGGAAAATAGTGCCTATCTGGAGCCAAAGATCAACAGATCGCCTTTGGCCCTTTTAAAGACTTAAAGACTTAAATCCGATTTTAATTATCCTTAGTCGAAAACACGCGCAAATTCACCCTTTACAACTGTATCTAAGGTTTTGAACATGTCAAGGACTTATGATGAAATTAAAGAATATATTTACAAAGATTATTTTTTATTTTAATAAAATGCACCCTAAAATGTGCATATAAAACGATTTATTCATCAGAAGAATTATTAAAAAATGGATCGATGAAACCAAAAAAAAAGAACACACTTCAGGACGGTCATTGAAAAAAATAAAAAATAAATGTATTTTAAATTAGTCGTGTCTTTGATATTTTGAAAGAGTTGTAGAGGATGAAGTTATGCCATTGTTTGACTAAAGATAATTTACTGGATAATTAAGACCATAGATATAAGATTTTGAATTTCGAAAGACATAAAAATACATATTTAAAAGAAATCTAGATTATTTAGAAAATCTAGAAAAACAATCAAGAACGCAATAAAATTGAAGAGAATTTCCAAACATTTGTGTACTAAAATTTTGTGATCGGTTAAGCGGGTTCAGTCAGAAGTGAACCCAAACATTTTTTTAATTAAGTTGATATTCAATATTAGAATACTTAAATTTCTTAACATTAACAGGCATATTTTTTTAAGAACAACTTTTTATAAAGAAATCTAAAACGTTCTGGTTTCAGGCTAAACCTCTAATATAAAACCAGTGTAAAGGCCTAAAGAGACTCAGGCTGATCCTTGAGAATATTTAACCTGTAAAATTCAGCAGTAAAGATCTATTCCAAAGTGTCATACACTGTGGGCTTAGGATCATAAATTACAACTTCTTTGCATAAAGTTCCTTTACCGGATCCTTCATTGCCAGATTTTGCATACTAAATATTCTCGAGGATCAGCCTGAGTCTATTTGGGCCCTAAGGGTAATAAATGAGTTTTGGAAACTAACTAACATATTTCCACTATTTTTATTTTCATAAATGTATGATTAGTGAAACTCTAAAAAACCATGTTAAAGACCAAGATTTAAAAAGATATGTTCTAAAATAGTATTTCGGGTTAATAAAATTTTGCCATTAGAAGATCCGGAGATTCCTTTGAAAAAAGACATAGTATTATTTTAATTAATTAACTATTTTTTAGGTGCACCTGGTTTATTATACTGATCAATCTTATCTAGAAGGAATATGAGAAATATCAAAAGATCTGTGTTTTATTTATTTTTGAAAAATTATCATCAGGCATTTTCAAAATAAGTAGGGGAAATGCTTATAATTTTGTCCAGTTTCTTATTTTGGACACTTTGAGGATAACATTGGACACAAAAAATAAATCGATTAAAATGATGGATTTTTATTCCAATATTTGATGAATAATGAATTCTATCTAAATATTTGTTCTTTTTGGAAGATTTTAACACTAAATACGTTAAAATTTGAATATGATTTGAGTTGAAATTGCTTTGTTGAAAATTCAGTGTGAGCAATTGCTTACGAGAAATATGACAGAACTTCGTGGCTTACTTCAGTCTTATTTAGTTTTGGTGAAGTACTAACAAAGTTTGTTCGCTGTTTTTGAGTGATATTATTGAATATTCATTGAATATTGTGTTGATTCACGTTACTGATGATTTGTACATTTGACCTGAAGTGAGATTTGCCTTGTGAATTATATTTTTCGTGTGAAAACTGGGAATTTCTTTAAAACATTTACCAGTGAGGTGATACTCCTTATTTTGGACAGGTGTTTTTCTCACGAAATTTCGTGAAGTTTTAGCTTTTGTGATGACTAGGTTGGACAAATGCCTGGAGAAACAAAGGAGCATCATCTCTACGAAAGAGATGCAGTGAGAAATGCCTTGAAAGGCTCCCGGAAAGCTCAGGGAATGAGCGAATCCGCACGTACTTGGAGCACCGAAGTCAACTCACTTTAATGAATGATATGGAAAGTTTCCGGGCTTCTTGTGACATTCTACGTTTCCCTTACATGAACAGGAAGAGGACTTGGTAAGATTGGTTCATCAAATGAAGAACAATGGGCATCATATTGAGGCGGATTAGCTGTCCAAATTTACAGCCAAGTTGGACAAATTAATGAACAAGTTGTCCAAAATAAGAGCCAGTGTCACCTCTACTTATCAATTCATTTTTAAACGTATTAAAACTAATTTTAATAAAAATAAGTCGATAAATAGCTTGCTAAGTTTCTAAACAACCCTTCTGAAAAGAGAGTAACAAGAAATGTCAATTAGTATAGAAAATATCGCACTTCAAACTTGGAACTTCGATGCTTATAAGCATAGACTGTCCAAAATTATGAGCACTTCCCCTACTTAAGAAAAAAGCGTTCTAAGTTGTTTCAAACAGGGCCAAAAAATATTCCAAAAAATAGATGAATTTTATCATTTAGACAAACAAATGAAAAGAGAATAATAATAAGATAGTCTTTTATATGAGACGCTCAGAGCAAAAAAAACTCTAAGTCGTATAAAATAGCGCAAAAAAGCTCAAAACAGAAAAATAGCGTTTTTTGCTTTGAGCTCCTCATATATAACTTTAAAAAAGTTTCTTTCTTTCATAAATTCTATCTATAATTCCTTCCGGCTTAGAATTCTACTAAGATTTTAATCACGAAATCAAATTTTTCAACGAAAAAAATATTATAAAAATTTTCAAAAATTCTAAGTTCTTCTGTATAGTATTAACAATCGTCACACTATTTCTTTGCAAAATGCTTCATCTTGAGCCATTAGGGGAAAGTGCCCATGCTTTGCACGGTTCCAAGCTCCATAGTGACCAAATTTTTCGTTTATGAATAAATAACACTTTGCCCTAGTTTTTAAAATATGTATGTTATCGGATGCTATGAGTTACATTTGTTGAAAAACATAGGAAAAATTTAGTTATTATGAAGCTTGCAACCGTGCAAAGCATGGGCACTTTTCCCTATGTTTTTTTTTCACTTTGGTATTCTTATTTATTTATTTATTTAATTAATTAAAGAAATAGTCATTGCAAATTAGATTAATTTTTAGGAAAAAAATTAGATTAAAAATATTATCATGTCCAGTAGAATGCATAAATGCACGTGTCGATACATGCATCGATGGGAGACAATCGGACAGTTTCACCTACTTCAAAATTTTTATGGATTGTTTTTATATAAATACGAAGTATATTCAATTTAACTATGACCTATTTGTGTTACTTAATTATGGGTTATCTGAAAATATACCCTGAAAAGTTCCCTTATGTGTATTTCAGGAACTGCTCGATAAGAAAGCAATATTTAGAGCATATTTGCATACTATTTGAACATAAATGTACAAAATTTCCCCATCCCCTCTATTAATACAATTACAATCCATCCTACACAATAAATTCTGATTTTATCTATCTTCTAATAAAGTGATTAGAAAACGATTTAAGGAATATATGGCAGCTCAATATTAGGACCATACGTACTTATCATACTTGAGTCTGTAATTAATATTTGCTATTTGGGTAAAGATCATGCACTTTTACTAGAATATTTAGACTGCAAGGGCTTAGTAAATTTCCCTCCAAAAAAAACTTCTAAAGAGTAATTCGGTGTCCGCCATGACTAAGCCAAGTGGGTGCCCTGGGATACTTTACATGGGCGCAAGAAGCGCGCGAAAAATGGCGAATTTTTATAGTTAAAAAGAAGTCAGAAAAGGAAGGTGCAAAAAGAAGGTGTCTCTTGGTCAGACAGAAGATCTCCATTGAGGGAAGATGAGCCCCTTGATCTGCGCCGAAGCACTTGTCGATGTTCCACCTCGCAAAAGCCACTGTTGCATGATAAAATCGTGAGATAATCGCGTGTTTTTTTTGCCTCCAACTTACCTGGCTATTTGTTTGGCCCTATTCTGCGGCGTCGATTTCATTGGCGCGAGGAGACCACAAAATACAATATACTCCGCCTCCGTTTTGGCGATTGCCGCCGCCACAGCCTCAAGAAATGGTGCGGCGGGCAGTAAAAAAAGAAAAGGGCAAAGAGGGGCTCCCAGAATTGCATGCACATCCGCATACAAGTCCAAACCCTCGGGGCATCTGGAGTTCCATGGCGTCCATTGGATGGGCGAGCACCACAGAGTCACTTTAACGATTTAATTAGGAGGAAAAATCGGGAAAAAATTAAATGATTGCTGGGCATTTGGGCGAATTGGGGCCCCAGGCTGCTCACTGGACAGTCTCAGAGTCCGTGACCGAACACGCGCAGTGAATTTTTAATAAGGTTTTTCTTTTCCAAAGTCAGACGTCTCACCAACTTCTCATCCCTTCATGGCTCTAGTCTTGAAATAAGTGTATTACTTTCTTTAGAAAAAAAGAAATCAAGGATTTTATATCTTTGTTTGAAGGACATCATGAATATGGGCCATCGATATTTATCAAATAGATTCACCATTCATCTTTTTCTCATGAAGTATTTTACTAAAATATCACATATTCCTCACATTTATTTATGTTAGTACATGCATGTACTAAAACATCAACAGGTAGAAACTTGCTATTTAAATTCAGGTATTCATTAGTTTATTCAGCCGAATAAATAAATTTTACGAATAGTTGATTTAGTACAAGTCTGTACTAAATATTTTTGAGTTTTAAATTTCTATTTCAAGAAACATAATCTATAACACATGGAATACTAAAATTAAGAATAAAGTTGGCCTTTGAACTAGTTTTTAACTCCTATTGTTACTATTTTAATATAATTTTTTAACACTTTGAAAACATTTTAAGTTTAAGATTTTTTTAGGTTGTGTGTGCTAAATGCTTTTTCTAAATTTATGTATTACATATAACTTCAAATTTATGAATCAGGTTGGTATTTTGAAAATTTTTTAAAAATTTTCTTGAACGGATAAATTGAACCAATTTGACATGGGTAGTTTTAGTACAAATGAGTAGTAACATATGCTAAAAGTTCAATTAATTTTAATTTGTCAAGTATAAGAAGTACGTTAATTTAAAATTTTAAATTTGAGAGTTTATTGATCTTTTATACAGACAAATTGTATATATACCATCAGTCACACAATTTATTCAAATAAACTTTTTAGTACATGTATATGCAAAATAATTTTATATTTTATAATTACAGATAATCCATGAACAAGCAAAATTGAGAATTAAGTTGTAACCTGAACAAATTATTTTAATTCCTTTTTAGATCCTCTTTTGAATTAAAAAGTAACAAATTTCCCTTATTAGTTCATTTAGCACAGGTATGTACTAATTGATTTTTAATTTTTAATTTCCAATGTAAGAGCACTATAGGAAGCTTGAAAATGCGTTGGGTGTTTTATATTTTTTTTCTTCTATGACATCTGAATAGAAATAAATAAATAGAAACCACACCTGTCACACGTTAATTATAGCAATGATGGTGTAGAATGAGCAATTTATGCTCCAAGAAGTTAAAGTAGGTAAAAAAAAACCTATATAATTGTGAGAGTGAATTAAATCCATACAAAACACTATAATCATAGGCTATTTAGCTACACTAAAAGTGGCATAAATTTGAAATTAGAATAATTATGGTTGAAATTAGAAGTTCTACCGAAAATAAAAGCAAAGAGTCACTCTTGAACCACCTCCACAAAATAAGGAGACCACGTCTTATCGCAAGATATGCAAATTGTGCAATTATGCTATATTTTCCTTTAATTCATCGAGATGACTTTCCTTGCGAGAGAGTCACTTTGGCGGCAATTTCCATTAATAAATAAATTAATTTCTGGTATGTGGTCTGACCGTTGAGGGATGTATTTGTCGGTCAAAGGGATGCATTACGTACAATGGCACAAAACATCCCCCGACATTTCGGCAAAAATGTGTAAGGAGTGTGCACAGCAAGAGGTCACAACAAAGAAGTTCCCAGCAGTTTGATGCTGGAGTGTGCAATAAATCAAGCAACTATTTGTCGAGATCGACAATGGCATCGACAACGATGGGGTGACAAATTGATAGTGTTAATGTTTCTGCCTGAGCCCAAGATGAAAGACCATGGTAATCATTCTCATTTCAACGCTGTGCAAACTTTTAAATTTTCACCCACTCCACGGAAATTTTTATCTTCAACTTTAGCTACTGTCCATGGGAAATACAGAGCAAAGCGCAAGGGGAAGTGTGCTAGTTAATAGAAGGTACACCCATTCGTGCCGTACGAATCTTATTGTTCACATCCGGAGTTTTGTTGCTTAAAAATTTGTCGGCCGAAAAACTAAATACACTCTATGTACACAAAATGTTGTTGATGTTCGAAAAACTCAAAGTGAATTTCGAATTTGCATTGCACACTAAATTTTCGTGCAAAGTTGTAATAATTTATGAAACACTAACTAAAAAGTTGATAAAAGAGTTACTCAGATATGTAAATCAGGATCTTCGTTGGATCTTTGAACCAAGTACATAGTGACGATATTAACACATAAAACACGATTTCGAAATTAAAAATCGCATGAATTAAAAGTCCAAAGTCAAAAAGTTCTTGGCTGTTCTTGCAACCGATTTTTATATTTTTCAAAGCTACTGGAATTGTCTCATTTTCGCATATTTAATATTTTTGGTATCTACTTGATAAAAAATCACAGAAAATTAAAAAAGTGAGCATTAAAATTTGAAATAAAAGAATTTTCTGAGTTTATACATTTAGTACATGCATGTTCTAAATATTTTTGAATTTGTAAATTTGTAATTCGTATTATATGTTCAGAGTTAAGTCCTTTGATTGGGAATATGGTTCTGGTTTCGCTTAATAACGTTACATGATTTTAAAATGATTTTTTGTGTTTTTTCTGCTTTGCAATATTCATATTATCCGTTATAGTTTTGGTTCTAGGGAACAAGATTAAAAAAAAAGTATTGGTCTATTTAAAAGATAGCTGAATGATCCCCAGCACATGACCACCAACATACGACCGCAAACGAAAGTTGTCGCAGTGAGCGTCACGTTTTGATGGTTAGTAGATCTGCCAGTGGTAGGATGGGTAGGATTAACGTTTGTTAGATCAATCAACGTATAGTAGAATTCGGTGCCAAATTCTGAAATCTAAAGTCCCAGAAACTATCATCCTGATCGCCAAAATACCGAAGAGATAAAACCCCGAATGGGTCAAAACATCCAGAAAATCAAAATCCTGAACTGACAAAATCTCTAATGAATCAATATACTTAAAGGTCACAATACTAAAACGCAAAATCCCAAATGATTCGAAATCGAAATCCAGAAGATTAATATCCCGAAAAGCCAAAATCCCAAAGTGAACAAAACACCGGTTGGGTCAAAATCCCAAAGGGTTTGAAATCTCGAATCCTTACGGTCAGTATCAATAATCTTCCCTATTTGAGAGCTCTCTCCGGTTGGGGTTTATACTGTACCGATTCGAAGGTATATCAGAGAGAGAGCGTACTTAAAAATCCGTTGGAAGTTCAAAAATTTAAACTGGCAAATTGTAAAAAAGTGAATAAGTTCATGAAAAGGACAATTATTTTAATGAAATTTATATTTCAATATATGTGTCATCTTGAAATTCTACGTTTTCGATGATTAAATATAAATAATACCGAAAATTAGAAAATGCGAAGAACAGAAAGAGCTTTGGAGTGGTTTCTGTTGGGACAAAATCCCTTTAATCTGAAAATTAAAAAAAAATATATTGTTCTAAATCAAACGAAAATATGCCTAGATTCTTGATAATTTCTTAAATTTCCCTTGGTCAAAAATACTTCACTTGGTCTAGGCATTTTGAATTCAAAATTTCCGTTTTGTTTATATACATCTATCTATATACGATATCAGATTTTGGCTTTTCGAAATTTTAACACGTTTGAATTTTTGGCATTCAGGATTTTGGAACTTTTGATTTTATAGAACTTTCAGGATTTTCAATTTTTTGACTTTAGCTTAAGACCTGTAGTAGGATTACACGCAGGAGGTTGAATCTAAATTTAAAAAAAAACTGTTTAAAATGTAACGGTGAATATTAAAAAAGATTTTCCATATAAGATAAGATTTATTATAAGATAAAGTATTCGAAGAGCCAGCAGATCTAAGGTGTTTTTTTTAAAGGATTTCAAATTTTAGCTTTCGAATTTTCAATATTGATATTTCTCAATTTCGAAAAGAACCTTTGGAGTATTGCTTTCAAAAATTTCCTCTCAATTCCTTCTCCTTTAATAAAACCCAATTTTCACAGATATTAGGTAAATTAAACTTTAAATTAATTTTTGGTCATGCTTTCCCTAGGGGTTGGTTTTTTTTAAAGTTATTTTCAATAATGAATAAAAGAGCTCCTAGAAAACAATGTTCGAAAAAACTTAAAATATATATTTTTTATTATTTTCTCTATATTCTTTATATTTCCTTTAGTATTATTTATCACTTATTCTTCATAATTATCATAAAATTATTTAAATAAAACTGAAGTGTACACCACTTGAGCAACCTCTTGTCCTTAGATCCATCAAATGGCATCTGATTAGGCCGGCAATTCAAGTCAAATCTCTTGTTGGTGTCCGGGTTTATTTTAATTGAGAAAAGACTCACCGAATCAGAAGTAATATCTTTTCAATGAATTTTTATTAGGGGACGAAATGGATGGAGGAAGGATGTCGGTTTGATGTCAATGTGCCAGAAAAAAGCACCGTCAAAGCCATAAAAATCTATCATTAATATCCATTTGCTAGTACTAAAGATATTCCATTTGGATGAAAAATGTAATGAATTGAGCAGAATTAGCAAAAATGTGAATTTTTATTACTCTAGTTGGGACTTTTTTTTTACCCATCGCCTTCCTTTCTTTTGTGAAAATGTGACAAATTACGATGACATGGAACATAAATGTTGGGTGGGAAAAGATCAAAGAGGGGATGGTTTAGAGGAATTTTATGCTTTTGGTCTTTGGGATTTTTTTTGTTGTTGCTGTTTAGAGATTTGTGGATTGAGTATCTGTTCATAATTGTTTCAAGTGGCTTTTAATGTACTACAAGTGGAGCAAATATTCCCTGGGACCTCACACGATGGCCTCATTGACATGTGGAAACCATAAAGTCTCACAGATTTACTTTTGCCACACAACATTATTATCACTTTGCGCTCTTTTCCTAATTTTATTCTTCTTGTTAATTTGTATGCTGATAGAAATGGCTCTTGAAACCAAAAGATCGCCAACGAAGATGGAAATTTGACCTTTAATCCTTCCGAATTGGTTACTTTGCGTGTTGGAGATCTCTTTTTTGATTTTTCTTTTGAGTTTTTCAGCTTGAAATATATCGCATTTCGGCGTTGTTCTAAATTTTTCGTATTTGAATATTTCGTCTTGGGAATACCTTGTTCCAAACTTTTCGCTTTTGGTGCATTTGGGTTTAGGTCTAATATTTAACATTTCAGCTTTGTCCTCAACCTTTCGTATTTAGTATTTGTTATAAACTTTTCGTTTTTGCTGTATTTCGTCTCTATAAGTCTTTTCGTTTTGGAATAATTTGTCTTTTATAGGGGAAGATTTTCAGGCTTCACACATACTCTGGATTCGTACACTTCATATTTTAACCCATATTCCTCTGTCTGTACATTTCGTCTTCAGAGATAAATTAAATGTGAGAGAAATGAGAAATGTTCAAAGACAGAGAGATTGTGTAACATTTGCTCGTTGGAGGCGGTTAATTTTGATTTTCATCCCTCAACAATTTGAATTCAAATGGGCGGTTTGGAAGTTATACCCTCTCGTACCAACAGACACACCCTTAGCACCCTTCCTCAGGTCCTCTTCCGCCCCTGTTAATCCTCCTGGAATATTCAATTAAGCCGCTCTCTAATTGACTCCTCAATTACGCATTAAATTGCTGAAAAACATGCTATTTCACACCAAAAAATTCTTGTCCAACATTCCCCGAAGAAGTCAAGGAAATCAGCAAGTTTTTACAAAAGGGTTACACCGCAATTAGCAACAGTTCTTTGAGCATCCAACAAATTGAAATTATCTATTAGGAGTCCTAAGGAATATTTCTTAACGTCTCAATCAGCCCTATTAATGTCTTTAACATGATGTTTTATTTGTTTAAGCCTCTTGCAAAATGTGAAATTAAAAAGAGGAAAAAAAACAGCATTAAATAGCACCGCCCCAGATGGATCGGCATAAAACTTCTCTCTACGCATGGTCAATGTCAATGAAAAAGCCAAAGAATTAATGTTGAATACGCCAAAGTAATTATGTTGCAAAAGGTGGTGCAATTGAAGGCTTCTGTGCTGAGAAATTGCTGCTAATGAACCCCAATTAATGATAGACTCTTAATTTATTCATGCAAAAAATTGAATGCTCTCTTTGGATGAAATATTCAGTGTTTCATGTAGAATTCACATTCAATCCCCTTCTTGCCAGCAAATACTTACGCTTCCTCTTTGAAAAAGGGGTGGCATTACTAAGGACAAGCATTTAATACATCTCAGAGGATTTCATGCGATTACATTTCGTGATTTTTGATAATTCCTCGATATACAAGAACTTCTATCTAAGTATATAAATTTTGAAGCTGATTTTAAAGTCTAGTTAGTGAAACAATTTTGTGCACTTTTGTACGATTCTAAAAACATAAAAATGATACCTTAAAAATGAATAAAAATATAGACATGAATTTGTCCGTAATTTTGGACACCTTGCTTGTAATTTTGGACAGCTAATCTGCCTCAATAGAATGCCCAGTGCCGTCTATTTCAAGAATCCAACTTACTAAGTTATCTTCCTATGAGAAAGAATTGTAGGATGTTTCAAGAAACAAATAACTGACCGAAATAAGCAACATGTCACTGGACAACGTCTGACAAAATTATTTGTTTTTCACATGGAAAATGTAATTCGTAAGGCATATTTCAAGGTATATCCTCAAGGCAAGGAGCGAAAGAAGGAGCTTATCCTCAGATTTGTGAATGTCACGTACTCTTTAATTCTCAGACAATCAATTGTATAGGGACATCATTTATTGTACACAGGACAGATTATCTTATTTGATTATTTAACTAAATTGAATTGATTTGAATTAAATATTTCACTTCAAGTCTAATAAACAAATCAGTGTTAACATGAATTTGCACAATATTAAATGAATATTTCATAATAACTCTTAGAAACATCAGAGAAAAATTATTAATAGTTCTCGAAAACTAAAACAGATTGAGTGTAGGGGAAAGTGGGGCACCTTTGAAATTGGGATTTTTCACCTATTTTTAAATAAAACTGAGCCTTATTGTGATATGATTTAGCTGCACGAACAGATTAAGAAGCTAAATTACATTTTGATATGGTTTAGTTCCACTTAAACTTAGGAGAAAAATCCCAATTTCAAAGGTACCCCACTTTCAAAGGTGCCCCACTTCCCCCTAAATACAAAGATCTGTCATATCTCTCGTAAGACCTGTTCAAAATAAAGCTTGAACAAAACAATCTTTAAATAAATTATATTTAAAATTAAAGGAATTTATTTGATGGAATTCACTATTCATTAAATATTCGAAGAAAATTTTAAAATTTTAGTCAATTTATTGTAGTGTCCAACTTTACCCTCAAAGTGTCCAAAATTATAAGCCGTCCCAAATAACAAACATGAGTTGCATCAGCATTACCCGAGAATTGCAAAATGTCATTTTAGTGGTTCTTTCTCTCAAAATGAGATGATGAACAAGAAAAAAATCGGAATTAAGAAGAACATTACAGAATATTAGGGAAGTCTGGGGTAGATTTAGCCACGTATAGTTATTAGATAGTGGTATCTTATAGTTTGCCTTCGAAGGAATATTGAGGAAACTATCCTTTATACACTTCTCTTACCATTCATTGAAATATTTATCAACCTCATACAAACATTTTTTTATATAAATTATACGCAATCAAAAATTTCATTTGGTAGCTAATTCTACCCCGGTCTCCCCTACTTGTTTTTTAATTCCTTTAAGAATTTTTAGAACAGCTACATTATTTTAGTAGCAAGAATATATTAGACCCTTCAACTTAAAAAAAATAGATTAGATTGTTAAGAATCTCATCTAATTTATTTAAATACAGGCTTAATCGAAAATGAACTATATGATGTTTTACTTATTTATTGACTAGTTAATTATTTAATTTCTTTTATTTTAATTTTATTTAATATTTTTTATTTAAATTTTTTAATTTTTTATTTAAAAAAAAAATATTTACTCAATATAAAAATATAATTCTGGGCAGTCAAAATATTATTTTGGGTAATTTTTTTACTGAGCAAAATTGTTTTTTTTTAACTGACCAGAGTATGATTAGGGTAAAGGCTCATAATTTTGTACAGTCTGCTTATAAGCATCGATGTTCCAAGTTTGAAGTGCGATATTTTCAATACTAATTGACTTTTTTTGTTACTCTCTTTTCAGAAGGGTTGTTTAGAAACTTGGCAAGGGTTTATTGTCTTCCTTTTTACTAAAATTAGTCTTAATACGTTTAAAAATGAATCTCTTATCTCTTATCTCTTATCTCTTATTTTGGACATCTTGGTTATTAATTTGGACAACTTGGCTGTAAATTTGGACAGCTAATCCGCCTCAACAGGATGCCCATTGTGCTTCATTTCATAAACAAATCTTACCAAGTCCTCTTCCTATTCATGTAAGGGATACGTAGAATGTCACAAGAAGCCCGGAAACTTCCCAAATCATTCATTAAAGTGAGTTGACTTCGGTAATCCAAGTACTCGCGGATGCGCTCATTCCCTGGCCTTTCCGGGAGCCTTTTAAGGCCTTTCATAGCCCTTGCTCCGTAGTGATTTAATTTTTAGAGAAATATGTTTATTTCCATTTTTAATTAAGAATTTAAACAATGATACTTTAAAGTAGAATTTTTTAAAATAGTGTAATGATAATATGTATCTATCGTAGAAAATTAAGCCTGGTGGTGGAAGTAACGCGCATTTTCCAAATCATTGCCTTTGAAAGTAGTTGTTTAGTAGTTTGAAAGTATATACTCCCTCAAGCAATGGAAAATACTTGCGATTATTATTAAATAAGCATCAATTGGGAGCATTTAAATTTTCAGTGGTATCTGCCCAGATGCAATTCTTCTGGCCACTTTCATCTCATACGAGCTCCCATAACTTGACCCCAAACTAAATGCAGTACTTAATTGAATTCTTGGAATTCCATGAGATTGTTTTAATTAAAATTGATCAGTTGAGCCATTGGTGTCTCTGCAATAGAGGCCTATATGGTGCATTAACCAATGCCACGATTGGTCGTGAAGCATTTAAAGAAATTAATTAGCAATAGAAGTTATAATGAAAATGATACGATTGTGCAATGCAAAATCATTACAAAAAAAAAGAGGGGAATAATGAGTTATTGCAGATCTACAGATTCTCCAATTGATGATGGCTTGGGAGATGGAAAAATGCTTACAAAAGACTTTTCAGTTGGCTTCTCTGCAACGGCTAACTAATAGAGTGCACCGCTGCTGAGCATATAATTGGTTCGTGGAATAAGCAAATCGCATGAATTCCATATGCACAAGATGTATTATATAGATAAGGAGTATTCCGAAAAAACGGAGAGTGAAAGGGGGGACTATTCCAAGCAATTTTGTGAATAACATTAAATTGGTCCTCATCGTTGCTTTGGCCTTTTTTTTAACCAACTTCAAAACCCATACGAAAAATCACGCGAAACAACAATAAAAACTCACGATTAATTTGCATATTAAATCGACAGTAATTTGGAATATAAGTGAGATGATGGCGAATTTTCTTCCAGGGATTCTCTTCACTTGACCACTCTTTTTTCGCTTTCTTACCCAACCTCTTGGGCAGAAGCAATTTTTTCGGACTGCAGCTACCCGGCTGGACATGGGCAATTGACTTATGAAAATAAGAGGTCTTGGGAAATGTCATATTTGAAAACATCGAAACCTCCTATGAGCATCGTTAGTGGCTCATAATTCGTAAAATTGATTTTCGAAAAATATATATTGAATATTTCGAAACTGTACTAAGCATTTTTGTAATTTTTTAAAATTTGTAATTACTTATTGACTCAAATGTCTTAGCATTGCCACAAATGAGTTCAACAATTCTAATAAAGCTTTTTTGTGATATCACATTAGTTCGTAAATGTAATTAATTGATTTTTAATGAAATCCTTCAAATTAGTAATATTTTGCAAATACAGTCCCTTCTGGTTAATTTGGTTAATAAAAATTATTGTCATTTGAATTACCAAAAGTCTCAAATATGACATCGGGCAATGCCACGTGACAATCTCACGATTACAGAATCACTCTTCTTTTGAAAAAAAAAAACTTTCCTGAGATTGTAACGCAATTTGGAATATGGTGGTCCCAGAGTGTTAGAGAATTTCTCAATTATAAATTACAAAATAAAATTTAAAACCTATTAAAAGTATACAATTAATCAACTAATTTTATTAACTAAACGCCTGAGAATACTTTTGTACACTCTTCTAAGCATGATTTATGTTTCTCTAGAAACATAAATCTGTCAATGAGTTTATATTAAAGGAGTATCACTGTACGTTTCGTTTGTTTGAATAATTCACAACAAAAAGTAGAATTGTCGATTTAAACTAGTTTTAAATGCATTATTATATCATATCTGATTTAATTTAGCTTAGGTTCGAAAGAACACCTCTTTAAGGCACTTTAAGAAATCGTATCGTACCTACCTTTGTACCATTTGGGGTCATCGTTTATACGAAATTTACACTAAAAATCAACGTTTTCAGTATATTTTTGTTGAGTCGGTCAGCAAAAATATGCTGACCCGTCTGCAGTTTTCGAATGAAAAGTGCTAACCAAATATATGGAAATGGCACTGCTTCGCGAGTCCTGTTTTAAGGTTAGCAGAATTTAGCTGAATATATAGGGGAACCTGGGGCACCACCAAACAGGGGTAGCGCCAAACACTGTGATCTTTTAATCAGGTATTTGACTTCAGAGGACAAGACTTATAGAAAATTATAAGCATTATAGGGATGCTTCTCCACTGAAGAAATGGTCGATACGATATAGTCCAAATAGTCTAGAAATAAAAATTAGTGTTTGGTGCTACCCCGTGTTTGGTGGTGCCCCAATTTCCCCTGCATATGTTTACAGCTAAATTGAAATTGGTTAGCATTTGGTCCTCGCTATGATATGAAATTTTAGCCGCTATCCTCGTAGAAAGAAGTAAGATTAATGGAAAAACGTCATATTGTAGTAGGACTGTTGAGCTAAAAGAAGTTGGAGGGAGAAAGCTCGTCTTGACGAAGACTCTTCTAAGCCAACGGTACCAATCACTATTCAACTGGGGTAGTAATTCTGTGGTGGTGCTACAACGGCGACTAACCTCAAGTTACGATATCGCTATAGGTTATCTAGATAGGGTTATGAGTGCTCGAAGTGTTATTCAGAAGGCACAATCGAATAGGCTCCTGAATCGGTCTTCACCAGCGAAGCGAGGAGGACACCAGATTCGTGGCTGTCTTGGAATGGACAATTGTGCTTAATTCCGGGAGGCTAACGATGAAGGGTGCTCCAGCATGTTCTGGTGTGAGACCTGTAGCAATCTTGCTGCAATATTTCTTATATTTTATTTATACATTTAATAAATTTCAAAATTTTGACGAAATTGCCATTAAATGTTCACTATCGAACGGGTATTCCTTCGACCCTATTCTAATTTTCTGTTACTACAATGTTCTAAAATTTTTATTAAGATTTTATAAAAGCATAATGGCTAATACTCTGTATTTATTTCAATTTTGAATTATTTTGAAATAATAATTCTGCAAATTTTATCTGTGAATTGGTTAGCTTAAAAATTGTGAACAGCTGCCAGCGCCACCCGCGTGAGAAAGAAGCGCCCTCATACAGCAAAAAAAACGTTTCCATTTCAAGTGAAATGAAATTATTTTTTTTCTGAGAATATTGTATTAGGTTTACCAAAAATTGGAATATTCTTATTGGATTTACTCTATCACTAAAGTGTACCGAATACAGGGAGTTCCGCTTTCAAAGAAACTCTCGAGAATGAAAAAAAAACCGCGAATTCACTCCAGTGGCCCAGAAAAATTGCATACCTACAGGAGAGGTCTTTAGAATTTGTTACGGAAACGCCGTGATGTATTCATATATTTTCGGCGCCAATTTTTCAGCCTATTTGCAGCCCCAACGATTCATAAGAAATGTATTTCAAATTTACTGCGTGAAAAATATTTGCATACATTTGGGAGAATTTCAAAATTTCTTTTATAGATGAGCTCCCAATAGTAGGCAATCCATGTCAAATGCTTTCAATCCGTTTTCACTTAAGCCGGAACTCCCTATATAAGGATAAAACAAAACGTTTAGGAACATTGAAGTTCAAATGTCAAAAAAGATTAAAGAAAATATGTTCATTTTAGTGAAAATAACACATTCAAAAACATATTCTTAAGATTTTAGAAAAGAATACATCTTTTTCTTTTGAAGAGAACTGATGACGAAGAGTTAGTACCTGGTTAATCTTAAAAGAGTTTCGTGGTCAGCCGGGTATGTAAAATAAAACGATTTATGCAAATTTCTCGACATGCAAAATGGCTGACCGGATTTTTCCCCTCGACCCATGGCTTTTTATTTTTGGTCAAATGGGGTTGCCGAGAAAGGAAATATTCTTGTGCTGCAGCATTTTTGTGCATATTTGAGGCCAGTAATTTGGCCTCTGTGAGAAATTCCCGGGAATACGGAGGAAACTGCAACGAAATTGGCCAATTTTGAAGACTGAAAGCGAGCTAAAAATGGTGCAAAAAAGAAGTGATTTTTTTTTGTTCCATCAATATTACCTCAAATACATTTCCTATAAACCCAACAATTTTTCCCACTTTTCCATAGTCAATGGAATCGACACAGGCAGCGGATAAAACCATATAAAATTTATGATTGTGATTAACAACTTCTGGTTCCCGCCTCTCGATCTCTGACATCTGATGCACAAGGATTCCCTTTCTTTCGGTGTTTGTCTCGTTGTGTACCTAGTCATTCCTCTAGCTTCATGTTAATTTATTAAATAACACAATGAACCTCTCTCCCTGTAACATTTATTCGGTGGGTCTTCCACTGGCGAATAATAGATTTTTTATTGTTGCAAATGACTCGTCACGCCCAGTATTGCATCCCAGACCATTCCCTTCCAAAGGCTCAGTCCTAGTACCCTCCATCCCAGGATATTTCGCGCCCAGAAATCTCACACAAATCCAACAGCTGCTCCTTTTGAATAATATTATTGGAACTCTATTAAATTCAACAGACACTCAGTAATCTCTAGCTGGGATTTTTAATACATTTTCTGTGACAAAAGTAAATGTTTCAAAATTTACTAAAATTACACTCAAATTCTTATTATTAAAGTTTAGAATATTTTTTTGCAAAATCCTTTTCGTATTCCATGATAATTAGTTAATTTTTGAATTAGTAGAATAAAATTTGAACAAAGTGGAAGTGTTTCAAGAGATTATTTACAAAGTGTGACATAGTTTTGAAATAAAGGAAAGGGTTTAATTGAAACTGGAAACTGAAACTGGAAAGCGTTTAATTGAGGGAAATTGGGGCAGGATTAGCCAGAAAATGCAATTTTTCATTGCCTATAATTTATTAAAAAAAACATATTCGAATCAGACAGCATTATAGATTTCAATTAAAAAAGGGAGTTAATTACTCTAAATAAATATAATAATTTGTTTAATATTATTTTTTAAGGAACACTATAATAACACCCCACTGTCTAATTTACCTCTGACTAACTGCTCCGGCCTCCCCTAAGTTGGAATTTTTCAATTTTAAAATTTTTAAAAATTGAAAAGCATCCAACTCCATTGACAATTGAGTTATTTAACTTTATTTCTAGAAGTTCTAAATAAAGCACACCTACTATTAGATTCTCATTAACCCATTAGAGACCATCGCATTTTGGTTTAATTTATTTCCGTTTAATTGATACCTGAATTGATGTTTGAAAAGGATTTTTATTTGCTTTTGACCTTCAATCGCATCAGAAAAATAGCCTGACGGAAATAGAAATACGTTGTGTTGCTCTTTTTTCGCTTTGCAGAAAATCATGCAAAGTTTAGATCACTAAATGGTACACGAAAAGTTTGACATCGCGTTGATTTTTATAATATTTTCCTTAATTCCTTTTCCTAATTTAAATTATGAGTAGCGAATGCATCTCTTAGATAGTCACACTTTATTAATAAATGGTGTTTGTAAGGGTTTAATGTAAATAATTTAAATTTGTGACAATTTAAACGTATGCTTGATAGGAACTTCCGAAGCCTCCTTAAAAGATTTTTATGGATTTTTATTTTCTTAAGGGGTTACATGTATCTCTCATGTCAAAAAATCAATCCTGCCTACTATCAGAAACCCTGCCTACCGCAAGGTCTGTTTTTTTGAGGAATGATTCCGAAAATCAGCTACTACCGGTCGAATTTTCAAAATTTTTCACTTTTTTTTTTAAATTTTGTTCTAAAGTTACTCTTTCATATCCCAAAAGTTGGAATTTCTAAAATATTTTTGACACAATAAATTATTATCAGAAAAAAGGTCTATTTTTTGACCTGAGAGACCCATGTAACCCCTTACTGTATTACGGGTTACGAAGACTGAAGCACCATATTTTCTTTAATTTTTTTCATAATGAAAAATCAATATCTTAAGCATATACAAAAGTACAACATTTAAACTATATACTCTAAAATTTTTATATTAAAATTTTAAAATTCAGCTGTTGGGAATGCAGAAGGAATTGCGAAGGGTAAAGTACTAAAAAAAAATGTTAATTTTCCATTGGAAAAGTACCTTAAGTCCTTCATTTTCCTTTTACCAAGAGTATTGCACTGTTTTTAGGCATATACAATTTATTATTTCCGTTCTTTTTTGTATCTTACCAAATTTTTCTTACCAAATTAACATGTGATGCTTAATGTGCTTAATGTTTTCATTTTTGTGGGGTTTAGTTTATTTTTTACTGTGCTTGAATTTTCTGATTCCACTTAAAATTTGTAATGATATTCCTATTAAGTCGTATGAATAGTTCCTAAAAAATCACTTTTCCATGCACAAAATTTCATTAAAACGTTTTTTGAAGAGTTTATTTTTTCCTCACTGCCATTTCCTTTTTTTATGTATTTCGAAACACAGTCTATTGGTTTTTTTTTATTCATCATATTAATTACAACTTCACCTTTGTCTTGTTTATAAATCGAGTTGTGGAACATTCAACAACTTAAAAATTAATGAAAATAAGATAAACGCTAACGCTTTGTGGTGAATAGCAAAATTAATATAACATCATTCAGTCTTTATATTAGGTATTTAATTAAGTCGTTTCTAAAAGTCTTTATTTAAGTAGTTTTCATTAAGAGCATGAAATGTATTTTCACTAAGTACTTATTGAAGAACTTTTGACTAAGAACTTTTTAAGTGGTTACCCTAATTCTGATAAAACGCGTTTTTATGTCCACATATTTTTATTTTTTGAAAAGAAAATAACACTTCTGACTAATTATTTAGATGAATACGTTGTTACCAAATCTGTTGAGTTGTTCGAATATGCATTTTTTTCGCAAGCTGCAGCTGTTGCCGGACGGAAGTGTTGTTGTCCTAAAATCCCTCAGATGAAGTATTTCAGATGCAACTGGAAGAAGAAATCCATACCCAAGTGGCAAAAATGTGTCAGTATGACGTTGTAGTTATCGTATGGTAATAGTAATTATTTGGTGCACCCGCACGTCATACTTTCGAAGTGGGGAATAACCTCCACGTTATAAAGAGGTAAGCGAAGCGACACAACTTACCATTTTGGTAAGTTCACTAACGATAGTGACACGTTAGTTGAACGTCGCTTCTTACCTCTTTTCTATTTGTCTCTTTCTACACCGCATTCTTTTTCTTCGTTCTCTTTTTATTTCCATGACGCATAATTCTATCATGAAATCTCTCACTGAAAATATTTCAATAATCAGCGCGCAAATATCGCGGGATTTCATTGATTTTATTTATTATATTGAAAATGCCGATGCCGTTTACCGATAGAGATATTATCAAGTATCGATTTAAAATATCTCCCGACCAGCAAAAAAACTGATATTTGATATTTTTTCAATGGAATAATTCTAAAAATTTTCTGAATTTTTTTTTAACTATTCCCTATAATTTCTGACATATTGTTACAACTTCTTGGTCATAAAAATAAATTTCATAAGGAATTAGATTTCATGAAAAACAGAATTTAAAGTTAGTGTGAAAATTTTGAATTCGCGCGCAACAAAATCTTATGGCGCCCTCATCCCAATAAAAGTGTGTTCGCGTCCGCGGATAGTCATACGACATCTATTGAATTCCAAAGACGGATTCTTTTAACGCTCATAGTATAATAAGATAGATTTTTATAAAATAATTTTTGGGCACTTGCAGATAAGGATAATTTCTGGAAATTACGTTATGATTATAAAAAATTTTAATGAAAACGGGAAAATTTATATACATTAATTTATATTTTATTTTGAAGGGATTATCTTGAATCGGGTCCCGGTCAAAATCCTGAAAGCCAAAATCCCAAATTTTTAATTATTTAATTTTTCATTACTTCCACTATTGCACTCGCGCATGGTGGAGACAAAGGAAAATTTTCTGTGTCTTGGAAAATTATTCTACACATTATCCTCCATATAATTTCATCCCATTTCAGGATTTTGGCGTTCGGGATTTAGATTTTCGGGATTTTGGCTTTCGAGATTTTGGCTGCCTCCGCTTGAATCATGTGGCGTACATTTAGTCCTCAAATCCAACATCACAATCATAAATGTTTGGAAGAAACCTAAATAGACAGGACAGGTTGTCCTATTTTCTTTCTAAATAAATTAAAATAAGAATAAATTTTCACAATTTTGTGTTAAATTATTAAAACCACTATACAAAATAAATATGATCGATTTTTTAAAATGTTAAAAATATTTTTTTTGTTGTATCAATTTAATTTTTTCTCGATTTTTAAGAAAACAATTGCTATCTTTTAAATTTATTTTAAATTTTTCTTCGTTAGTGAAAGGCTAAGAACACGCTTTCGTCCAGAAACGTAATGGAATGCCATTTCCGAAAACTAAAAAGCGTTGTTTTGAGAGCAATTTGTCCACAAACTCTAAAAACAAAACTTGCAAAAGAAACTACTTACATTTTTGTGAAAAAAAATCTTTTAGTTTTCTACAAAAAATGTACTTTAAATTAAACTTCTGGAATATTTTGTAATATCTACAATGCTTGAATCGACTTTATGAGGGTCCTCCTAGAGCCCCAGGTCACTATCTCTAACTTCTTAGGTTAAAACATACCGCTGCTCGAATAAACAACGTAGTGTCATTATTGAAAATTGTCAGATTATATTATACTTTTTGAACAATACAGTCTGTTAAGGGAGTGGCCAAATGGTAGTTGACTTCAAATATTCAGACTATTTTTTTGTGGACCAATAGATGGCATTATTGTCGTCGATGCTTTGTAGTAAAGATATTAAATTGACTTCAAATTCAAATCTCAGAAATACTTTATGCACATGAGTGTATAACACGCTTCGCTCTAAAAGAATGTATTTCTCGATTTTCATCCCAAAAGATCATAAATTTCACATGAAGTGACCGATAAATAGGACAAATACATCGAAAACTTAAACTTGTTCATCTTTAAGTCAATTAAGCAATTTAAAGAAATGAAAATTATCGAAAAAATCGGTAAAAATCGTATCGTTATATTTAAGAATAAGAAAAATATTTTTTCAACACATTCAGACAAACACGATTTTTTTACCTTAGAGATTGTAAGTTAGAAAAAATCTGAAATCATTCATTTTAAACGTATTTCGAATAATTATTTTATCACTGAATTTTAAAATCTCCTATTATTAGGTTATGTTTAAGTAAGATCATCTATTTAAATTTCATTTAAATGCAAACAATAATTTTTAATAAAATTTTAATTTTTAATATAAAAGTAAAAATAGTCTAAATAATTCGTTTGCAAATTATTTGCAAGAACGAAAAATTTTATCACACATTTATTAAATTCAAGACAATCAAATATTACATTTTATTTTTTTAAGCTATTCCATAACCTAATATTTTTGTATTGTCATTTCTAAACGTTTAAAAAGCTGCAGATATTCTATTTATAGGGCTGAGAGTATTGAAAGAGAAAGGTGACAAAATTACGTTATCTGCACGTAAATTTTCTTACAAACAGTTACGTAATATTTTGAGAAAAAAACGACGAAAAAATTACGTTACTATAACACAGCAAGTCTGACGTTAATATTTTAAGTAGCTAAAACGTTATATTTAGGTCATAAGGTTTCCTCGGCTCTTTGCAACTTGAAGTAACTTGAGTGACGTGCAACAAACGTTTCTTTTACCTCATTTTTGCCCTATAGTAAATTTTTGCCACTTGGGTAGGACCATCGATTACCAGTCTAAAATATTAAAAATTTTATAAAATATAAACTCCTAAAACACAAGTTTATGGGATTCAAGGAAAGTCATGCACTCCCTGCTTCCGGATTACATGCTGGTGGGACTGACGATAAGATTCAATCAAATTGGGAATTTCATGCGTAATGACCCAAATAGACTCAGGCTAATCTTCGAGAGTATTTAGCTTGTAAAATTTAACAGGAAAGATTTATCCCAAACTGTCATACACTGAGGACTTAGGATCATCAATTAGAGGTCCTTTACATAAACTTCCTTTACCTAATCCTTTGCCTCCAAATTTTACAGGCTAAATATTCTCAAGGATCAGCCTAAAGCGATCTTCAGGCTAGAAGTTTAGCCCAGTTCCCGAGGATCTCAAAATCCAAAATAGCGAGAATTTTTTATTGCTTCTCGTGAGTCTAAAAGGTCATTTATCTTTAATAATCCAATTCTAAGTAAAAAATTTTCCAAAAAATCGTTATTGACAAGAAATTAGAACAGTTGATCTATATGGCTAAGCCTTAGGTCTGAAGCCCGTATAAGTATATTTTGGCCCTAACTTCCAGTTGTCACTTGTAGCCGCCAGATGTCACTACTTTCGGTCAAATAAATGCCTTAAGTGAGGACTTAATAAGTACTTATTTTATGCACTTTCACAAAGCTCTTTTTTAAGAGCATGGACAATGCCACTAATTATAGTATTGTGCAAGTAACAACTTGTCTTGTGTTAGCCAGGATGCTTCTCATTAACATAACCCTCACCCTGATAAAATTGGAGTGAATATACTTAAAAAAAATCAAAAGTATTTTCTGTAGTAAGGGCGTTTCTTTAAAGATCCTAATGAGCATGTGATATTATGTCACAATTCGTATGTGCGTTTTATGAGTATTAGGGTAACTACTTAAAAAGTTCTTAGTCAAAAGTCCTTAATTAAGTACTTAGTGAAAATACTTTTCATGCCCTTAATACAAACTACTTAATTGAGGGTTTTTATAGAAATAACTTAATTAAGTACTTAGTGTGAAGGCTGAGTCATGCCATATTAGTTTTGCTAATAAACATAATATTTTTATTCTTGCGAAAAATCTTTAAAATAAACCTGCAGTTGGATTAAGATTATTATTTCATAACTTAGGATTTTTTATCGTCTCTTAGAGATGGTTGAACTTGTATTATGCACGCATAATCATCAGGTTATACTCTCCCAGAGGGACTTTTCCAAACACACGAAAATTATGGTGATAAAATTTTATTATTTGAGATTAATATTATCGATTCATAAGAATCAAAAATTGATCCCATTAAACTAAAGTGGGAGGCACGAGGTCAAACATATTGGCAATTCAGAGGACAATTTACGGGTGGATAAGAAAAAGCCACTCACTGAAATTGGGGCTAAATCGTAGGTTTTCTATCAAAAAGAATTAATAGGTGAGATGTTTGATTCGCATCTCTCAAATTAAGTTAGGATGTTAGGACTCTTTCTTCAGCCAAGAAAATTGATATAATTGAATGGGATTTTTCGGGTGAGAGGGTGTATTACGAGTTTTGGAAGAAATGGGCATCAAATTTCGTGTAACCCAGAAAAAGTCTGTGATTGATGGGATGGGAGAAAAGTGACGACGACAGAGATCTACCCTCGCATCATTATCTGTGAAATTATCCCCCTTTTGCTCCACTCCATGGCCTGAAATCTTGGGGTAATTTGATGAGAGTGGATGAGTAATCTTGTCTAATTTGGCAAAATTGCACCAAATCGATGCGATCGATTTCTTTTGAAAGTTTTCCGTTATACAGGGATTGTCTTTTATTGTCTCAGACACGCGGTTCCTCAACATCTTTCACCAACTCGTCCATTGGTCATTGCCTAGAAATCATCCCAAAATCATCGATCTGCAATCAATTTTGCGGCAGCGAAAAAAATAGTCCAGACAGATTTGAGGATCGTGAGGAGCAAGATACTCTGGGTATATGAAGATTCCCGCCTCAAGCATCAAGACGCGAGATTCAAGGAGTGAAGCCCTGGACTGAAAAGTGTGGCTTGAGGTGAATTTGTGGCAGTAATTCAAATAATTTGTGCATCATTATTCGACGCACTGAGCAACTATAAAATTAAATTGCACAACCTCCAACCCATCATCATCCACTTTAAATACGATTTTTGTAGTCGCATTTTTTGACCATGCTGCCAAGAATTTTCCATTGCCAGCAATTTTCTCTCCATCACCTCTGTGCAGCAACCATCCCTTGATCCAAAGTTGACCATCTGAAGATTCAGAGGACGTGCATCAGCAACATTGTCTCAAGAGCAATTACATTCCACAATCGGCATCCTCAAGTCTGCCGCTGGTGCTTCTGTTCTTCAACTGGTGCACCAGGAATTTTCCCAAGAACAAATGCCTATGATTAGCAACATATTGTAATGACTTATTAATTACTGCAATCTAGTCAGCGAGACATCATCCACTTGACATATGTCAATCCTCCAACGTACCATCAAGTGGGTGTCCTGAGAAAGGCGCAACCCTTTCGGTTTTGGAAAAAAGCCAAGAAGGGTCCAAGAAGAGGAAAAAAAAGTGGGATGGAAGTTGTGGGTTCGGGCAGATGATCAGTTAAAGAAGTACCCACAATTATAGGGTGAGACAATATTAATGAGACTAAATTGAGCAGGAGGAAGGGAAAAGAAAGGATGAACATTCAACAATTGTCTCTTCTGGCTTCCTTTTCAACTCTTTGAATTATCCCTGGAAGTTCAACCTTTTCCAGGTGAACGTGGGAGGATCTCTTTGGTTGCACGCAATCCGGTGATCTTGCTTGAATTAATTTAAAAATGAAAAGCGATATTTACAAATTCATTTTCTAAATAGAGTAAAGTTGGTCTGAGTTGGACAATTCGCCGGTACAAGTTGGAAAGGGATTTTTTCTTGATAAATACAGTACTAATTTTTTTAGCACAAGGAACCAAGTTATAAAACTAAAGCATTAAAAATATACAAATAAAAATGAAGTACTAAATTTATCAAGAAAAAAAAACCCGTCCAACTTGACCACGGTTCAACTTGTACCATTTTACCCCAATAAGTATTTTTATTAAGAGGATTTGTTTTCTCCAAAGTAAAATATCGTACATTCGGAGACTGATTCTAAAATGGAAGGAAAAGGTATTCATCATTTAGGTTTAGTTTAATTCGAATGATGGTTCTTGTGATTTTGTGTTCAAATTTCGAATTTCGAAATGTCACGAAGCCTCTTTTGTATCCAAAAAATGCAATTGTATATCCTAAAAAACTCTTTTTCTAAATACAACAAATTGCACAGATTTTCAATGTCGTCTTGTTACAAGCAACGTTAATCCTTTAAAAAAAGATTTTAAAAAATCTAAATTCTTTTAATTTTTCGTTTCATTCTAATGTATGTTATGTAGGTTTATAATAATTTTATACTCTAATTTCGAAAAGTCCTCAGTATTAACAAATTGTCAGTCATGACCTATTCTCAAATATCATTTACCCCAAAATAAATGTAGGGGGAGGTGGGGCTACATTGATATCTGGGGTGGGATGATAACTTCTCGACACTATCGAATCGATAGTATTGATAAATCTATATCCATTAGATTAAGTGAATGTCGACTTTTGACGGATTGTTGGGCCATTCATTGCGATATTCTTAAAAGAATGAGACTGTTGATAAACATTTATATTAGTTACAGGAAGTGCAGGTATCGTTTAAATTTTCAGAATCGACAATCGATAGTATCGAAAATAAGTTATCAGGTCACCTCTGATTTTTTTGGCCTATTTCTAAACGAAACTGGTCCTTACAATTATTTTATTAAAAAATCATATAACAATGTAGCTCCACAGCTCAAAGTACCCCACATTCCCCTACTAGAATATCAGTTCCCAATTAGATAAAAAGATATTTTTATTTCTCGTTGGGTTCCCACGATGTCTCTTGTATAATATCCAGTTCGAATTTCGAATTTCGAAGTTTTAAAATTGTAAACAAAATTGTAAACAAAAAAACAGTTCGAATTTCGAATTTCGAAGTTTTAAAATTGAAAACAAAATGCCCATGTAGCCGACACCGGACGCTCTTTTGACTTTAATGAAGTCAAAATCATTGACTCCCACAAATGCTATGCAAAGAGGATGATGTTAGAATCACTGCATATAAAAAGGCATCTCCCAGATACTGTAAACAAACGCTCCGACATCTCTGGGGTACATAATGCATATGCAGGATTGCTCAGATGATCGAATGACAAGGAGAGAATGGTTGCTGAGACGGTTGCCTATGATCTAGGGGAATTATAAAAATTGAAGAAGGTCAACAACTGCCACAAAGGCTTGAAAAATAGTTGTTAAATTAATTCATACAGAAAACAGTTGGCCTCAGATCAATGTCCAAGAAGGAGTACCCGCGACGAATTCCCGATTTTCCCTGGTAATTGTAGTGAAAAATTAGAGTATTTGTAGAAAGTCGTGCACATTATTATTATTTATGTTATGTATATATTTTTAATGTTTAGTAAATCCTCATTTGGAGTAGTAGACAGACAGTGCGGACAAAATTTCAGAGACAAATCACAGATTTGAGTGAGTTATAAGACAAGGAAATGTAAGAACATTGTCTAAATAAAAAATTTCCCGCCTTTTTAGCCACTGAGGAAGACGCGTTGAAGTGTCGAAAGCTTTGGCAAAGAATTTTGTGTTTTCCTGTCCTGAAAGGATTGCACCCCCTGACGCATCCGGAGGGAGTTCATCTCCTTGACCTTCTTACACGAATTTCCGTCAGTAATCTACCGAAAATTGTAAACAAAATGTAAATGGTAATCTCTTCACTTTTGCGAATAAAATAAAAAAAATAATATAAAATAAACAAAATATAGAAAACATAGATCTAAAATACATAAGAAATCAAAAAAATAAAAAATATGAAATAAATAAACGAAAAATAATAAAATAAAATATAAATAAATAAAATAAATATTAAAAAAATCAAAATAAGTAAAATTGAATAAGCAGATGGTTACATCATATTTTACCCCTATTTAATTGCGAAACACGTCTAGTTTGTTCTTGTTATGTAAAATTTATCCTCATACGAAAATTCAGTTTTAATTTTCGAACAACAACGACACTTCCCGTCTGACACAGGATAAGGGGGCCCAGCCTCGAGCCATTAATTAACACCCAGCTTTAGGCACTATTTTATAATATAATATTTAGTCCTCATAGGCAAGATCCGAGTGATAGGCACAAATTAGGGTCTGAATCTTGCCACGTATATCAATGGCGGTGGAATTAAACTGTCAATTTCACATCCTGATTTCACCTTCAAATTTTATATTAATTAGAAGCTACAAATGTAAACCTATTATTTCCAATGAATGGTGAACGTTGCAAAAATCCTGGCAGTTATAAACGTTACTATTCAAATCCGTCCCTGGGCCGCTTCTAAGCCGTTGCGGTGTCATTGCCTTCAGGGTCTTTGTCACTGTACCTATAAGCTGGAGAGCCGAGAGAGTCAGTCCGGTCTAGAACGTCAGAGAAGAAGGACGTGTGGACTTGGGTCTCTCGAGGGAATCTGGCTGGGTACTAGAAGGTGTGGCGGCTAGTTGCTTAAGAGAGCCCATTTCCTATCAATCCTTCCAACCTAAGAATCCGACCGGAAGTTTACACAAAGATAGGGATATGTTTTATTTAACGAGGATGAACGATTTAAGACTTTAAAAAGCAAAAACTATTCTGAAAAAAATTGTCTCCTAAAAAATACCCCCGAAAGGAAATAAAAACACGTATTTCAACATTGAAAATTTGTTTATAGTTACCACGACACTTTTCTCTAGACTAAACTCACCCACGCACATTTATTATTAATAAAAAAAACCACTAAAATCACTGAGAATCTTTGCGAGAATTTTAAAAACAAATAAAATGATTGGAAAATATTCCATCTTGTCACTGACGGCTGAGCAACAAGACCGGCAACATAATTTTCGTAGTTCCGCTGCTCACCACCATGAACGCAAAACAGTGTCCTTCACATATATTTAGTAAGAATTATTTTGTATGAGAGTTTCTTAAAAGTAAGATATGAAAGATAGGGGTTAATTGAGGCTATAATCCACTCTTACTTGGTCAGACGGGTTCCCAGGGCACGTTAATTGATAACCGATTTCAATGCAGCTGGAAACATATATATTTTCAGCTGAATTCTGCTAACATTAAAACGACATTCGTGAAACAGAGTCTTTTCCATACTTTTGTTTAGCTCTTTTTATTCGAGAACTGCTGACCGGTCAGCACATTTTTGCTGATCGAATCAGAAAAAAATATGCTGACTACGATGCTTTTTCAGTTAACTATGCTCGTTTAGTTTAGCAATTTAAAATACATGAACTTGTTTACAGTTGACGAAACTGTGCTGTCTGATGTTTATTGATTTATGATTAGAAAATTTTTAGATTTTTCTGCGTACCGTAAGTACGGGTGACTTTGTCCCCTGCGAGTGGCTTTGGTTCGTAAGTTTTTCTTTAAATCCAATTTTTAACAACGGTTCTCACAGATCAGGCATGGGAGATCTTATTGGTAAAAACCATCCTTAAGTTCTAGAAGTATTTTGGATTGATTTTGGATTCAATTAAAAAATTAATGAATAGTACAGTACGATTTCAAATGTGTCAATTTTAACAAAAAATTAAATATCATTGAAAAATATGTAAAATTCCTTGGACAATGTTCCACCTTCAAGCTTACTTTTGTTAAGTATTTGTTAACAAGTGAACTATTAACTGCTATGCCTAATAAATTTAAAAAAATGCAAAATAAAAAGAATAAACTTGCCAACACTATTTGAGTTCTACTGTATAACTCAAAATTAAAATAACCGCTAAATTTGAGGAACAATGGCAATTTGCTAAAAATAATTAATAATTATTTCATTGTTTCTCGGTATCTGCAACGTTTTTCTTGATCACTGAGAAAAAAAGAGGAAGCGATTAACATTTTTTCCTCAGAAATTTGACACTTTTTAGGTGTAAAAATATACAAAATATATCAATATTTTTTAATGTTAATTTTACACCTTATTAAGGGTAAAATTAACATGAATAAGGGTACCTTTAACCCCTAATACACCTAAAATGGCTAATATTTGCACCGATTTTGGATCAACACTGCAGGGTAAAATTAACATTTCCAGAATGTTATTTTAACTTTTTCGGATTTCTCTCACTCAGTGATATAGTTAGAAATGGTCAGATTTCAGAGTAAAGTCAAACTCATATTATGTTTAATGAAATATCAAAATGTCATGTATATTTGTTTAGATGTTATAAAATTATTCTATTTCGAATGCAATGGAACAAATTAATTGTTGCTGAATTTGCTTAATTAAAGTAACCTTGTTTGTATATAGAACATTTTTTTTTCATGTTTGGTATTATTATGTAAATTTGATTAAAATCCACAAAACTGCTTCATCATTATTATGTAACATCTTTTGGATATTTTTATGCAGAGACCCTCCCTTCAAATCTCACTGGAGATTTTGGCGAGAAAATAACCTACCGAACAAATTGTGCAGAATTGTGGGAAAAATAGCAAGAACTTAGAATTCCCAGCCACTTATCAATGCGGAATTCTTCATCATCTGTGCTTTTTAACTACGATAAAAAAGACATTCCCGGCACACGGCAAGAATAAACAATTTAATAAGCAACTCATTGAGGTTAGGAATGGCTATGAAATAAACTACTGACCCGCGTCCACTGAGTCCAGTGTCTCATTTAATATTTTCTGGTATTATTAACAATGTATCATTGTCAAGTAGTATGTCTTGCAACCGAATCCCAAAACATCTATACGCTGTAATTTGAGCAAATTACCGGAAAAATCGACAAAACATGTACCTATTGGTATAATTAAGTTTTTCTAAATACCCACATTTAGAGGCAGTCAAGTAGGAAAGTCACAATGGAAACTGCCATTTAACTTTTTACTTCTTTCTCTATTGTTATTATATTAACGTGCACCACAAACATGACATTTTGAGGGAATTTTTATGCGGATTGCGATAGTTTTGGGGGTTGTTTGAATATTTGATCCTGATTTCAGGTGTTCAATTTTCCTTTGAAAATTTTTCTCATGTGAAAGATGGGTTTATTAACCTTGCAGCGACCCAAGAAACATTTTTTAAGAATTTAAAATTTTGGCTCTTGAAATTTTGGATAATTCGGTATTGCGATGTTCGGAATTTTAACTGCGGGATTTTGGCGTCCGGAATTTTGGCTTCAAGATTTTGGCTTTCGGGATTTTGTTTTCTAAGATTTTTGCTTTTCGGGATTTTGATCTTTACAGGATTTTGGTTTTAGGGATTTTGTCTTTCGAAATTTTTGTTTTCGGGATTCTGGGACCTTTTCGGAATTTGGGCATTTGTTTTTTTTCTGGATTTTGGGGTTAAGGATTTTGGATTTTCGGAATTTCAGTTTTCGGGATCTTTTGGCTTTTGCTTTCAGAATATTTGCTTTCGAGATTTTTATTTTACAGGATTTTGGTCCTTTCGGGATTTTGGCTTTTGGGATTTTTGCTTTCAGAATTTTGGCCTTTTCGGGATTTTGGCTTTCGAAATTTTGAATTTTGGAATTTATCCCAGGACCCCTTAAACAGAAATGTGCTTTAATTATGTTAATAAGTATTGATATTTTCTGAAATCAAAATATTCCAAAAATAGACCTTATTATTTCAACTTTTTCCATATCACTTTTCAAATCCCTTAAAACCTTGCAACGTTTGAAAAAGATACGTGAAAGCTATCTGTAGTAAAAAAAATTATAGCCTCAATCTCTTTTATTTTACAGCATATTAAAATTTAGAACTTTTCGGTTTGTCAAATTTTACCCCAGTATTCCCTTCTCTGAAATTGAATGTTTCCAAGGCTGCTCGTCAAAACCTCGGGTAAAGAATTTTATTAGAAATCCGAAAAGCTACTAAGTAACGTTTGTTGAATAAAAATTTGTCATTTTTTACATTAGAAATTTAAAGTAAAAAAATGGCTTTACAACCATTTATTTGGCTTAAGATACGAGAGCATTTTTGCTTCCTGGGATAGTCTTTTGCAATTCCGATGATATATCCCTTCTAAAATTTATTTATTCTTCTTAAACAAACATTCTCAGCTTGAAGACTGCTTACTGTGTGAGAACACTTGGGATTGCTTTCGACTTTTGATCCTCAAAACCTTTTCTTTTGTCCCGAATTTTGTAAAGGAATTATATCCCCTGGGATTTCCTCAATCGATCCCAGAGATGCTGAAAAAAAGAAGCCTCAGTGGGAGGTTCATGAGCGATATCGCGTTTCAATCCTGGCTAATTTTATCCTCCTGAGAACTAACCTCGGAGGCACCTGTCAAGATGAATTTGTGAGGAAAGTAACTTGATGGGGTCTGATGATCTGATGAGGACCAATTTGTGCCATTTTCTGCGATGAAGATCTAAGGAATTCCGCCCTCTGGGTGATGTGATGATGCCATCTTCAGCCGCGCAATAATTGTCTCAGGGAATTTTCTTCTTACGCGGCCATTGCTGCTCCAAGAAGAACATGATGGAATTGTCGGTGGAGAAGAAGGTGCCACAAGACACGAATAAATAAAGCGCAAGAAGGAGGAGGGAAGAGTCATTGGCGATGGGTGAAGGAAATGGTGTTGGCTGGTGGATTAATAAGTTCCAGGAATTCCTCAAGCACTTCAAATTGTGCGAAACTTTGTCGTTTCTTCAACTGTCGTGCTCGATGCCTCTTGCAACTCCGTTGCAGCTCCAATTTAAATTTTATGTTAAACTTAATAACACCAACAGAAGACTGTTCTCTCACTAAGAATACAAATACCAGTAAACGTGCCCGTAGCTGGAAAATTTAAGTACATCCCCTAAAAGATTAAATAAAAACCTAGGAAAGGATAAAATTATAACTCAAAATAATTTATTATTTTAGAAAATTTCTTATATTGAAATATTTGAAAAGTTCTTGACTTGATTTTCATTTTAGAAAGATATTTTTAATTGTTTTTTAATTTTTTTTTTTGTTATTTTTAAACCTCACGAAAATATTCCTGTATCTACATTTGATTTTAAAATAATTAGTTATTTATAAATCACAATTGTACTAGGTTTAAGCAATTCGTTTTTTATTAAGACAGCTGTTGAAGCTTATTAAAAAAACACTTAGCAAAATATAAATGAGGAATAAAAATTAGTTAGGTCAGCATTATATTAAATTTGATCAATAAAATACTTGAATCTTTACAAAAACGGGTAAAATTTACGTTACTAGTATTTAAGGTGATAATTAGCAATTGATATGATAACCTTTTTATTTTCGTTTTCCAAGAACCTGTGTGGAGAATTACCTGTGGTAAACAATAATTTCTCTGTGATAGGATTCTGTGATATCTAATACCCTCTTCTTCCTGCCCAGTTTACCTATAAATATATTGTGGTGTTATAAATCTGTCAGGGACTGTGTGTTTCTTGGGCTTCCTTCTACCGTTTGTGATATTCACGTACCTGGAAATATATATTCCTTTAGTAAATGTCTTCAACAGTGATCCGGAACGTAGGCGGCTGGATTTTCCAGAAGACGTTTCCTCGATGACCGCCAAATGCCCTTCTCCAAATCCACTGAGGCAGTGAAACACAATTATCACCTTCACCAATTATTTATTTACACCAATTTCTCCACTACTAGACTGAACACAGTTTAACTCTACGTCACTGTCGTTTTTCTGTATTTTAAAGTTAATATTTTTGATAATAATTACACAAATCTAATACACTTCTCCTCACGTCTCTTTTTCATCAAGTCTCTTACGTAATGCCCAGACTGGTTCCCGCTCATTCCCCTACTTTCTTTCCAGCTGATCTTTTTCACCACTTTTTCCTTCTTCTCTCTCCCTCCATACATGTTCAAAATCCAACCGTCTTTTGTCTCCTATTTTTAAGAGATCTCCAATCAATGGAAATTCTATACAACCTGTATTGAGTAGTTTTCTGCTTTCAAAGCTCTAATATGGGTACTAATTAAATTTATTTGAAAGTGATTGAACAGATGAAACAGATTGAACTAATTAAATTTAATTTTTTCTGACCAAATTTAATTTCTTACTGCTCTTTTAGATAGTTCCAAAACCATTTTATTTGCTATACTTAAAGGGAGAGAGCTGTTATGTTTATAAGTTTTTTTTTTGGGTCAGTAAAATACAGAAATCTTCATAAAAATTGGTCTTATTTATATAATTAACATTTAAGTCAGTTGCAGATGTAATTTAAACTCATTATATTCTCTTTGCTAAAATTTGTCTAGGTTTGACTAAATTTAATTTTTTCCTGCTCATTCTTTAATATTCATATTTTATTATTTTATATCGTGCATATATTATTCGCAGTTCCTCTTATATCATAATTGGGATTTTCTACAATAAATGCATGGATCGTTAGACCATCCTAACAATTCTCATTTAATTTATCTCCCTCAAAAATATGTTTAAATTCATCTTTTTAAATAACTAGTAATCTAATATTTATTGCATTTAAAGTAAACATAAAAGGTGTAAAGCTTGCAAGAAAATTGTTTATCCTAACGCGCGCGCAAGAGTGGTATAGTAGTGCCTAGTGCATGTCACATGATGCTAGTGTTCTAGCTTGGATTCCCTTGCACGTCATAATATATTTAATTGCATTGATGGTTTTTGAATAACATTATTATTATCATTTAAAATTGGGTTATGTTCAAAAGAGCGAAAGCCATAGTTCTAAAAGCCAAAATTTCGAACGCCAAAATTTCGAACGCCAAAATCCCGAAAGCCTCAAAATACTGAATGAGCTAAGATTCTGAAAGAGCCAAAATTCCAAAAAAAAACAACATATACGACCAAAAAAAAAACAAAAATCCCATATTCCGAAATTCAAAATCACGAAAAGATAAAATCCTGAAAAGTCACCGAAATCAAAATTCCGAATTTTGAAAATTTCTAGAATAACACCAAAATCCTGAAAGCTAAAATTCCGAATGCCGAAATCCCAAAAGCCAAAATCCAGAAAAACCAATACCCCGAAAAAGCCAAAATCTCGAAAGTTGCAATCCCAAAAAACCAATGTCCCTAACGCCAAAATCCGAAACGGCAAAATCCGAAATGGCCAAAATGCCGAAAGCCAAAATCCTGAATTCTTAAATCCTTCACAAACCTAAGGATTAGCCGAGAGACGGCTTAACGTAATCATATTTGAAAGGGTCCCGGTCAAAATCCCGAACGCCAAAATCCCGAAAGCCAAAATCCCGAATTCTTAAAAGTGTCACAGCTCCTATCACGATTGTATCCGAGCTTGCTGGAGGCAAAGGGAAATCTTCTGTGTCATAGGAAATTATTCTACACATTTTCCTCCATATAATTTCATCCCTTACAGGATTTCGAAAATTAATTTTGGCTTTCGGGATTTTGGCTGCAACTACAAACTACATTTCTATTCTATCATTTTCCTCTAAGCCGTCTCCCGGCTTAAGTCCTAAGTGTATCAAGGACCTTAGTAGGGTCATAGCTCATAGCTACTCCTGCGATTGCACCCCTTCTTGCTAGAGGAAAAGGAAAATTTCTGTGTTGTGGAAAATTATTCTACATATTATATTTATGATCCTTCATGTAATTTCGTCCCTTTCAAGATTTTGATCATTCGGAATTTTTGGCTCATTTGAGATTTTGACGTATTCAGGACTTTGAATTTTGGGGTTTCGACTTATTAGCGATTTCGGCCGGTACCGCTTAGAAGTACAAGTACCTCAAGGTGGGATAATTTCTTCTTTTTTTTTACTTTTATTAATATTTCTAGCTATTTAGAGGCAGCTACCAATACTTACAAACAATGTTATGAATGTTCTGTACTTTGTACATATCGTATTTGTTTAATTGGTTTGAGCCAAAATGTCTCCTTGGCATTTCTTATGCCACCTTCTCAGTATTTCGTGCACCTCGGCATTTTCTGTGATCCCATGAGAATAGAAAGGAACAATAAAAGAACGAGGTTGATAATAAAAAACTGAAGAATGGTCATGGATTCGGATATATTTCAATGCAGAAGTGAATTAATACGTGGATATACTTTTTTTTCTATACCCAACTCTGCGACTATGGAGAAAAGGGGGCGTCACTTTCCGGTGGTTGGTAAATATCCAGACCATACAATTTTCTCTCTTTGCTCAGTATTTTTCTCCAATGCATTTTTACTACCATTTCTACTACCATTTGTTTTCTCTTACGCGCAATCACACTGCAATATATTGAACTTTTTTCTCTCACTCTGCATAGCTTAACTTTTCCCATTCGTCAATTGTTTCAACTATGTTGGAAAATTGCTCTACCATTTCCATTGAATGGAATTGAATAAATGGATGGTCAATTTTCATCCTGGATTTATGGAGTTGTCTATCTCTGAGAATATCTTCCCTTATTTCCATGGAAATCAAATTAATAAGTAGGAACGGAAGTAATACCTTTCAGTGAATATTTAATTATACTGAGTGAATCTTGAGCTTTTTCTGGTTTTTCTTGCATTGAAGGAACGACCGTTATACGGGCTTCTGACCTAAGTCTTAGCCATAAGGCTTAACTTCTCTAGATTCTTATCAGTCGAAAATTTTTGGGAAATTTTGACTTATAAATGGACTATTAAAGGGAATTAATCTATTTGAATTAGAAGAAAAAATTAAATTGATTGCTCTTTAGGATTTTGAGACCTTCGGAAACTAGGCTAAACCTCTAGTCTGAAGACGGTCTTACGAATTATTACTTTACTTTTAAATTTTAGTAATCAGAATGGAATATTTTCACTAATTTTAATTTTTTTAATCTTATAAAATGTTTGTCTTTACTGATCAAGATGCTAATTTACTAAACCGAAAACTTTATTTAAATATTAGTACCAACGCGTGCTCTGATTGGCTGGAAGTTAAGACATCCGCAACTTCAGCCAATCAAAGATTGAGAAAGCACTAAAATATTTGCTTGCCCTTGGACAATATTTGTTAGCAAATTCTAGATCTCATTAAAAAAAAAGTATTCAGCTTATATTTTAAAGTCTAAAGTAGAGCATTTTGCCAAAATTCCAGCTGAAAATGTCCTCATTCTAAATTTAGAAATAAAATATTAACAAATTGCTATAAATTAGATTTCCGAAATCCACAAAACCTGTTATTTGGAAAATTAACACAAATTGCAAAATCATCCAGATTACGCAGTTCATAATGTTACACGACATTAAACGAGTAAATTATTTTCCATGGCAGAAAAAATACTGCGGCAGCAAAATATGAAGCTGGAAAATGTAAAATTTTCCGGATAAAACCTCAAAATCCCTAATCAAAATTCCCTGCACAAAATTTTTGGGTGCGCGGGAAATGTGCTGCAAATAATTTCCACCATTTATACGGGGACTTTTGACTGTTGGGTGCGATAAATCTCAATTGAGAGACAATCAACCCTCAATTGTTGCCATTGCATTAAATTCAGTTAGTGAAATTGTTGTTAAATCGAAACGAAATCTCATTATGAGTCACATGGAAGAACGCTCACCCTTGCTTGTTTATCCCATGCAATTTATGGATGATGTCTTCTCGGTGAAATTCCATCCAAGTATCAATTTCCACCCTCTCTATGGGTTCTAAATCAAGGGACATCATTTGAAACCATCCAGCTCAGATTATTTGCTCAACACCATCCGCATATCTTTTTGCTGCATCTCTGCTAAACAATTGCAAAGTCCCCTTTTAGCCAGGATGAGTCTTTGTTCTGCCGCCAAATTGAGGGCAAATGAATAAAAGGCATTTAATTACTTTCATCGAACGCTTCCTGGGATGCTCTCAGTTTCCTGGACTGAGATTTGAGATGCCAAGGAGATGTATGTGATTATTGGGCCACGCACTTCACCCATTCATTGTCATCTGATGATGACACTGAAGATGACACTGTGTAATTTTGCATTAATTTATCAATGTCTGTTGCATGTTACCCCACTTTAAAGGGTATTTATCTTCCTACCATGTACAATTGGGAGTAAATAATTATAAGAATATTACCAACAATCATCGACATATGCGACAGTCGTCTTTTGACCACAAGATGTTTAACAGATGCCTTCAAATATTCACATTTGAATTTCTCATTCTTAAACTACTTTTTTTGTCGCTTCCTTGTTCTTTTTTCGTATACCTTCCCTATTCGATTTTAGGGACATATAGGGGGAGGTTGGGCTACTTTGAGCTGCATTGCTATACGATTTTCTTCACGTATTTCTAATAGAACCTGGGTTTTAATATAATGTAATATGAATAGACAAAATAATTGTGGATCTGAATAAAATAATTGTAAAAACCAGCTTCATTTAGAAATAAGCGAAAAAGTCGCATAAAAATCTAGCCCCACAGCTCAAAGTAGCCCCATCTCACCCTAATGCATAAGTAAAACTCTTTAAAAAAAATAATTATAACTATGAATAACAACAGTACATATTTTCAGATCAATAAATTTGCATTTTTGTCAATAAAAGGAACATATTGATCAATAAAACAAAAGGTGATGGATAGAAACCGTCAGGAAGTCGCATCAGAATTTTCCAATTTTTTGTTATAATTAGCTGTGAAAAAAATTTCCATAAAAGGAAAACCCCATACAGTGATACACTTTTTCATCACTTGTGATGATGATCTTCCTGATCCTGACCAACAAAATTCTACCGATCTCCGAGAAAATCCGGAAAACACAATTCAGTCGACCACTGAAAAACGTCCATATCGAAACCGCTCTGGACATGCCCAAAAAAATGTTTTCTTCTAGGGTGATAATTGAATTCGCTAACTAATACCGGAGATATTCGTGATTTGCAACAATACCTGGTTTTCCAATTTTTATTTAGTTCAATTTGATAAAAAATACGGCAAATATTGAAATTAGCGGTTTCATTTTTGAAAAATTTTCTAAAAGAAAAATGTTAATTTTTTTTACCAAGTTATTTTACAAAATTTTTAAGTTTAGGACTATTTTTAGAATGAGTTCGATCGACTGGACAGGAATTTGTGTCTGTTTAAGATTTTTCAAAGAAATTTTTTTCAGACATGATTTTTTTTAAATGATTAGTCACTAAAGCATCATTCTCATAAAATGCATAATTTTTGGAAAAATAATAATTCAGAATTACTTGATAAGGGCAATTGCTCTATTAGATTTTAATAGATCACTGCAACTGCTAGTTATTTACACATTTAATATAACTTAGGGAACATGTTTATACTTTCAGTCTGATGTCATTTTTACTTAGAATTAGATATTAATTTGATTAATTTGAAAAAATGATCCATTTAGTTCTGAGACTCACTAAAAATATTTTATTTTCATAATTTCAATACTTTCGGAATAATGGTTAAACCACTATACTAAAGCATTACCTTTGCTGCGTTTTTATAAATCAGATCAGGGTATATACTTTTCAATATTTTAGAAAACCACATTTCTAAGAAAAACACTAATAAATAAATTTTGATAAAATAGTAGAGTTTCTATATAAATATATTAACTGTATATTTATGTTCGGTGGCAACCAAATTGTGGTCAAAATACAGAAAGTATGGAAACCATAATTTGGAAAATTTTCCAAGGCACCCCTTTGCTTTTCAGCAAGCGCGAATGCAATCGTGAAAGAGGCTATGACACTTTGAGGATTTCTGGATTTAAGTTTTCGGAATTTTGGCGGTGATTTCATCTAGGGTTTTGAGATCTTTGCATCCGGGAATTTGACCGGGATCCATTTATGTTACCTATTCATGATAAAACGAATCGCAATGGACACAAAAAACCACGAGTACAGCTAATAATGTCTTGGGATTTTGTGTCAATGTTCTCTGTTCATTTTTTTTATAAAATAGGTAACTAATATGTTAAATGCCTTGAAGATATGATTTTAGTTATTTATTCTGCTAAAAGGGTTGAGTTTTATAAAGGATCTTCATTTGTCAGGATATTCTCAAAATCGGTTTCATGGCCTAAGACCTTAAGAAGCTAGGTTAGAAAGGGGTAGGACAAAAATTTTTACAAATGGATTTACTGAACTATTTCTCATAGAAATTAAAAATAGAGAAAAATGTTTTGGGTTAAGCTATATAGAGATAGACAGATAAATTTTCATAAGGACACTCTAATTAACCTTTTAAGAACGATTGCAACATCGGTATCCCAAAAGAAGCTTTTTCCTTTGGTCATGTACAGTACAGTTACGTTTTTCTCTAAAAAAAAGTCAAAATACAAAGTATAAAAAAGTGATCTTTTGCCCCCAATCTTAAAGCCTCTCGTCCTAAAAGATTTAAAAATCTTTCAGGGTTCCTTAAGGTGCGTAAAAAATATTCCTTAGGCAGTATTATGGTAAAAATGGTGAGTAAAAAATTAAATTTCGTCTGTATATTAACTAATGTGAAAATAGCAAATTGTTAATTAATAATTAGTAGTGAAATTTAAGAAACTAAATATTTCTTTTGTTTCTTAATCACTTTTCTCTTTCTTTACTGATCAAAATTTAATGTTTGAATTTTATTGAGTAAAATATTTCTTTTTTACTAGTCAAATTTTTTTAAGGTCACCAAGAATTTTTGTGAGATTAAAATTATTTTAAACAATGGCATTAGGAATAGAGAACATAACTCCTATCCACGTCTAAAAATTTTGCTTACTTTACATAGGCAAAAATATCTTGTAAAATTGTTTGTAAATGTTTGTTAATAACGACTGGGGACTTTATAATGTTCGTAAATCGTATAACCCACAAACAAGTTCAAAAAAATTGTACTTTTCGCTTAGAAACATTATTCGTAAAATGGTCACTTGACGAGAATTTTTTTTGTTCTTTTGCAAATACTTGTTCGTACATTTTTGTTTGTCTGAAAAAAAAACTTTACAAACAAACGACAAAATCTTACGAACATTTTTTGTGTGTTTACCAACATTTACGAACAAATGTTTTTAAAAGAACAGGAAATGTTCGGTAAGTTGCCAGTTACGCCCAATGTTTGTGAAACAACATTTACGAACTTGTTTGTAGGTTATACGATTTATGAGCATTTCGTGAACCCCAGTTGGAATTCACAAACAATTACCAACAACTGTATAAAATATTTTTTGTGTGTAGAGTAAACTATTGTATCTATCCAAGGCTGGTTTGCATCCAAAATGAATCATGTTCCATAAAAAATAGATACACAGAAAAAAATATTTTGTAAAAATGTTCGTAAATGTTTGTGAATTCCTATGGGGGGTTACAAAATGCTCGTGAATCGTATAACCCACAAACAAGTTCGTTAAGGTATGTGCATTTTTCACAAACATCGTTCGTAACATGATCACTTGACGAGCATTTTTTGTACTTTTACAAACATTTGTTTGTAAGTGTTCGTAAACACACAAAAAATGTTCGTAAAATTTAGTAATTGTTCGTAAATGTTTGTTTTCCTGTCGAACATTTTACGAACATTTACGAACAAATGACAAAATTTTACGAACATTTTTTGTGTGTTTACGAACATTTACGAACAAATGTTTGTCAAAGTTTAAAAAATGTTCGTCAAATGATCATGTTACGAACAATGTTTGTGAAAAAATTACAAACTTTTACGAACTTGTTTGTGGGTTATACGATTCACGAGCATTTTGTAACTCCCCCATCGGAATTCACAAACATTTACGAACATTTTTATAAAATATTTTTTTCTGTGTAGTGTTACATACACACTATTTTTAAACAATTAACATGGAAAATTCTTTTATTTTATTCGAGTCTAAGGGGTAAGTTCTAAAAAAAACGTCGAATAAATAGATAAATTATCATATTTTCCAAAACAACTTTTATTACTCAACCCCTTCCTCTGCATAACTTTCTTCAGAACTTTCTTTCATTACTTAATTTCCTGATGAATTGTGTATTATTAATTGGTGAAAAACGAGGTTTCGACATATTTATCCTCAAATTACCAAAAACATTTCTCACCCAAAATGAAAACGAAACTAATGCAGCAGAAAATATCACGTCTGGAACGAATATCAAATGAATATTTCAAGTTGAGCATGAAAAATCTCCTCAACTCTTCCATTTGACACCCTATAAAAAGAAATTAATCATAATTAAGATGAATGCGGTGTGGAATTTTTCCTGTAGATGAATTTTCTTTTGGGATTACTTTTTCCATTGAAATAGCTATCAATAGAATGAAAATCAATAAATTTTCACTGAACAATTTTGTCCTTCTATTTATTGCCATCCACTTAACTTTATGTGCTGTGAATTATTAAAATTTGACTTCTTGCTGAGGGAATAAACTTACATTAAACATTGGAAATTGATGGAAAAAGAGCGTATGTGCGAGAGGAAAATAGAATCAACCGCATTTTTTATTGTGTTCTCGATTCTTGGTGTTGTTTTTTTTCTTCTTCTTTGGGTGGTAAATAAATAATAAAATATTACCACGCGCGCATCGAGCAGCTTAATACACTGAGAAGAAGTTTTTCATGATGTTTTTCCTGTGGAGTGTTTTCGTGGTTCTTGTGTTGCTGGTAAGTGCTTCCAACCCCTCCTTTGACGGAGTACAAAAAAAATCCAAATCATTTGATTAAATTTCTGTGCTATTGAGAACATTCTCGTGGATGGGAGGGAAATCCCAGCCACAAATGTCACCCCCAAGAGTGAGCAACTCAGTGGGAAGTTTGCCCTGTGAAAAGGCACCCGCAGAAAGCACGATAGGGTGTTGTTTGGAATGGGTGGAAGGATCAATCCCTCAATTGAATTAAACCTCATCGATTCACATGCTAAATCTTGAGACGAAGACCACCCCAGAGGTGTTGTATTGAGAAATAAATGCTGCCTAAACAATAACCTCTTGGAAGAGAAAAAGGGTTATTTCAATAATTCAATTTTCTGTCAATATTTTCATCAAAACATCCATTGGAGTATCACTAATTCCCAACTCTCATTGTTATGCGTCTTTTCAGTCCACAAGAACAATCCTTCAATAAGTCCTTATTTCAAAGGATTGCATATTCTTTCAAAACACCACAAAATGCCACGGTTCTGGTGAATTAATTGATAAGGCGTGACTCAAAGACATACACATTGTTTTGGCGTAATTGAATGTGATTATTGAATAAATTTACCTCTTTTGGACCATGTCAAGAGACATTCAATATAATATTGAACGGTTTTGTTCATGCTGCGATGTTCGTTGGGTAAAATCCATTTCTCGAAATTGGAAATTCAAATTGTTCGTCAATCAAAGGGGGAAAACTCATAAATGCAAATGCTGCCATCATCAAAGTGAATTTAACCGTCTCTTTTGCCAAAAACGACTTCAAAATATGCAAGAGAGAAGCTCCCGAATATCCAATGAGCTCCATCCGGGAGGAATTGCCAAACGTGATGGGATTGGCAAAGGAATGAGGTGGAAGCAATAAGAGTTGGGATGTTCATGAATGACTGAATAAAACATATTTAACTTGCACAAATAACTTACAGATAAGGAGTTTAGGAAAAATTGGTACAAGGAGTACTAAAGAGAAAGCATTAGCATAGAACAGCATTAATAGAAAATGTCATTAGGGGCTAAACATATGAAAGTTTATACCAATGACCTCTTTAGGTTACAGGTTTTAGCCCTGAAAGAAAAGATTAAATTTCAGAATAAATCAAGGTTCAATATTCAAGGTTCAAAATCAAAATGGATTTTAGTTAAAAACTCTGAAACTCACTATAAGGAGAAGTGGGACACCTTTGATTTGGGATACCTTTCAAATAGGGCTTTTTTTCTATTACTGCTCGAACTCAAAGAGAAAGCAGTTATAACCGTCTTTTTATTCAACTTGTCACCGTCCTGGAGCTTAAACGGTAAGAGATATCGATTTCCAGTCTTCGATGACCCCCAATAAAAATAACAAAATCTCTAGACGTTTTTTTTTCCTTCCCACCCCTCCCCCTCGTCTAATCTATTCAGAACCATATTTTCTTGGGTTATCTCATAACCTATATGTTATGAGATGTCGGATATGTTTTAGAGGTAGTCCAGGTGAACATTTCGTCAAAACATACCTATAACCGCAAAGGTCAACCACTTTGGAAGGCCCATTTTTCAATCGATTTGGTTAAATTGTAAATTGTAAATTCGTTATCGCTGATAACATATTTAAATCCTCGTGAAATTTACTTTTTTTTTAATATAGGGAAATGAAAATATGAGATGCATGTGACAGCTTAATTTGTTCTCCATTTTCTTTGGTGGAAAAATCCATATTCAATCCACATAAATTTTCTGGGAAATATTCCACACAAAAAATCCACTATAAATCCATGGGACTTTCCTTGGAAATATACTATGGAGAATTCCCGTGGAATTTACCAAGGAAAAATACTGGAGAATTCCGAAGAATTTTTCATTGTGATTCCTTATTCCGCTTTCTTTTGCTATGGGGTTGGGTCCCTACCCCAAAGCAAAATTCCGCGGAAATTCCAGTAAAAAAATAGCGTCCAAATTGCAATAATCCGCGTGATTTGACGCAAAAATTCCAATAAGCTTTCCATGGAATTTGGAGTCGGAAATTCCTTTGGAATAATAGCTCTCCATGAAATTTCAAGTAGGATCCACTGGAATTCCAGCGTTGAATTCCTCGGAGCTCCGCGGAACATTTATATGGAAACTCACACGTGGAACGTCCGCAGGATAAGCTGGAGAAATCCTATGGAAGATTCCACTATCTTTCCACAGGGTTTTACATAGTTTTTTCCACTATTTTTCTCGAATGTCAAGCAAATAAAATGGAGTTGTGACAATATGGATTATTTGTTTCCAAACCTTCCGCAAACATTTTTAGTTATTCATGTGACAATTATAATATAAATTAATTATGCGATACTGCGTTTCGTGTAGATAATAGTGAAGTGATTACATTAAATAGGTCGCCAACATAAAATAAGACTTTTTTATGTAATTTAATATATATTTTAGAAAAAAATATTTTTTTTATAAAATATTGTTTTATAAGTGTTAATTCATTATTGCTGGTTTAGTAAAATATATTATAATCTTCGGAATCTTTGCTATTTCTTTAAAATTCGGAAATTAAAGCATGAGGTGTATGTGACAGCTTAATTTTTTTCCATTTTATTTATGTGGAAGGCTCCACATAATAATAATATATAATAATAATAATTTATTGCCAATCTCCATTTTTTGCGTCTGCCACGAACGCTTTCACGAACGTTTCCATGGATAACACAAAACAATAAATTCCACGAACGTTTCCATGGATGCATTCCACAGAAAAATTCCTGTATAAATCCATGAAATTTCCTTGGAACCTATTATAGAAAATTCCTATGGAATTTTTCAAGGAAAAATACTGGAAAATTCCGAGGAATTTTTCACTTGTTTCTTTTGCTATGGGGTAGGCCTTTTCATACCTGACTGACTGTCAGAATGCTGTGAAAAGTGCATTTCTAAGTGTCACAAAAACATGTGTCAGAATAATAGCATTAAATTGACTTTAAAACTCATAGTAACTCCAACAAACGGTTAAAGCAAGTAGACAAAAGCTGCATCTGAACAAGGATGTACAATTTTTTATGCCCGGTGTAATGTTGTCGGTGAAAATAAGGCGTACGTAGGTGAAAAAAAATTGTACGAAGCTGAGTAAACTGGAGTAGTTTCGTAAAACGTGCCACTAAATTTCTACTTTCCTCTAGAAGAAAATCTAAAGATTTACAGGAATTTGTTGAGGTGAAATTATGAACCCAATAATTAAGACATTTTTTACATAGTGGTATAATTGATTCGGTTTGTGGCATTCAGTAAAAAATCTTTAATCTTGAACATTATTTTGCGTACGAAACTGCACAAGTTCTCCATATTCTTATAAAGTAAAAGATATAAAAAATTAATTTTAAAAATCACATAATAATATTTAAACTATTTTGAATATTTTTGGTAAAAAATTTAACATTTTAAAAGTTTTGAAATCGTCCTAAAAAATTTAAGGATTTAATATATATATATAAATTAGGTTTTGAGTGGTGATGTATAGCAATAAAATATTTTTAAATATTCTTAATATTAAATAAAAATTTTAATGTTAGAAATAATGAGCTATAAGGAGGACTTTATTGTTCTAAATCGCGTATTCACTTTTACAGTTTGGTTTATTTCTATCCATCATATTGAAGTAGTTCAAAACAATCTTTAAAAAAAAGTCTAGCTATCTTAAAATGGCAAAATATTTAAATTCTTTTAGTGTCTTACTTGGTAAAAACTTTTACTTTTCTGTGGCTTCCGATAATTTTCAATTATTTGTCGAAGAATCGAATTGAATTTAATTTTCTTTCCATCATTCCCAGAGTACAAAAGTCTGTATAGAACTGTTATTATAATATGAATGTGTGAATTAATTATATTTATTATATTATTATTATATTTATAAGAATTTTCCTGATGTCCAGCCCATAATTTAATTTTCCAATTCAATTTAAAACCAAAATTTGTATAATAAACTTCGCCAAATCATTGCAATAGCGCCAGAAATTTTATGGTAAGAATAT